>NC_090938.1:64335668-64687543 GCF_040938575.1 Ambystoma mexicanum
AAGTGCTCGTGGAGATGTGGTGATCATTATTCTATTGCCAAAATGAATGTGTTGTTGTACACGCGTACCCTTCTCTTTTTTAGATACTTTGGCCTCTCTATATGGTATGCAAATGGGTGTGACAGGGCCTCAGGGGTGTTATCATCTGTGGGTAGCATTTACTCCTGGGCAGAACACAATGTTAGTTACTTCATATGCAGTGCCTGCATGTGCGAGACAAAAAGGAGAGAGAGAACATACACATGTTTATATGTTTGTGTGCAACATTCCAGTTTGTTATACAATTTCCTTTTTTTGGTGATGGCAGGGACGGGGCTGGGCGGGGTGGAGGTTTGTTTGCTTTGAGATCTTGTGACCATGGGGTGGGCTATGGGTGATTGTCCAAAGTCTATGGGTGTGTCTGTGGCTGGGGAGCGGTCAGGGGCAGTGTCACAATTGTCCTTGTCTGCGGTTACTGTATCTTTGTCTGTTGTTGGTGTTGCTGATGCTGTTGTATTTGCGGTGGCCCTGTCGTAAACGCGAGGGCGGTTCTGGCCTTTGTAGGGCTTGACGTCGTGGAGGTGGTTCCAGACCTTCTTGTCAACTATTTTAATTGCTCTGGGAGCTACTGCTTCCACTAAGTAGGGCCCTGTAAACCTGGGGCCGTTCCACTTCCTGTTGAAGTTGCGGAGGAGAACGTAGTCTCCTTCCGCTATTGTGCACTCTTTTTGCTGTTCTTGTTCACCGTTTGTTCCTTCTGGTTGGGTGATCTTCGACCTGCCTTCCGTGCACTCGAGCTGTTGAGAGATAAAAGCAACACTAGTAATCAAGGAAGACACGTATTGATACATTTCATCACCAAATACATTTGCAGAACTTTCGTGGTCGGTGAAGGCCCTTGATGTTGGCATTAATGGAAGGCGCATCTGACGTCCAATCACCACCTCATGGGGAGTGAGGTGGTGGACGTATCCTGGTCTATTCCACAGCTCGAACAGAGCCAGGGGAAGGCAGTACAACCACCTTTTTCTTAGTTGTCTGCTGTATCTTGGCTATTTCTTCTTTTAGCAGGCCGTTTAGGCGTTCACAGGTCCGTTAGCCTGCGGGTGGTATGCGCGTGCAAACTTATGTTTTATGCCGAGCATTGCAGTTATGTGCTCGAACATCTCATTAGCAAAGTGTGGGCCATTGTCTGACCGCAGCACTTCGCACACTCCCCATCTTGGGAAGACTTCCCTCACCAAGAAATTGGCTGCTCTGAACGCGTCCGCATGGGAGCAGGGTCCAGCCTCAATCCACCTTGAAAATGGGCACAACACTGCAATCATGTATCTTTGTCCTTGACATACGTTGATCATGTCAACGTAGCAAATATGTAAGTGCAGGATGGGTCCTTCAGGCCGGGGTATAGTACCTTTTATCATTTGCAGCGTGTGACTGGCTGTAAACTGTTGGCATGTTAAGCAATTGCTGATAAATGCTGCAACATGTGAATTTAGCTCATGACAAAAACAACTTTCCTTTATCCGTGCTGCAATCACCTCCTTTCCTGTGTGCGCTGGATGGTGTAGCTGAGCTATGGCTGTTTTTAGTAATGCAAGGGGCATCACTACCTTTCCTGTATTGCTCTGATGCCACAGTGCATCTGTAGGTGACATTGTGCATCCTCTTTTTACCCATAGTTCCTTTTCTGTCATAGGTGCTGCTGCCTGTAATTCTAGTATCTGCGTTTCAGGGATGTGTGTATTCCCATCCTTCATCAACATTTGTCTCGCTCCCATCCTCCCTCTATCTTTTTCTTTTTCTGGGGGTTCCACATTTCTCCAAAATACGCAGCATGCATGGCATGTGCGTCTGCTGTTTCGCTACCTTTTGAGATAGGGTCATCCCCATTGGTGTGGGCCTGAGAGTTAACCAGAGCTATCTCTTCCAGGTCATTAATTACTTCAATTTGTTTTGCTAGTAATAGAGCATGTTGTACTGGCGTACCATCTGCTCTTCTGAATCCTCTCCTCTGCCATTTTAGTAATCATTAGTGGACTGTTGACGTGACGTATGCACTGTCAGAGTATATCGTCACTCTTTTATCAAAACTCTCCCTTAATGCCAATATTAGGGCCACTAGCTCTGCGGCTTGTGCCAAATAATGTTGTGGTAGTTGGACACATTTTACTGGCACATACATCCAGTCTTCCGTCAACCTAACCACTGCTGCTCCTGTCCTTCTAACACCATTGCTTTGGTCTATCGTCGATGACCCATCAATGTACATTATTTCCCCCCCTGCTAGGGAATTTTCCTCAACTCTTCTTGTGCTGGAGTAAAGTTCAATGGCTTGTGTGCAGTCATGAGTGTAGTCACCCTCCTCAACTACCTCAGCTATGAATCTTGCCGGATTCACATTGCTGCACCTTACAATTGTCAATTCTGGCCTGGAAAGAATAATTTCATAACCTGAAGCTCTCTGAGTAGTCAGTGTGGATTTAGGCTTGTTAAAAATGGCAAAGAGGACATGTTCCACGAACAGTGTGGTCGGGCACCCCATTGTTATCGATGATGATTTCTCCACCGCAAAAGCTGCGGCGGCCAGGCTTTGTTCGCAAGGGAAGTCACCTAACATTACAGGGTCCAAGTGTCTGCTGTAGAAGGCTACGGGCTTGTGGCCCATGCTTGTTTTCCATGTCAGTATTGCCTTCATTACTGCTGAGTCGCAATGTGAAAAAATGAAAAATTGGTGTTCATAGTTCAGAGTGGCTAGCATAGGTGCTGTAGATATAGTGTGTTTCAATTCATCAAACGCCTCTTTCATTTCTCTTGTCCACCCCAACTTTTTGTCCCCTTTTTGTGCATCTCTTAGGGCCTCAAGCAGGGGTCCTATGTAAGAACTGTAGTGGAAAACCCATGCCCTGCAATAGTTGTATAGGCCTAGAAATTGCTGTAGTTCTCTCACTGTCTGTGGTTGTGGTGTGTCGGTTATTGCTTGTGCTCTTTGTTGCGATGTTCCTTCCATGCTGAGAGATAAATTGGCCAATGTACAGTACCTGTTCCTGACAGTACTGTAACTTTTCTTTGTCCACTTTGTACCCCTTCTCAGCCAACACTGTGAGCATCTTTACTGAGTCTTTCCTACATCTTTCTTCAGTGGTGCTGCAAATGATGATGTCATCAGCGTATTGCAGCACCGTGCTCTCCATTTTGATATTCTCTAAATCCATCTGTATTATTCTGTTTAAGATGGATGGTGACTCACAGTACCCTTGAGGCAGTCTTGTATGTTTCCATTTTGTGTTCCTGTATGTGAAGCTTGTGAGGTCTTGTGAATCTGGGTGTAGAGGTATCGAGAAAAAGGTATTTTTGAGGTCAATTAGGATAAACCGTGATGCCTCTGCTGGTATTCCACATAGTATTGTGGCTGGGTTTGCTGCTATGGGGTACTCTGCTTCTACAATGTAATTCAAGGGCCTAAGGTCCTGGATGAAACGCCAAGACCCTCCTTTTGGTTTGCGCACTGGGTACACAGCTGTGTTACATGGTGACTCTGATGGTACTAATATGCCGTTGCTTATCAATGCTGTTATTGTTTCATATATGCCCTCGTCTGCCTCTTTTGATAGTGGGTACTGCTTTACCCTAGGTAATATTGCTCCCTGTTTCAATTTTATTTGTACTCCTCCAATGCTCTTCATGCAGCCCACGTCATGTGGACTGGTGGTCCACAGTGATGCTGGTACTTTTGCCATGTCTTCCTCATAAAATGGTACTGGTGTGGATGCAGGAGCCTCTAGTGCCATTGCCATTTTTAGTGCCACTTGCTTGTATGTAACCCGTAGCCAGATGTCAACACTCATCATAAACACCATCTCTCCTTCTTTATTGTCGGAGAAGAGCTCCTCATCAGACACCTGTGTGAGCCTGCACCCCTCAGCCAGTGCTATTACTGCTCTCTAGGTCCTCCCCTCTCTGTCTTGGGCATGTACTGCGATGTAATCTGCAGTTGCCATGATGCTCTTGATGCTCACTGAAATGATCTTCCCCTCCAGTTCACTTGCCGGGGTCTCTGTTCTGAACAAGTATGCTGCTGGCCTCCTCCAGATCTTGCCGTCAATTCCAGGCATCCATGCAAATGCCATGTCTATCCCATATTGAAATAGTTCTCCATCTACAGGTTCATCCCGAGCCACTGTTTGGCCACAGTAAGCTTGCAATATTTGTCGGGCTGTGAGCATGTTTATTCCTGGCGTGGAGCAGATTATGCCATTCTCCGTGAAGGAAATTGTCATATTCAATCTGCTCATTATGTCCCTCCCAAGAATGTTTACTGGTGACTGCTTCGCATACAGGAGCAGGAGAGACATATCATGATCTCCTATAGATAAGGAGATGTTATCAGTGAAGGGAACCAACCCTCGAGCCCCAGAGAATCCTTGAGTGTGCATGGCCTCGCCTGACAGTTTAAATCTACCCTCCCTTATGCACGACCTAGTGGCCCGGTGTCAACAAGGAAGGAACATTTTTTGTCACCTATCGCTACCTGTATGCATGGTTCCTCCACAGTGTTAGGTGTTACCGATAGGATGGGACACATCAAAGACATCTGTGGGCTGTCCTATTGTGGATATAGTGACTGACCACTACCTGTGTAAGGGTTATGCCGCAATATGGTCTCCTTCCCCAACTGTGTTTGTTGTAGTTGTGTACCAGTTGTTGACATCCTATTGTCTTGTATCTGGGTAAGCTGCTGTGTTGGTTGTACCTGGTGCTGTTGTGTTACTACTACCTGTTGTTGTGGTGGTGTGTATGCCTGTACCTGTTGTTTCAGTGCAGCGTGTGGTTGTGCCTGTGGTTGTGGTGCAGTATGCTGTTGTATCTGTTGCTGTGGTTGTTGCATGGACGCTTGTTGTTGCGGGGTGCACTGTTGTGTTCCTTGCTGCTGTTGGTAAACTAGTTACTCCCCCATATGCCCTTTTTGCCCCGGCTCCCCCCAAGCTGGTAGGGTGGGTCTCATTCTACATGTGCGCGACATGTGTCCCACCATTCCACAAACCCAACATGTTGGTGGCTCCCTGGCCTGCCATGGAAAGTTCCCTGTGTTATCCTGATACCCTTGCTGCCCGTTTGAGTAGTATCCCCGGAATGTCCCCCCTTGTTGCAGTGCATGCTGGCCATAGCCCCTTCCTTTCATCAGTCCGCCCCTCCCTCTGTAGTTGTTATAGTATCCATTTCCCATATGCGTGTATCCCCCTGCTGTGTTTGCCGTGTAGGGTGGGGGCTGGGGCATTTGTTGTGTTATTATTTGCGCTGGCTGCTGAATTTGTGTTGTACATGTTGTTGTGTCATGCCTTGTGCAACTATGGCCTGAGTAGGTGCTGGTGTGGCTACCACGGGTGTTGTCAATAGTGCTCCCTCCATGGCGTATTTGGATAGCCTTTTCTGTACCAGTTTTGCCTGCTCTGCCTTCCTACCTTCCTCCTTTTGTTTCATCTTTTCCTGCCACATCCTACAGTGATGCACTATAGTTAGCTGTATTTCTGGCCAAGCTTTAACTTCCATCCCCACAATTTTCTTCAGCTGTTTCTGAACTATTTCGGGGAGATCTTGTATTAGTATCTGATAGAAAATTGCTAATGTTTTATCCCACGGCTCCTGAGTTTCCAAGCGCCACTTCTCCTGAATCTCCTGGATGTAATCAATAGGATCTTCACTTACACGGGTAACCTTGGCGCTGGGCTCGCGGCATGCGAGTTGCAACATCGTGGCCTTGGCTGTGAGCTCTCGCTGGGGGCTCGTCCTGCATAGTCAGCACTTGTACTCTTATTCTGAGAGGATTTTCATTGCGAGGCTCCTGCCTGGAGACTCTTGCTTGCGGCCTACTCGGGCCTAGTTCATGGGTGGCTGTACATAATCCATAGCATGGAGATCGCGGGGCGACAGAGTGTCACACGCAGCATTATACATGGTGGTGTCATCATAGGGATGTGGAGGAAGAAGCGTCAGCAAGCATGTATACAAGCTCTTCGGCGTCTTGAGTTTCTGCGGTGCTGTAAAAAGGCCTATGTAAAAGAAAATAACAGCAAAGCATGTCAGTGGGTGTGTCAGTCACCTACGTCATAGCACTGAGTATGTTCTTTGTGTAGGTTGGTGTGTGAGTGACCAGTGTGCATGGTGGCACATGTGTTCTCGTCTGTTGGCTATGTCGTTATGGCATCGCTAACGATGTGGATACTTGTGGCTGTTGTTCTTAGTTGAGCTCATCCATGTCGCAGGCGTCGGCTTGAGCTTGGCGTGCTGGTGGGCATGATCCTCTTATGTGTACATTTCTGAACCAGGGTATTTTATCATCTGGTAAATAGACAGACTTGTCTCGTGGGGGGTGTCTGGGCCGTGATCCTCTAGGCCATGGTCTAGATGAGATTGGGGGGAGGGTCTTGTCCCATTCTCCCACTTCAACTTGGCAATATGTGTGGACTGGTCAGAGGTGAGAGCTGTACTGCATTGAAAAAAGCAGGTAAACAAATATTAAATAATAAATAATTCTGGACATGATTAGTGAGGGAGGCTTAATGTAATGACTGAATAAAATAAGAGGATGAAAGGCACAGCATGAGAGTACTGCCGGTGGCATAGGGAGTCTTGATGTCAGGGTGGCACTTAGCAGCAACCTTGACAAACCTCCCCCCTCGAACAAATGATTGGGTTTGGGCAACTTCACTTTCGCGGAGTAAGACACCAGATCAAGGTATCACACTGTATCTGTCTTCTCACAGCCCTTTTCAGGATTTCTTCTGCCAGGATTGCTAAAGTCCACTGTGTGCGAGAGTCTGTATGGCTCCTCCAGAACTCGACAGACCCTCCAAGGGGCCCATGAGGGTCCACAGACTCACTTGGGAGCTAGGCTAAGGCAACCAGCTGACTCTTTTTCAGTGGCAGATCCATTTTCCAGTCCCGAACGTTGCTTTTGCTTTAGTCCACTTCATTCAATTGAAGTGAACCAAGACTCCAACTCCCAGAATGCATTTGACACTGAAATGAAATCCCTGGACTGGGACATGTCGTGCCCAGTGACATGCAGCCATCTGGTAATCTTACCCCTGTAAGTAGGTAGGTTGTGTAAATGAAACAAGGTTGTTCTTACAAGACGGGTCCGGAAAATAGGGGCACATGTCGCAAAATGGATGAACGAAGGGAGAAGGGAAAGAGAATCAGTGCTCGGGGTACTGGGATCCAGGGGGGCACGTCATGTGATAAGGGAAGGGTTACAGAAAGGGCGCAAGCTGAGACGGCTAGGGTCTGCCTTGCAGGGGAATTAACACTATAACATAAATCAGGGCAAACTAGTCTTGACCTCTGGCAGATGCAAGGAACACAAACATGTGCATTTGAAGTATTCCACACTCAGCAAAAAGGAAGTATTTGCTGTGGCTAATGGAAGAAAAGGTCCTATTGCAACACCAAGAAAGCACTATCTTGACGCCGAAGAAAGCATCAAAGCACAGGGACAGCGGCTCACAAGAAACTGCAAGGGAACTCCGATCTAGGAAGACAGCAGCTGCCCGATCACACAACACAGGAACACAAAAGTTGCACATTTAGGACAGCCAACTGGCAAGGCGGCAAGACAAGAGGGAGCTGCGTGAAGCCTTGTTCGAGGGGTTACAATGCTGCCAGGACACTGGGCTCCAGGCTTCTAGCGATCGCCACTTGGAATCTCTAATCTACCTGAGTTCATGCCCTTGCCGTGCCAGGTGCCCTCGGCGCTAGGTCTAGGTGCCACACATTCAAGTTGGCTCCATGCAGCCTTTTGATTGCACTTCTGCTACTGAACGTGGTATGTCTGCGTGCAATGAGGGTTCAACTACAAGGACCAGGATGCACTATGGCTCATAGGCCTATAAGACTGCCCAGTGAGCTAGGAGCTTGTGTCTCTCAGATTTACCATCAACAGAGCTCTTCCTTTTGAAGCTCATGCTGTTAAGAAATAACTTGTTAATCGCTCTCTCTCTCACTCACTCTCACACGCTCACACTCAAATACACTCACTCTCCTGCACGTTCAAGGCCTACATTCCTGCTCTATTCTTCAGAAATACCTTCTACTCTAGCACCTCGAAGCCTCTATTGTGCTAGATGGAATTACCAATAAAGATCATAGACCAAATAACCGAACAGACTCAAAGAAGCTGGCAAAGTACTACTGTATTCTCAGTTTAAATAAAACATGGTCAAATGGCAGGCATCAGACGGATGCTTGCATAGACACACACAAACTTGATTACACAGTCGTCTTATACCCCAACATGCATCATCTATGATGTCATCCTACATGGCAAACCATTAAATATGTATAATACTGATGATAACGAACAAAATGACAGCGTATTGGTCTATGCAACATTGTATAGCAGGTTGCCCCATAGACCCACTAATGGGTTGGCATGCTTACTCAACCTTGGACTTTTGACGTGACTAGCAGCACGTAAGGAAACCGAAACCCAGTTGTTTGGATCATGTCAGATTACTCCCCACTTTCTCAAATAGTTCATCATCTTCCATCAGTCCGGCCATGAGCCAAAGTTTCCCATCTGTAGTTGACCCTGTAGCCTGTTCCTGTTCTAGGACATTCAAGGGAGTGAACGCACATCATTGTCTTCATCAGTGGCTTAATGAATAGCCCTTGTTTTTGACTTCTGAGTCACATTTGAAGAGATCACAAATTTGTCCATTTTCAGCCTCTTATTTACTGCTTTTTGATTTCATTATAGTGAGTGTCATTGCTGCTCTTGACCTCTAGAGACTTGCTCACTCTAGCTTGTATGCACTTAATACAATTATAATTGTCCTATACTTGGCTCTTGCAAATATTTTCTTCTTCTTTTGATCTAAGAGAAATATGTCTCATCCATGGCTTATCTGTCTGCCTCTCTTCATACTTTGCAGCTATTCCTTCAAAATAGCATCATTGATCCTAAGCCAACATGGTCTCCTCTTTGTTTTGTATACATAGCTGTTCTTCCAGTGTCTCCTGAACCTGCAACCCTGATTGGCTTCTGAGTTAGTTGAATTGGATATTTACATGAGCCGGCATCCATCTTCCAACTATGGCCGTCCTTGCCACGTTAAATATTGCTCTATATCGGGCTTCGAAATATCTTTTCGACCTTGCGTTAATGTGTATTTACACTTATTGGTTAGCAAGTTACTTTGTCTTCTTTTGCATTTGTGATTACATCATTGTTTTGTACATGTTTCTCTTATCGCTTCAGTTACATAGTCACTCTTCAGTATTTTCATGTTGTTTCAGGTTCCATGTGTTAATAGCCCTGCAAAAATATTGTGATACAAATATATCGCCATATTTTTGCGGCGGTATTGAGCCATGGACCCTATGGGGGACACCCCTGCATTACCTTTAAATGTCCGGGGGACACTCCCGCAACCCCTGCTCCCACAAATTATCCCCCCAAAAATATCGCCTAGGGCGAGACAAATGACCTTATGTACGGTGATATTTTTGGTGGTGATAATATGTAGGGATACTGTTGTTTCAGCATTGCTTTGTATATCTTCTCCAAGAGATCACTATGCTCTCATCAGATTTCCCTCAGAGCTCCATGATGTCCAATGGTGGGTGCTGACATCCTTCCATATGGCATGCTGCCACACTTTCAGTGCAAGGGTGCTTTTGATGTGGTTGTCTGAGTGCATATCATCTCTCATACACTCAATGAGGTATAGGTATAACACAAAGAGTCTCACACAGGGCCCTTCCCCTGCCCTTCAAGTATAACAGTGGCGAGGGGGGTAGGAGTTAGGGAAAATAGATCCACCTGCTCCTCTACAACCTTCAAACCTACACATGACAGGTGCCAATGTAATCTTCTCAAATGTTCCAGCCCACCTCATCATTGGTCTCAAAAACAGTTACTACATCCTCCCGAGCCTCAAGGAACTTCTGAATCCAAGACTCTCCAATGTACAGCAGTGGACCAGAAGCCATCACATCACTAGGCTAGAAATAAAGCTAAGTGATTAGGTCTAGCTTTGTAAATCTAGAACCTCATTACGAGTTGGGCAGTATTCCAGAGGTAAATTCACCGGAATACTGCCCAACAGAATTACTGTTACCATGACTTGGTGTGGCAGATTAACCGCCCTTGAACATAATGCCCAGTGCTGGCCCTTCATAGTAACTGCCATGTTGCCAAGCTCCCTGTTTGCTCTGTAGCCTTATTTGAGCTTTCTTTGCTCTGACTAGCTCCTATTACACACACTCAAGAAATCAGTCAGATCAAATTTGCATACCCATGAATCCCTGCTGCTCTGGTTCAGCACTTCCATTTACTTCCTGTAAATGAGGGTATTTTCACCCATACAATGTATTGCCGAGGAATAAGGAGAAAGGAGTTGAGTGGGTGGAAGTTGTTTTGACAATGCAAATGCCACCCTAAGTTTGAAATGTTGCAGAAAATGGGCTATTCAATCACAGAGTTGTTTTAAAGCCCTTGCGGGACAATGCATTGAGTGAAAATACTACAAGATGTGTTAATTATAGGGAAGCATGCGTCACCTGTAATCCCCAGAGTAGCTTTGAAAACTTTATGGGAACAATATTCAAGAGGTGCAGGAATACATTTTCTAGATGGCCGAATGTACCGTGCCATCCTGTCCATGGGGTGGGCCAGCATTCCTTTTACCCTGGTAACCTTTAATTTTTGAAACTAGACAAAGAGTCATCTTGAAGTATAATCAGTATCTTTCATTCTATTTTTTTTACTTTAAGATTTGTATTACATTATATTCCAAGTGTAACATTTCTGATAAAATATATCTAATAGTTCATAGACATATAATGAAAAAATGGCCTGAGGTAGGATACAGGAGATTGGTCAACAGAGCTGAATGTTGTTGACATACCCCCCTCAACCCCCCCCCTATACCTGGAATTTACTACTGGCAAGTAGCTATCTCACAATCTGCTTTTTTTAGTTTTTGGAAAGCATCAGGGTTGCAAGTAGGGCCGTTTGGCACTATGGGCATTTTTTCTTTACATACTCAGGGATCTGCAGGGGCACATTACGTAACAGCAACCTACCGATGTGAAAGCCCCTGAAAATTGAGCGTGCCTGCAGGTAATAACTCTTGCAGGGCCGAGTGGGTGGTTGGTTAATCCTATTATAAACTTATTTTTACTAATTTTCCTTAATCCATTTTTTCAGATGGGTAATTATGGATGGTTGGTAAGTTTGAGGTGGAACCACCATGCAGGAAGGAAGCACAGTGTTGCATATCATGTTTCCTAATGGAGCAGAAGACCGTCAAGTATACTATTTTCCCAAGGTGACAAGACGGATATGTAATAAAACATTCACTTTTCCGTGAAAATTGCCTTTATTCCTCCCATTGGTTACAATTTAAGATTACTGATATATTGTTGCCCAGGATCACAAGGCTCCACTGTAATGCATTCCTACAACCACCATGCTGAGTGCAGTGCTGATTGCCTTCTTCCTCTGGGCTGGAACACAAAAGCTTTGAATAGACTGTTTGCCAAAGATCACAAGGTAGCACTGTCTTCAATCCCTTCAAATGTATGTGCAGAATCCCTTTCTTTCCTCCCTGCAGAAAAAAGACCTCACATTGGATTGGTGTACTATGATGACAAGGCTGTACTGGAACAAAACCTTCCATCTACCAGTGCTGATTATTTTCCTTTCCTCTCATGGAACAGATGAACTCAGAATATACCATTTGCCAAAGATTACAAGGACACACCATTTTCAGTTTCTTTCTCTCGCCCTATGCTTTGTATTTGTATATATTTATTTATTTGTATATAGTTCTAAAATATCTTTTACAGGATATAACACACCAATTAAATTACATACAATACATACACAGGTAGACATTTCAAATTGGAAAAAAATACATCTTTCGCAAGTACACTCACAAGTAATACAGTATGCATTAACAATTTACAATTTCATCAAAGGCTTTAAATTACTGTTTGTGGCTTTAACTTTTAAAGGGTATTACAGCTAGGTTTAAATCCTGATGCAGGCAGCCTGATACAGCTTATCGTAAGAAAACTTTCCATTAAAACAATAAATACTGTACATATTAAAATTACTTCTAAAATCTAAACGTTGGCATAGGAAAGAGGGAGGTTGAAATCTTTCAGTAATTTTGCCCAATAATTGCCTATCAGATGGCAGCCACTGTTATGGTACACCACAAGCGGTAAAGTGCAATATGCAAGCTTTCAGTTTCCGTGTTAAGACAATGGGCCTCATTACGACCTTGGCGGTACGGAGTGAACAGCGCCGTAAAAGGTGCCGGCGCCGTTCACCCCGTACCGCCACATTACGAGTTCCCCTCGTGGGACACGGTAAGCACGCCTGGGAAAACCAGGCGTGCTTACCGGGTGCCGCGAGGGGAAGAGGGAGCAAACAGCGGGCCATCTCGTAATGGCCCGTTGTTTGCTCCCTCTCCCATTCCCATTTAGCCCTAAGGGGGCTGAAATGGGAATGGGGAAGGACCGTGTCCGGGTCCTTGGAGGGAGGAATTACCGGGCCTTCCGAACTCGGAATGGCCCGGTAAGTCCTCATTCCGAGGACCCGGACCCCGATGCAATTTTGGTGGCAGCCATGCCGCAAATAGCAGCATGGTTACCGCCGAACTCGTAATGAGGGCAAATAAGTCCAAAAAGCTTCATCCTTGATAGAGTCATAGCAAGAAACCATGTGTCCTATAATATTCATGTATTCAATACACATAGTCAAATGTTCCGTAACTAAGAGCTTAGCCGTCTCAGGTATCTCCGGCATTTTACTGAAGTGGGAGAATGGAAGACCAGGCTCCCGTCCTTCACCTCTCGCGCCTGGCCTAGAGGGTCACGGCCCAGACACCCGCCGCGAGAAGAGTTTGTCCAGTTACCAGACGACCAGGTGCCATGGTACAGGAACATACGGATGTGTCCACCTGTTTGCCCAGCAGCCCGCACTGGCCATGTCGACACCTGCGGTTCGGATCAGCTAGACTAAAAAACCACACGTCGTTAGAGATGCCATGACGACCTAGACAACTGGAAGCACATCTGTACAAATACACACACCTAACATTCCCACAACAATCTACACGAAGAACATACTCAGTGTTCTGACGTAGGCGACAGGCATATTCACGGACGTGCATCTTTATTATTTTTACATAGGCTTTCAGAATGCAGAAACGCAAGATGCACCATGAATTCATCTATAACGCCGCTTGCTCACGCTTCTCTTAAAACCCGTTACCACCATGAGAGGTATAATAGAAACACGATACTGGTCATGGAAATATACGCCACTATAACCTAAAGCACCCATGCCCGAAATGGATCACTTATACACCAGGCCCAAGTAGGCCTCAGGCAAGAGTTCCCGTGGACATTAACAAAGCAAAAGTCAGGTTGCTGATCCCGCAGAATGAGCCTGGTGGAGCAACCAGCCAAGGTCGCAATGTTGCAAACCCACATCCAAGAACAAATCATCAAAGGTATAATGTTGCAACCTTGCACTCCGCGTACCAACGTTAGAATCATATCTACATATTAAACCAGACACACAGTGGAAAAGCAATATTAATTGTGCAAGAATTCTGCCTCAAACACGGTCCCGCCTCACGTGACCAAGCCGAACCTGACGAGATGCCAAAGCCCAGGAGAAAGAAAGGCGTCTGGGTCCCTCGCTACGAGACATAGGCCGATACACTTGAAAGGCTTAATGGACATCTGCTACAGTGGGAGCGGTCAGCCTTCTACCTATGAATAAATCCTCACATTGTCTGCACGTACCCTTATTGAAACATTGTTGCAAACACAGGTACACCGAGAGCTGGGAACAACGGTGGTCCCAGGCTGGGGAGCTCACGGATGCACCAATCAGAACATGGGGCTCTTATCTCAGACGTCAGTAACATTAGCCAATCCTCAGGAGTCTTCATGTAACAATTCTTATGTATCTAATTATAGGGACAACCCAGATATACCACCTGACTACACCTTGACCACTAATATCATTCTCTATATGTGTACTATACTAACCCTACCACTCGAGCAACCAATTAAGAGTGGCGATAGGTTTTTTGTTAACTTTCTGAAGTGACGCAAGTAGCGCGTCATAATGTAGTAAAAAGGGCCTGCGAGCCCCAGGATTGTGTGTGTGTCAGGACGAACGCGTACGCTCCTTGACCCATCCCTGCCGTTTGCATAATAAACAGCAGAAGTTGCCTTGCTCCTTGTGTGTGCCTCATACTCTGTCTCGATCCGAGATATACACGGGAGGAGTTGGGGCCTCCCTGCCCGGAGGTCTGCGGACGGCCCGGCCGACCCCGGCAGAATTTCCCCCCGACAAGTTGGAGGCACTGCTGAGATCTGTTTAAGATCGACTTTTATTTTT
Organism: Ambystoma mexicanum; assembly: GCF_040938575.1. Classification (NCBI taxonomy): domain Eukaryota; kingdom Metazoa; phylum Chordata; class Amphibia; order Caudata; family Ambystomatidae; genus Ambystoma; species Ambystoma mexicanum. The sequence continues at coordinate 64,350,079 of NC_090938.1, forward strand.
AATTTTTCCAGGCACTACCGTTGCGAGGAGGCCCGGCGGCGCGGCCCCCTCTGCCGTTGCCCCCTTCTGAGGACTACAGGACCATCGCGGAGCTGCGAGAGGACCGGACAGCGCAATCCGGATATTGGCCCTCGGGAGCCGGTTGAGAAGTATCCCGCCCGCGGTCGGCGAGTGTGCAGACGTGGTCCAGACGAGGGGAGGTGGCGAGCCGCTTGGAGGGGTGCACGCAATCGAGCGGCCCTGCATCGAGAGAACTTGGTGAGCATGACACGCACAACAAGCAATGCGAAATTGTGAGGGAGGAGGGAGGTATTGTAAAGCGGCGAGGGTTTAATTGAGTGTTGCTAATGGAATGAATGGTAGCGAAACGAGTGCGAGAGCAGGCGGCTAACGTTACGCGAAAGAGGGAGGCGGGGCACGAAAACATCACGTGCAGCAGCTCGTAAGACACTGATTGGCCTAAATCGCGACTACGTGTGAGGGTGGGTGTGTGGTTTCCTACGATTTGATATTTATTATTGAATGAGTAGATGAGGTTCCCTATTGTTCGAGCAAGAAACTCGATAGGTAGATGACGTTTCCCTGTGGGCGGTGGCTAGTTACGTAGTTGCCCAAAACGGAAGATAATTGGCTGGTTAAGCCCTCCTGTTGAGGGGCGTATCACACGCGAGGCGACGCAGCGTGCGCAGTCCGGTTATAGTATTGATGAGATTACCTTGTTCCAGGAGAGACAGGAAGACAGCTGTAGGGTTAGCGGGGTAGATTACAAGTGTATTTTGAATTTAAAGAACATAACACGAATATACCAGTAGCTCGAAGAAATCGGTGACGTCACCAGTAGGGATTTAATAGGATATCGCGAGCACAAGGAACATTGGGTTGAGAGTGGTGGGGAGGAGAAGCATGATAAAGGAGCTGATACGGAGATAAACTATAAACCAGTGGATCGAAAGAAGAAGGGGAAAGGGGCGTGGCTGCGCACGGAGAACGCCGGCCACGGCAAGTGTAAAAGGGGGAGGAGAACGGAGAAACAGGACAACTGTATAAGATCGTCGTAAGGGGTACGCAGCCGCAGGGGGCTGCGTGCGCTTCGGCCGCAGGGGGCCGTAGGGGAAGGAATATAATATAACATCACATTTATTACTATTGCATAATTTGTCAAAGGATTGTCGTAAGTCCCCACACTTGCGGGGCGAGGTAAGCAATACAAGGTTGTATATTGTAAATTGGTAGTAAGGGGAAGGGTAACAAGGGGAGTACAACCATGTCATACGGGAGAGGGTCGGGAGGGTGGGGGAACACCCTCACTACCCCACTACAGCACATATGCACCACACTGCCACCACACAGGGAGAAGTTAATTAAGTACAGCATAGAGTGGACCCAGGGGACAGACAACAAAATGTTAACACCATGGCCGCCTAATGGTAGTTTCGATCCATATGCCCAACACTCACTACTGAACCATCTGCACAATACATACAAGGGGAAGAAGTTGGCAAACCACGTGGAGGTGTTTAACTTATGGAGGATGTTCCAGGGGTCTCGACCAGGACCAAATGGAATGTTCACTATGGGGGAAACACCGGAAGAAAAGGAGATTAAGAAAGAAGGAACGGGTGGGGAAAAGGAGAGCGAAAGCACAAAAAATACGGGGAACGAAAGAAAGGGAGGAGAAAAGGTTGATAAATCAGACGACATAAAAAAGGAACCGAGCAATGAGATACCCATAACACCGGGAGTGAAAACAGAGGGAGGAGGGTTGTACCCTTTAAGAGAATTAGGAGAAATAGAAGGACAGTTAAGAGCGGCTGAAGGATTCTCAAACCCGGCATACAGCCCTCCACCATATGTGGCTCATGGGAAGATACCAATGGGGGAAGGGAGGATTAGAGAAGAGCAGACTGTAGAGATAGGAGACGATGAGTGGGTAGCTGCACAGATATTGTTGAAATTACGAGGCTCACTAACTGGAGAAGAAAGGGAGGCGGTAAGGAGAACAAACGAGGATAGTGCCAGAGAGAGTGAAATAAGGGGAGAGGAGCTACTACGGCAGAAGGAAGAGATTTTGGAGGAAAGATTAGCAAAACTAAGGGATGAGCAGAATGAACTGATCAAACAACTTGAGAGGGAGGAAAGAGAGAGAGTGAGGAAAAGGAAAGAAGGTAAGGACGAATTGGAAAGATTAAGGGAACGAAGCGAGGAACAAAAGAGAGAAGCTGAAAGGGTAAAAGCAGCAGCAGATAGGGTATCAAGAGTAGTGCTGAGAGAGAAGAAGAAGGAAGAAGAAGAAAAGGAAAAAGAAATGGAAATATGGAGGAGGAGGATAATATCTGAGACAGCTAAAAAATATGAAGAGGGGAAGGTAATAGAGAGTATAGTAGAAAGAGAAAGGGTGAAATGGGAAAGGAAGAGGGAGGATGAAAGGATATTGGAACAGATGAGCAACGAAGTAATGGAGGAATTAAAAAGGAAAAGAGAGGAAAATAGTAGGGAAATGGAGGAGAGAAGGGAAGAAGGAAGAGAAGGGAGGGGTAAGGAGAGTGAAAGATGGGGAGATGTATATAAAAGTAGGGAGATAGCAACGACATCAGCACTAGGGGGGACAGTTGGTAACAACGAAAGGGGAGAAAGAGACCTAATAGATTTAAAAACAGTAACAATAAAAGGAAAAAAGGCAGAGTGGGGGGTGTCATTTATAAATGATTTTTGCAGTGAGGAGGAAGAAGGAGTGGAGAAGGATGGAAGAGAGAGTGAAAGGGAAAGCTTAGATAAACTGTACCTCACTAGAACAAACATAGATTCGCCCTGGATGAGTAGAAGAGGGGAGGAGCTGGAGAGAAGTAAGGAGGAAACGAAAAGAATAGGGGAAACACAAACCAATGAAACCACGCCACCCACATCTCCATCACACCGCCCTCCCACGTCACTACCTACATGTTCAACCACCGCACGCTCTCTGCACAGAATAAAGCTCGCGCCCTTCATGAACGAACTTACACCGTATGCATGTCGGCTTAGGGACCTCCCTAGTCGCAGGCAAGACAGACAAATAAACATACCCATATTGAACACAGGAAATGATGAAAGAAGGGGAAAGGAAGAAGAGGGAGGTAGGGGCAGAGGTAGTAAGGAAGAATTTGAAGTAGTAAAAGAAATGGGGGAAGAGGAGGGGTGTGAAGACTCAATATCATGGAGCGTAAAGGGTGACAAAAGACAGAATTTAATGCCACTGTTGGAGAGAGGAGGGGTTAGACCACAGTATGTACCTTGGAAACATACGGATAAGGAAAATATAAAATGTAGGCTCCCATCACTAAGTGGAGGTGCGGGTAAGTGGATATATGAAATGGAAAAACACACCGCAGGACAGAAACTAGCAGTAGGAGATGTGAAGGGCCTGTTAATATCAATATTAGGGGATAGAGCGGATGACATTTGGAAAAGAGCCGGATTCCATGGGGTAACAATAACAAACACATCGCATGATGGGGCACCATTTGCAAACTGCAGACATGCGCTATGGCAGGCACTGAGAGTGCAATACCCAGACACCTCGGACATAGGAGCCATTACTTCCCGTAAGATGGGTGAAAATGAGGATCCTGTTGATTATATCCAGGACATTCAAGAGAAGTGGCGCATGGAAACTAGAGAACAATGGGACAAAACACCAGCCATATTTTATCATATACTAGTACAAGGGCTCCCAGAAGGAGTTCAGAAACAACTAAAGAAAGTAGTAGGAATGGAAGCAAAACCATGGCCAGAAATACAACTGACTATAGTACATCACTGCAGGACATGGCAAGGAAAGATGAAACAAAAGGAGGAGGACAGGAAAACAGAAGAGGCCAAATTAGTACAGAAAAAACTTACTAAATATACAATGGAAGGGGCACTAATAACTACGCCCACACCAATGGCCCAAAGCCCAACGCAAGTAGTGGCTGCACAAGATCCAGCTCAAATAGCGCCCCCACAAGGTGTAATACAGCAAGTGCCGCCTCTGCAATTACACACACCGAACATGGGAGGAGGGTACCCAATGCAAGGAACTGGGTATTATAGTTATAACAGAGGAAGAGGAGGGGTTATGAGGGGGAGAGGATATGGATATAATACCCAGCAACAGGGGGGGGGACTCAGAAATTACTACCCCACAGGGCAACCCGTATACCAGGACAACACAGGGAGCTTCCCATGGCAAAACAGGGAACCACCCGTGTGTTGGAGCTGCGGACTATTAGGACACATGTCACGTACATGTAGGGTCAGGCCAGGAACACCAGCATGGAATGAACAAGCACAACCTAGGACCTCACAAGAACAGCAGGGCATGCAACAACAGCAGATGTCACAACAAGGGAGTGACCAACCACAACAAACACGACAGCAACAAACCTATTCACTGCCACAACAACAAATAACACAGCAACTGACGCCGCCACAACAACAAGTGGCGTTAATACAACCACCACCCCAAAATGAACGAACACAATTGGGTGGGGTGTCGGTGTTGGGACACAACCCTTATACAGGGAATGGCCAATCATTGTACCCCCAATAGGCCAGCCCACAGACGGCCTTGGTGTGTCCCATCCTGTCAGTAACACCTAATAGTGCGGAGGAGCCACGCATAGAGGTAACGATAGGTGACAAAAAATTATCATTTCTTGTTGACACCGGGGCAACCCGGTCTTGCATAAGGGAAGGTAAATTTAAGATGTCAGGCGAAGCCATGAACACCCAAGGATTTTCTGGGGCTAAAGGGTTGGTTCCATTTACTGATAACGTTCCCTTATCTATTGGAGATTATGATCTGTCAGTCCCACTTTTGTATTATAGTGCCTCGCCAGTAAATATACTGGGGAGAGACATAATGAACAGGTTGAATATGACGATCTCCTTTACAGAGGATGGCATAATTTGCTCTACTCCAGGGATTAACATGCTCGCAGCACGACAGATTTTGCAAGCATACTGTGGACAGACAGCGATTAGGGCGGAGCCACTGGATGGCGAGATATTCCAATATGGCACAGACATGGCATTTGCATGGATGCCAGGGATAGAAGGGAAAATATGGAGGAGGCCAGCAGCCTATCTATTCCGACCAGAAACACCAGCTAATGAACTGGAAGGGAAGGTGTTTGCAGTGGACATTGAGAGCATTATTGCAACAGCTGATTATGTTGCTGTGCACGCCCAAGATAAAGAAGGGAGAGCCTGGAGGGCGGTGATAGCACTAGCAGAAGGGTGTAGGCTGACCCAGGTGTCAGATGAAGAGCTGTTCTCAGAAGAAAAGGAAGAACATGAAATGGTGTTCATGATGAGTGTAGAAATATGGCTAAGAGTGGCTCACAAACAAGTAGCACAGAAAATTGCAATGGCACTTGAGGCACCCGCAGGCACCCCAGTCCCATTTTTTAAGGAGGATATGTCAAAGGTGCCCAAATCATTATGGACTATTAGCCCTTATGACGTGGGATGCATAAAAAGCATAGGGGGTGTAAGGATAAAATTGAAAAAAGGTGCCATATTACCAAGAGTGAAACAGTACCCATTGTCAAAAGAGGCAGATGAGGGCATATATGAAACCATAACGGCCCTTATAAACAATGGCATATTGGTCCCCTCAGAATCACCATGTAACACAGCTGTGTACCCGGTGCGCAAGGCTAAAGGGGGGTCTTGGCGCTTCATACAGGACCTCAGACCCTTGAACAACATAGTAGAAGCAGAGTATCCAGTAACAGCAAACCCGGCCACAATATTGTGTGGCATTCCAGCAGAAGCATCACGATTTACAGTGATTGACCTTAAAAATGCTTTTTTCTCTATACCATTACACCCAGACTCACAAAATTTGACAAGCTTTACTTACCGAAATACAAAGTGGAAACATACCAGATTACCACAGGGGTATTGTGAATCACCCTCAATTTTCAATAGAGTAATACAGATGGATTTGGGTAACGTTGAGGTGGAAAGCACAGTGTTACAGTATGTGGATGACTTAATAATTTGCAGTACAAACGAAAGCAAATGTAGAGAGGACTCCTTAAAAATGTTGACAATATTGGCTGAAAAGGGGTATAAGGTAGACATGGAAAAGATACAATACTGTCAGGAACAGGTACTCTACATTGGCCAACTGATATCTCAACATGGAAGAAGGATTGCACCACAAAGAGCACAGGCCATCTCAAGCACTCCCGTGCCACAAACTGTGAGAGAACTGCAGCAATTTCTGGGGCTGTGCAACTACTGTAGAGCATGGGTATTTGATTATAGCTCATACATAGGACCCCTGCTTGAGGGTTTGAAGGAAGCAAATAAAGGGGAGAAAAAGTTGGGATGGACTATGGAAATGAGGGAGGCATTTGACGAATTAAAGGACGCGATATCAACTGCTCCAGTACTGGCATCCCCAGACTATGAGCGGCGCTTCTTTATATTTTCACATTGCGACTCAGCAGTAATGAAAGCAGTGTTGGCCCAAAAAACTAGCATGGGCTATAAACCAGTAGCATTTTACAGCGGTCACTTAGACCCTATAATGTTAGGCCACTTCTCTTGTGAACAAGGTCTCGCTGCAGCTGCTTTTGCAGTAGAAAAAGCATCAGCAATAACTATGGGGTGTCCAACTACACTATTTGTGGAACATGCATTATTTGCGATATTGAATAAACCTAAGTCCACACTAACAACACAGAGGGCATCAGGTTATGAGATTATTTTGTCTAAAGCTGAACTAGCAATTGTTAGATGTAGCACGGTTAACCCTGCAAGGTTCCTAGCAGAAGTAATTGAAGAGGGAGATTACGCCCACGACTGCACCCAAGTAACTGAAATGTACTCATGTACTAGGAAAGTTGAAGAAAACGCACTAGAGGGAGGTGAGCTTTTGTTTATTGATGGGTCATCAACTATTGATCAAGGAGATGGGATACGAAGGACTGGGGCAGCAGTAGTAAAAATGATGGAGGCGCCGGTGTGTGTGGCTATGAAGTGTGTACAATTACCACAGCATTACTCTGCTCAAGCCGCGGAACTAGTTGCACTAATATTGGCATTAAAGGAAAGTTTTAATAAAAGAGTAACTATATATTCTGACAGTGCATATGTTACATCGACTGTCCACTCAGGGCTATCAAAATGGAGAAGAAGAGGGTTTAGGAGAGCTGATGGCACTCCAGTACAACATGCCCTCTTGTTGGCTGAACTAATTGAAGTAATAAACGACCCCCAAGAACTAGCCCTGGTAAAATGCACCGCACACACAAATGGAGAAGACTACGTATCAAAAGGTAATGCAGCAGCAGACGCACATGCGAAATATGCTGCATATTTTGGTGAGATATGGAACCCCACAGACTCACAGAGAGGGAGAGGGAGGGGAATAGCTAGGGAGATGTTAATAAGAGAAGGGTACACCCATCTCCCAGCCACACAAATTATGGAACTACAAGCGGCTGCACCAATGGCCGAAAAAGAAGTATGGGTGAAAAGAGGATGCACAATGTCACCAACTGACGCACTATGGCAACCACCCACAGGCTAATGGTGTATGCGAACGCCTGAATGGCTTATTGAAGGAGGCAATTGCTAAAATACAACAAACAACAAAGAAAAGTTGGTTGTATTGCCTTCCGTTAGCATTGTTTGAACTTAGAAACAGGCCAGGGTCCGACCACCACCTCACCCCACACGAAGTGGTTACTGGACGCCAAATGCGCCTTCCCCTAACACCAACGTCAAGGGCATTCACCGACCACGAAAGTTCAGCGAATGTGTTAGGTGATGAAATGTATCAATATGTGTCTTCTTTGATTACTAGTGTCGTGTTTGTGTCTCAACAGCTCGAGCGCACACGGGGCGGGTCTACCAGCAACCAAGAAAAAGACGAGAATACAGAATTGGGAAAGGAGAACTTGTGCAAACTTGCCAAAGGTGACCACGTACTACTTCGCAATTTCAATAGGAAGTGGAACCAGAAGAGGTTCACTGGCCCCCATCTGGTAGAGGACGTATCAACAAGAGCAGTAAAACTAAAGGATAAGCGTGCCTGGAACCACCTACATGACGTAAAGATCTACAAACTGCAGACCCGCCCCAGCGCCAACGACAGATCCATTGGAAGAACAGCAACCACATCCCCTACAGCGGAAGAAAGTTTAACCACAGACAACGACCCAATTGTTCCCTCGGAGACAATAACTAACGAAGAAGGGAGTGATCCCCATACTGCCCACCCCATGATCACTCGCTCAAAGAGTAAAAATACTTCCGCCATTTGAGCACAAACCCCCCCATTGACTACAGTTGTAACTAAAACTGAAGGACATGCTTGCACTAATACACATGTAAACACGTGAATGTTCTCTTTTTTCTCTCGCACATACAGGAACTGCGTAATATTGTATTGTTAAGAAAGCTAATTAACAAATTCAGTGTGCAGGTGTAGATGGTGCTGCCAGACGATAACTACCCAGAAGAATTGTCACACCAGTTCGTATACGAAATAAAGAGGCCAACATACTTAAAAAGGAGAAGGGTACGTGTCTACTACACAGCCTTCCTCCTGGCCGTAGAATATCACATGCCCCACCTCCACCCATACTTGCCGGTCTTAAGAGACCCATCACTTAGAGTAGCGTGGGAGCAGCTCTTCGCCTGGGCACTGAATGACTACTTGATAGGGAGAGCTTAAAACTAACATTTAATAACAAGCACTTTTGAGAATTTTTAGGCGGGCAACTGTAACGTCGCAAGAATAAGCTGCCAGGACTGCAGCAAGGTAAGAGCAAAATGCCGGTGAAATTAGCACATGTAATAAAAATAATAGGGATTTTTATGATCACCGGGTTCTTGGCTGCCTCTGTCTGGCAGTACAGCTATGCTATCGATTTTATTGCTGCGCACAAACTTAATATACCCCCGCCCTCTGCTGCAACAGGTGTTACGTCAGGTGGTAATAGTAACATTGCACCCAAGAAAAATATAGTTAAACGCAGCACATACTCAGACAATAAAGGTATTGATAATTATGTACAAGATTCAGCACATGTCACAAACAACATATGGTACCAGCACATGACCCGCATTGGTAAGCAGACAACTGAGGATAGCTGTTACGTTTGCTCATTAATACCATACGCCATGAGCGCCTCACGAACATTTGTTGCCACAGAAATAGATGAAAAAACAGCACAGTGCATAATATATTTGGCCCTGTTCCAAACGAAAGGAAGATTTCAAGGAACAGTGGTGCACATGACATGGAAAACGCGAGACTCATACCCATATGAAAACAACTTCCTCAAGACCTATCTGAGTTATCACAAGACCAGTTTACATGCCGAAGCATTCAGGTACATAACAAGTGGCCCTGCAAAAGGAGAAACAAAGAAGGTAACATTGCAGTATCTACCATGTGATTGGTACGCCACTGAAGTTCCGGGTAAACAAGGATGCTGGGAGAGGCCGCTACTGACGATAACAGGAAAGGTGTATCTGGACAACAGCTGGGAGATAGGAGTAATTGGCAGCAACATGGTAACAAAAGAAACTATCTCAACCATCGAGACACACAATCATCGATGTTGGACGACGTGGATCAAGTACGTACCTATGCTCACGTGGGTAGAAGAAGATGAAGACCCAATAACAATATTACCATTGACTGCGCCCAAAGTATGCTACCAGCATAAAGGAGAGGTGGATGTAGGATATAACACCAATTGTGCAAGTGTGATGGAGTTACCTGAGGGGGGTGCGGGAACAGCAGTAATAATGGACCATTATTGGGCCTGCGGAGAAAAGGCATATCATACACTGCCTCCCCTGTGGAATGGTGTGTGCACAATGGTACACGTCAATGTACCATCACTAGTGGTACCTAAGAAGCATGTCAATATGGCGAAATTTCCTAAAATGGATGAAGGGGATAAGAGACGAAAGAGATCTGCACCACTCCAGAAGGAGCAAGAGAACAAGACCAACAGCGAGGATACTGTCCTAAATAGGAGAAAACGACAAGGAGAGCCACTGACAGGAAATTACCTGTGGGGAAGGTCGGAAACGGAACTAACGTCAATACCGCCAGAACACAGACTATTTAGCAGGGCAGCAATGTTTTTCTCCTCAATAATACATCCGGGACTGCAGGCATACGCAAACGCAAAATGGCTCCAAATAACAAGATGGGAACTAATGATGACCATCAATTCAACAGTAAATGGGTTCAACGCAATTAAAGAGGAGCTGCGAGCTGTAAGGATGGTAGCACTACAGAACAGATATGTACTGGACCTTCTCACAGCAATGGAAGGAGGAGTTTGTGCAAAGATAGGACAATCTTGCTGCACGTTCATACCTCCCAACGATGCTGACAATGGTACACTGACAGAAGCAGTTACACAATTGGCCCAGATGCACTCTAAAATGATGGACGAGAGTAACGGTGTAAACAAGGATAAGAGCTGGTTCTCACTATTATGGTCATGGATGCCATCTTGGCTGTCGGATGGACTGAAAATAATAGTGGGGTGTACTATTTTGGCTGGAGCTACTCTGATCATAATTAAATTTTGGAAAGCCCGAAAGGCACGCACGGCTGACGAGTTGCTGGAAATGGTGGGAATGCACCCCTTGATGCCAGCAGATGATGGTCAGCATACAGGGGTGATAATACAAGAGAGGGAGAAGCTGCGCACACAAATCATCACCAACCATCTAGATCCACCATCAGTGAAGATCGAGAACCCAAGGAACCCCAGGAGCTACATAGGAAGATGGGTATACTGTACTCCTGGAGGAACATGTGAATACATGTATTGGTCGTTTGAAGATCATGTAAACCATTATGGACATCTCGGAGGGATAACTAAGATATGGAGGGTAAGAGGAGATAACGAGAAGGATATGTTTGTGGTCGACAAGTCGACCAGAGGGGGGACTGAAGTGGGAGAATGGAAGACCAGGCTCCCGTCCTTCACCTCTCGCGCCTGGCCTAGAGGGTCACGGCCCAGACACCCGCCGCGAGAAGAGTTTGTCCAGTTACCAGACGACCAGGTGCCATGGTACAGGAACATACGGATGTGTCCACCTGTTTGCCCAGCAGCCCGCACTGGCCATGTCGACACCTGCGGTTCGGATCAGCTAGACTAAAAAACCACACGTCGTTAGAGATGCCATGACGACCTAGACAACTGGAAGCACATCTGTACAAATACACACACCTAACATTCCCACAACAATCTACACGAAGAACATACTCAGTGTTCTGACGTAGGCGACAGGCATATTCACGGACGTGCATCTTTATTATTTTTACATAGGCTTTCAGAATGCAGAAACGCAAGATGCACCATGAATTCATCTATAACGCCGCTTGCTCACGCTTCTCTTAAAACCCGTTACCACCATGAGAGGTATAATAGAAACACGATACTGGTCATGGAAATATACGCCACTATAACCTAAAGCACCCATGCCCGAAATGGATCACTTATACACCAGGCCCAAGTAGGCCTCAGGCAAGAGTTCCCGTGGACATTAACAAAGCAAAAGTCAGGTTGCTGATCCCGCAGAATGAGCCTGGTGGAGCAACCAGCCAAGGTCGCAATGTTGCAAACCCACATCCAAGAACAAATCATCAAAGGTATAATGTTGCAACCTTGCACTCCGCGTACCAACGTTAGAATCATATCTACATATTAAACCAGACACACAGTGGAAAAGCAATATTAATTGTGCAAGAATTCTGCCTCAAACACGGTCCCGCCTCACGTGACCAAGCCGAACCTGACGAGATGCCAAAGCCCAGGAGAAAGAAAGGCGTCTGGGTCCCTCGCTACGAGACATAGGCCGATACACTTGAAAGGCTTAATGGACATCTGCTACAGTGGGAGCGGTCAGCCTTCTACCTATGAATAAATCCTCACATTGTCTGCACGTACCCTTATTGAAACATTGTTGCAAACACAGGTACACCGAGAGCTGGGAACAACGGTGGTCCCAGGCTGGGGAGCTCACGGATGCACCAATCAGAACATGGGGCTCTTATCTCAGACGTCAGTAACATTAGCCAATCCTCAGGAGTCTTCATGTAACAATTCTTATGTATCTAATTATAGGGACAACCCAGATATACCACCTGACTACACCTTGACCACTAATATCATTCTCTATATGTGTACTATACTAACCCTACCACTCGAGCAACCAATTAAGAGTGGCGATAGGTTTTTTGTTAACTTTCTGAAGTGACGCAAGTAGCGCGTCATAATGTAGTAAAAAGGGCCTGCGAGCCCCAGGATTGTGTGTGTGTCAGGACGAACGCGTACGCTCCTTGACCCATCCCTGCCGTTTGCATAATAAACAGCAGAAGTTGCCTTGCTCCTTGTGTGTGCCTCATACTCTGTCTCGATCCGAGATATACACGGGAGGAGTTGGGGCCTCCCTGCCCGGAGGTCTGCGGACGGCCCGGCCGACCCCGGCAGAATTTCCCCCCGACATTACATAAACGGCAAATTCTTTCTTCGCGCGGGATACCCAATGATGCTCCCACAGCAACACATGGTGGGAGCTGATTGGTTTGTAGTCTTAATCGAAAGCTCTGTACCGCTAAATTCGGTCATTGCCTCAAGTACCTCTGTGGTTTTAAATATTTGTGTACCACCATAAAGAGACATAAAAATAACTTCTTATAGTGGCCAAATGGTCATAATTATTAACCCAATCCACAGTTTAATTTTATTCTTAAAAATATGTTTCAAACATAGAAAGCTAGTCCCTTAAGAGAAATCGCGGCATCAACCAATATCCTCATATATACTATTAACCAGAGTGTCATGGCATTTCCCGCCACCCAGAGAACACTTAGGGCCTCTCGCCAATAATGAGAGCAGCTGACATTTGGGGTACGTGTGAGTTTTAATATGTAGAGTACCTCTTCTAATGAGCAGCTTGCTCTTAGCGACACCAACCCCAACTCTAATCGTATTGCAAAGAAGGTCCTTCTGCATCCCATCAAGCTTTTGGCACATGTGAAATCATTCTGAGGCTCAGACAGGAACAAAGGAAAAACGGGTGCCCGGGTGAAGTTCACAGTCATCTTTAATACAGGTTCACAAGATACACTGGAAGGGCATACATAGCTCTGCAATCAGCTTGCTTATATAGGCCTTTTTAAATGATGCAATACTTTCATGCAAATTCAGGATACATATCTGATTGGTCGTTTTAGCCAAACAAAAGCCCTTCTTATCTTTGATTGAGTGGCTTATCTGTCACCTACCAAGCCCACATGAGATCATTATTGGCAACCACTTGATGATTGACACACAGAGTGATACGCTTAGTTTAGACCCAGCCAAACACAATTACACATCCTTTAACTCCTGCCAAAAACAATTTTTATCTGCTTCTTGAGGTCCTGCCAAATTTAGTTGGGATCTTATAACGTGGAAAACCCAATATGCTCATTTTGTTTGCTGCCAAGTAATTCAGTTGATCTGTACTAATTGGTAACTCGCTTGCCTTTTTCTGATTTACCATCCATCATGTCTGCTTTTCCCGGGCAAGTTTCAAATGCAATCTCCAGACTCAATTATTTCACAGTGAGATGCTGCCAAATACCTTCTATTGTGTAAGCATGATGCAGGCCTTTTTGACACCTGTCCTTACGATGCAATTTTGTGTTTGATATCCATTTAAAAAACATATCTCAGTCTGTTCAGCCATATTACCAAACGGTGAGTCCATATTTACTTGAGCATAACACATTTTCTATCTTTTTTCCAGAATATATGTTTATATATTCATGATGAGCGTGTAATACCTGAGGTACTATTCACTTCCTGGGTAATTCTGACCCAAAAATATGCGCCATCAACATGCTCTATTTTATCTGTAAAAACACTATAATTCTAATTTCTTCCATACTGGAACCATTGGTCAGCCAATCATTGTATATGTACTCAGTTTGAGGGAGGAGGGGTCTGATACCCCTATACAGGATGCATTGCTTTGGGGTGGATTTTTACATCTTCAAGATGTGTTTCCAAAAAGCTCCCTCTATTTGGCCCAGCCACTGGAGTTCTCTCATGGTCAGGGCCTCTAGCCCGTAAAGAACCATGGGACAAACACATTGTTTGTAGAGGGTAATAATTCCCTCCATAGAAAACCCTGCAGTGGATCTTGCGAAATGACCTATTAGTTGGGTCATACGCATGGCCTTAGCTTTCTTCATAGCTATTATGCATGCATAGGCCCTACTGCCATTCATATCAAGAACCAGGCAGGGATAGGATGAGACATAGTCAGCCTTAACAAGGGAGGTATGAAAATCAATTAGTTTCGCCTTTTTAGATGTCACAACCATGACCTTTGTTTTCCCCATGTTCATACTCATCTCATTTACTGATGTATAACTAATCAAAGAGTCAAACATAGCTTTTGCTCCAATATACGTATAGTTAAACATGACCAGGTCACCAGCGTACATCATACAGGGGATGGAGCTTTTACCAACCATAGGGCAACACCCCTTCTTCTCAGTGAGCTGCGCCAGGAGATGGGATGTGAATGAGTTGTAAAACAGGGGCACAATACTGCAGCCCTGCTTCACACCTTTCCTAATGGAGACTGGCCTAAATAGGCCTCCCTCTTCATTCATATGTACACGGGCTTGGGTGTTGAGGTGCAATACTCTTGACACATTGACTATCCAAACCAGACAGCCATAGTCAAGAGGTTTGTCCCACGGCCTTGTTCTGTTGACTCTGTTGAATGCTTCTTTGAAGTCAACAAACGTAACATATAGTGTACACCCTCCTGATTCCAATGTCCCTCTAATAAGTGAGACCATCATTCTTAAGTTGTGGGAGGTACAGTGACCGGGTCGGAACTCGGTCTGCGTAAAGTGTAATATATCAGCCTCATCTGCCCATAGCTGGAGCTCCCTTAAGATCAGGGTTGAAAAAATCTTTCCAGACGCATCTAGTAAAGATAAGAGCCAGTAGTTTTCCGGCATAAGCCAGTCACCATTCTTATACAATTGTAGGAAAATAGATTGCTGCCATAACACAGAGATATATTGCATCAAAACACACCTTCTCACATAGTATACTTAATATGCATGCCCAAATACCGGGATTGTGGTTTAAAACCGTATTAGCGAGTCGTTAGGGCCCGGGGCCTTAGACTTCTTAAGTTTCATAATGACCTGGTGGATATCATCATTATGAAATGTCAAGGGCCATCCCCCAGGCATACATACAGGGTGGGAGTCTATGATGGCATCGCCACTTTGCTTTTGAATATGGACCAGCCAATCCTTTTCACGGATGGGGTTTAATAGGTGTTTATTTCTATCCCCCTTAACCTTAGCTAGCATGTCCCATATTTTCCTATGGTCAGCACTACTAAGTGCAATGAACAATTTCTGCCGGCGGGCATTGAGGGCAGAACGCTTCCATCTCCTAAGCCAGCATTGACAATGTTTCTTAGCGACATAAATACGCCTGGCCAGAGGTCGGGCAACCATCCCAGAGTTACGTGCCAGGCGTATTTCCTTATGCATAGCTCTATTTGCGTCTCTGATGGTGACATCATAAGTGTGCAATGGCTTATTACATATAAAGCCCTGACTTTTATTGCTATCGGCAGCTGTTTCAGAGGCCAAAGTACTAATCGCCCACTCAATTTCGTCACTACTCATAGGCCCCATTCCTAAAAAGTCAATCTCCCTGAATTCGGATAGGCGGGAGTCCTTTTTTCATAGATGCTTCATAGTCCAGTAGATACTGTTACCTAAATGGTTAATGTGGACATCAGTGTAACAACATCCAGTATGATATGATATGATATGGCATTTATAACGCGCCTATACACAAGTATTTCAAGGCGCGACGAGTTAAGGGAGGGGAACAGAGGGAAGACAGAGAGAATGATATTACTAGGCCAAGTGCCATTGAGATCACACAAGTGCAGGGGGGAGGAGTAGGGGAAAAGTGCGAGTGGGAAGGGGATGTGCAGTACGTGGGGTAACAGTAGATAAATAGAAACAATAAATAGGAGCAATAAATAAGAGGTGCGGCCAGCTGGTAGCAGGTGCAAGGTTAAGTGCAGACATCAGGTGTCAAGTGCTGGTAGGGGGCTGTAGGGATACAGAAACAGTAAGTCTGGTATGTTGTAGAATAACATGGTCGCTAAGTTCTGTAGAGAATACCCTAAGTTCATTGGTCAGCGATAACCAGGCATTATTCTCAAAGTAATCATCTAAAGTTGCAGTGGACTTGTTTCCCCTCCAGGTGTAGCTCCCCGGGACATCACCGTCAGTTCTGCCATTTAACATGAACAGATCCCATTGTTGAAAAAAGACCACCCCCTCTCTACCTTTGCGATTACCCATGCCATGTTTCATTATACACTTTTTAACATTTTTGCTGCAGGCTGCACATGCATTTTCATCCGTGCAGTTAGCATTTAAATCCCCTCCCAAGATAATCATACAATCATTGTTTTTCCCTTCACCAGTCAACAGAAGCTCCTCCAGGACGAATTGAACATCGTCCAATACTTTGATGGTGAGGGGTATATAAACATTAATTAGTAGCATTTTCCAATCATTCCCCTCTACTTTCCTGCCACGCTTCGACTGCAAGCATATTATCCTCCCCAAGGAGCACACCAACTGGCAGGAGTCAAAACAATGATTAACTCCAATTATAAGTCCCCCAAAAGTCCTACCCTAAGAGAATTTTTTAGCCATCACTTGGTAGATGTGAAATCCCTCCTCCTGGAGGGCACTATCCAACCGCATTTCCTGAAGCATAACTATATCTTATTGCTTCAAGGTAGCCAAAAAGCTGTTCTTACGAAATAAATGGATAAAACCAAGTGCGTTCCAACTAGCAATGTTGATCGGTCAGTGCGGCGTTACATGCAGTTGCTCAGGGAACACCTCCATACACCCCACCCCCTCGCAACTGCTTCGTAATAGGGGCACAACATCTTTCAGCATCTATTATTAATTCACTTCTCTCTCGATTGGTCATTCCACAGGGGCCCCTCTTTACATATAGGGTCCGTACTGTAGGCTGGCCCCATTACTTGGCCAAACTGGGAAACAAGAGCCATTGTCTGGGGCAAACTGTCAGTTTCAGGCCCATCACTAGAAGGGCTTTTGCGTCGGCACATAATAACGATACAACAGTGGAGGTGGTGAATTCAATCAAGCCCAATTCGACATACTCCCCCATTTCGAGAGCTCTATCTTCCGCACGTCTTCAGACGTTATAGCGGAACAGCCAGGGCACAGCAGCCCAAACTTTCAGCAGGACAGATCTATTTAAAAATGGGCCTATTTCAGAGGGATTAATCTCGTCCAACCTCACCGATGCCCCCACCCTGAGATGTGCAACTGCACCACTGCCACTAGGTACCTTAGGGCCACCCAGTCCCTGTCTGCTCCTATGCACACCATAGTCAAAAGATAAGGGATCCACCGCGGTCACCCACTCAGAGGCCGGCGGGGTAAAATCAGCTACGGAGACGACATGCCCCGGGGATTTTACTAAAGCGTCCACAGTGCCACATCTTCTACTCTTCTCTTTGTTCAGGTCACTCATGGGGGCCGTCCCAATAATGAGGCTCTTATGCTGCGCAAGGAACTTTGACCATAGGCATACCGCCCTTGAATCTGCTGCGAGGTCTTCGAAGTAATAGCTCCAGATCAAGCTCACTTATCAAGCGATACCACCTATTGGGGGCAGCCCTCTATGCTCACGAACAGGCCGAGTAGATATACTGGCATCCGCCCTACAGATAGATCTTGAAACCTTATCCTGGGCCTCAGGGATGGGCGACTTCATCATTGATATTTCTGTACATAAGGCTTCAAGGGCATCATCCTCAGTGACGGCAGCAATATTTACAGAGTCCTGCGACCTCCAGGAGGTATCTGTACCATCAGGGATCTCAATCGCTTCAGTAGAATTATCCAGAGCCACTTCGAACTTTTCCTCTGAGAAATGTTTATTGCTCTGTTCTGCACTGGATCAGGGTCCTCTGTGGGTACATGCACCCCCAGAGATGAAAGGGGAAAAGGTGGCTTCATAAGTGATTGCCCCTGGCCATTAGGCTCCAACAAGTCGCACATCATAGTGTGCAGTATTCGGCGGTCGGAGGCCACAACCGAACACAGACCAAACACTGCTTCAACCTTAGCAAGTAGCTCTGGTAGTAAATCAAACGGTAACACCCAAATTGTTCGAACACAATTGTTATATATATATATATTTGGGGTTTTGGTGGGGGGTTTTGCGTTGGGTGGGGGTTGCAGGGGGTTCCCCCCCCGCATATATGTAACAATTGACCTTCACAATTTGGTCGATTGTGAAAAGGTCAAACTGCCATTCGAGCAATTGTGACTGGAAGAATTTGTATACAACCAATCAAACTGGGGTCCGTCATGTTCAGGCTGCCTAGGAGAAGGAAAATGCGCAGCATGGCAGGGGCTACGTTCTGACCCCAACTCATCGCTAAGGGACACCAATGCTTCCAAATGTGGGCTGGCTGACAGATTGAAGGACGTGGTGGCATTCCTTACCATTTGAGTCGGCTCCTGCGATATACGTCTAATACTGTTGCACAAACCTTTGTTTTATTTCCCTTTCCTCCTCATTGAAACACAAGAGCTAAGTGTCTTTGGCGCATGCTCAGAATCACAAGGCTACACTGTAGTTAATCTGTCGAGCTCCAATTGCTGATTCCTTCTGTTTGCCTCCCATGAATGCAGAGCTTATC
This sequence comes from Ambystoma mexicanum, assembly GCF_040938575.1. Lineage (NCBI taxonomy): Eukaryota > Metazoa > Chordata > Amphibia > Caudata > Ambystomatidae > Ambystoma > Ambystoma mexicanum. The sequence goes on from NC_090938.1 coordinate 64,368,898, forward strand.
AATGTATGATTTTCACAAGATCACAAGGCTCCGCGTGCTGCAATTAAGAACAATCTACACTCTTTGACACCATATTATAAAGACTTGTCACATTATACACGAACTGCAATCCCAAATGAATCTTTTAATTATAAAAATCATTTATGAAATCTGAGTACTGTTTGCTTGTATTATTCAACTATTAATATATTTTGGGAGGTTGTATTATTAAAGATTACATGAAACTGCTGTACCATGTTCTATGTGTACATGTGTTATTCATTTTCATAACTACAGGTTAACATATGATACGGGTGAATAGATAGCACAGCGAGTAGAGCGCTCACTTTAATATCTATGCAGAGCCTGCAACGCAGGTTCGAATCCCGGCAGGGCCAAACTCAGCCTTTCATCCTCCTGAGGTCGATAAATGAGCACCACACACCGTGGGTAATAATAAGCAGTGCTCAGATGCCTGCGGGTTTGTAGCTATATACATGTAAAAATATTATTATAACAATTAATTTCTAATTTGTTATGATTTCTTACCATGTTACAATGTGTTCGGTTTTCCTTAAAATTACATGTTTGCACTTTCATTGGCTTTTTTTGGTATGATTGACGTACTATTTACATTGAAGGAAACAGTTTGTATATTTTGGTTTGTTTTGGTTTGGTAATTTTGTTCCGATTCCATCTATGAAAATAAACATGCAGCCAAAGAAGATGCAACAGCCTGTTTTAACTTCTTTCTTGCTTTATTTGCTCAATTCCCTGTAGGACTTCTGAAAATTAAAGCACCATTAATCATTCCCTGAAAAGTTGCATCTGGCCTGTGAGTTATAAGTTGTGCATATTGAATTACACTATCTTGCAAAAACAATCTGTAAGCACAAATGTTCTCCTATAATATAGAGATTAATTCACTATAATGTATCCTTAAATTACATGTCAAAACTCCATGTTAAAATGCACACGTGTGCAATGTTCTCTGTTGATAGAATGCAGCGATTCCTTTAATATAATGCATCCTGCTGCAGCTGAAAGTTGTCACACACAAAGAAAATTCACACAGACTAGAAAAATTCGAACAGAGCTGCAACACAGCAGCACAATACTATTATCAGGGTTATTCTAGCCTTCCGAGACATTGCCCACAATAATATGGCTTCGTTTAGATGCGTTGGGACAATGAAACCCACTTAGTCGATGACAGGCAGATTGTAGTTATGGCTTTGGAGCCTCGTTATTATACTCTTTATCCAAAGCTTTGTTACTTCCCAGAGCTAGGTCTGGCATAAAGAAATGCTTATAATAATAATAATAATAATAATAATGACAATAATAATAATAATAATAATAATAATAATAATAATAATAATAATAATAATATGATACAGCGGTAACACCCAACCCGGTGGGTCAGGTCAGGTTTTATCAGCCCTGGACCCAATTTAAAGGTCTGAACGGAGCGAGGATCTTTAAAGGGGGTCCCTGAGCCGATAACACCCGATCCGCCCCCGCCAGAGAGAGTGTTAATGCTATTAGCACTCCAGGTTTCTGATTTGGAAACCCGGGGTGTTGAGAAAAATGCATTTTTATTCAAGGAAGAGGATGCTGCCTGCGTCCCATTACTTGAATGAAAATACTGGCACAAGATGGATCTGGAAGTTGTCCATTTCCACGGCAAAGGGAGATGTAGAGAAGCCGCGGTGGCGGCGGGCCTCGCCGCTGCCAAAATCAGATAAGTGGGGCTGCGTACGGGGTTTGGGGATTGTAAAATATGAAGGGAACGGGAGGGTGGGAAGAAGATGGCGCTGTGAGGCGGTGGACACAGCCACCAGGCTCAATGGAACACAGGCTGATATTTGCAGTTTCGGTCCGCGTTCCATGTAACCTGATTTGCTGATCCTTTGCTCCACCGTGTTAATACTTATTGAAAACACCTGCAGAAGGCAGTCAATAGATATTCATAGCAATTTCATTTTGAATCGGCACCAGTGGTGTTAACTCTGCTACAGATAAAGATGACACACACTTATGGTAGGGCATGACTCCCAAGATAACACCTAAGGACTTTACCCATTCACCAGTTATTGTTCCACTCACCAAAGAAAGTAACCGCACTAACACACACAGATGTGACACCCTCACAGGTGGGGTAAGAATCCAGCCCTAGAACCCACCACTGTTACCAGTGCTGATATCCTGGCTTTGCAGAACTGAAAGCCATTCTTACCCGGTGTCCGCGGACAATCTGGCAGTAATGTGGGTTGCTATGGCAGGGGTAAAGCGTTTGATACAGAACCGCGGTTCCATTATCCGCCGATTCATGCAATCTTGCTTTCACGGGCTCTTCAAATCCTTTAATCCATAAATGGGATTGCAAAGTGAGCTGGCACCCTTCCAAAACTGTAATCTCCAGTGTATGAATTATTGTTGAAAGATTAGGCTGTGTTGGGTAATAACATTTCATACAAATCAGCTTTCGCGGAGGAACAACACGTTCCGACGGGAAGGACGGAGGGTGTTCGCAGGTGGAGGTCTTCTCCAGGCCCCTCTTTTGAATAAATGTGCCTTCCTTCCACAGTCTCTCCAAAAGCAGCACTGTGTGTGTGTGTGTTGGGTCGAGTGGGGGGGGGGCAGTTATGGTAAACAAAATCACCTAAGAAGCAGTAGATGTTTAATGCTTTTCTGCAGGTTGTGTTTTGTTATGTTATAAATAAGGCTTCCAGTTTTCTGTTTTTACTGATTTTTACACATAAATAAAGATGGAAATCAATCTGCTTTCGGTCTGTATTCATTTATATACATGGGAAAAAATGGAAAAACACGTCTTTCTGTCTGGTTCTCTATGATGTCACTCATACATCGCAGGCCAATCACATTGCAGATTGGCAGCTTGGAGAGTGTACAAGTTGTGTAAAAAAGGCATTAAAGTTCTTCATATTTCTGACAGCATATATTTTCAAGCAGCAGAAGTCCCAGGAGCACCGTTTGTTGTTATGGAAAAAAATTGAGCGAGGATGTCTTCCCTATGCGCCTGCAAGTGAGCTTTAGTAAAAGCATTTTTTAAAATTAGAATAAACAGAAAAATACTGGTTGTGAATAATCTTTTTATATGACAAAAAATAAATGTGGAAAACTACAGACAAAGGAAGAGGAAGAAGAAAGGAAACACAAAGTGGGGGCACAAAGTGGAGGCACAAGAAGAAGAAGCAATAGGTTAGAGTCGCACAGGAGAAATGATGAGACCAGTGTAGTATGGCCAGTGATGTGTAACGGTTTATTGAGAATCCGCCCTCAACACAGAGAGTTTCTGTCCTCCCCACTTTAGTAGTTGTGCAACAAACTGTTTAACAGATTATTTTTTTAGCCCCATCTCAGACACATATCATGCCCTGAGCTAACAATGAGCCAAGAACCAGGCCGGTGTACGGGAAATATATGGGTATTTATTTAAATTAAAGGTAACACAATTTAGTATTTATTTAAAATATTTAAATTAAAGGTAACAAAAATTAGCACTCAAAAGTCAAAAAACACTTTATCCGTGGCACAACACAATCAAGTTCTCTCAGCATGAATAAATAACAAAATGAGTTAAAAAGAACACAATTACAATTCATCCCTTTTTGCAAATTTCAATTCACGAGATAATTGCACTGATCAGTCACAAAGGCAGTTATCATGTGATGGTGTGCGATTTTAATTTTCCTGACGGCTTAAAAGGCTAGCAGTAGGAATTCAAGACTGGTTCAAATATATATGACAATTATGATTTTGCCCACACTTGTAGTTTAAAATAAACACAGGGTGATTTAGCGTTTTGTTTTTCATACCCCCCTTGCTTTGGTCTATGTTGGAAAGTCAGACCGAAAAATTGGAATGATTTTGGGAATTTTGGTTTCAGACCCCCCCTTACTGATAGGCCTGTGTTGGGGAAGCTGGGTAAAAGGGTTGGACTGATTTAAGAACAAAGAAACCCCTCTTCCTTAAAGAAATCGTGGTCAGCTGGACAATGAAGATCACCCAATTAATGTATAGGCCATAGCTTTCAGCGCACACTGGGAAGTGAGCTTTGTTAATTTAGAATGTTAGCAAAATTCACCCTGTAGTGCTCTGCTAAATGGGGAATTAATTAAATGAATATTGTTGGTTAAATAGGCTAAGGATCCGCACAGTTTTGCCCCTCTGCCCACAATAAAGGGAAGGGATTCAGGGCAAGCAGGCTCACCCGCCTTTTGGTTTCCCAGTGCTCGGTTCTATTTACATAGCAAGCCTCTGTTTAAGGTTCAGAAAGACAGCTGTATCTCAGGACCCTCTGGAAAGATAGGGCAGGGGTCTGGTCGCTCCACTCTCAAAGATGGCCTCCAGCTCTCCACCATAGGACCCAGTCAGCTTCGAGGCCTTCCTAGGAATAGACAGCTCCACTCAGATGTGCTCTCAGCAATCTCCTCGAGTGTCTCCTTACAGCGGTCATATGGTCAGTTTCAGCCTTCCTGATGGTCTGTCTCTTGTCTGTCTGTTCCTGTCTTTCTACTTTTTCTGTGTGCCCATTGTCCTAGTGCAGTCCCCATTATATAGCAGCGATGACACCACCAATTTTACAATCTTGGGGAAGTACCCTGCAATAATTCCTGCCACTAGGATTGGACAGTTACCCTTCTCTCTCCTCCCAAACCGAGACTCCAAGTCAGGATTGGTTTAGGGTCTCGAGCAACATATGGCAATTTCCATTTGCCATTGCCCTTTGTTCTCCTTTCAACTTTTTGGCAAAAACTAGATATGTACCACTACTTCAGAATTTTACTAGCAACTGCCATACTAAACACATTTTCGGTTTCAGCTAATCGTGGGAAATTAGATAAGCTGACCACCAAATCTGTATCATGTGGCACGGCCATGTGGCATCTTTCTGCTCTTTCCATAAAAAGCACAGCAGTTGTGAATATGTAAGTTATTAAGCCCATTATATCCCTAATTTCATTTTCCACCCTCTCACCAACTCTCACATTTGGAACATGTTCAGATCAGCCAGAAACACATCTTAGATAGCTATTACAGGTCCATGAGTCACATGCGGATGAATTTTGTCACCAAAAATCGCCTGGAAATTACATTAAAAAAATGCACACAAATGAAATCAATCTGCTTATGGTTGCTGAGAAAAGGGCCTAAATGATAATAATCCTTTTAAATTAATTGTGAATCTTCATGTGGTACAAATGACCCTGACTCCTGTGTTCCGGCCATTTGTTTTCAATGGAACAGCCTGTGCCCCGATTTTTCTTTTTTTCATCAGTCTTCTTTGTGCTGGAAGCTTGCTCTTTGAAGTGGGTGCCCCAATTTCAACACATATTAGTCGTGCTCCAGCCAAGAGTGACTTTTTATTGAAGTCAATGCTTTCAGAGCCAGCAGGTCTGGAGAACACAGAAGTTCTACGCTTTTAGCAGGAGATTTTATTGTGGTTGGTCTTTAGATGGGAGATGTGACATACAGCCTGAGAGTTGGAGTTTTCCTTGTGAAGTTTTGCCCACAGCCAGCAAAAGGGACTGCCTTTGGCTGACATTTTACAGGAAGACAAAGTGGTTCTTCAAATGTCTTTGGAGCTGTGTAGGTGAAACATATTATGCAATGCTTTTGGTCTACCCGCACATTATGTTTTGTTTTCTTGACATTCTTCTGTGAGCAGTGATATTCTTTTTCACTTTTACTTTTTAAAACCCTTTTTATCTGCACACACAAGTGCAGGCCCTTTTTGTTTTAAATGTTTAAAAATCCGATTTTCCATGTGAAAGGGATCTTTGATTCCTCCTTCTTTTGTAAATTAAAATGCTGTTTGTCCATTGGCAATGGCAGGTAGGCCCCTTTCCTCATGGTTCTTTGATTTTACTTGAAGAACAACAACAAAGCCCAGGCTGTTTGTGTTTCAGTGTTTAAAATCCTGCCATTCATGTGAAAGAGAATTCTGTTTGGGACCTTTAAATGCAACCCACAGATAATGTTGTGACATCCTATTGTCCAATGTGGGTTGTTGAGGGCACATTTGCAACAACGAGTGAAACAGACAAGCAGAATCAAGAATTAGAGCTGAAAGTCAGAGCAAAAAGAAATGTTTTCATGTTTTTCCCTGTTATGGAAAACTCGCAGGGTTTATAAGTGTGATAAACTATTCTCTACTGTGCATTATAAGGATATTGCAAGTCACTGAGGAGTTGTTTAACCAAGTAGAGGAACGATGATGAAGGCTGAGTTCCTCTATAAGGTCACAGAACTCCCAGGTCCTTTTTGCATATGGTAGTGGTATTTCATTCCTTAAAGTACATGGCCACCCACTCTCATCCCCTTTAACCTGGTCTCTTACATAATATAATGTAAGAGATATCCCATGTACTGATCCATATAATCAATAAAGAACCTGTTTGGATTTAAAAAAAGAAAATAATGCAGCTCCTAATGTGTCCAAAAAGGTTTTTATTTTGTGCTTTAAAACTTATAAACACATGCAGATTCTTCTTCACATGTGATAAACTCTACCCGTGCACTAATTAAACATTCCACTTTTAAACAGACACTTGACAATTACTGGCTGTAGAGTGTCACAGAAACGATTCTGCAAGCAAAGAAGAGGAAAAGCTTTTCACAGCTTTAATTAAGTGCTGCAGTGACAGCTGTAATTCTCCCTGCTTGCTCAAGTAGCGGGCATTGTGGTGTCACAACTGGGCATAATAACTGATTGCAGAGCACGTGTGATATCAGTTTCTTATTACAGGTCAGTTGTTATGTCACAACTAGCTTGTAATAGAAAGTTATTTCCAGGTTTTTATGCAGGTATGGCAGGCTGCCTTGTGTTATATATGTCTGACGGATATTTAATTATTTGTGAAAAAAAGATATAATAGAAAAAGAAGTACTTAACCCAGTGAGTGAACGTTTCTATAGGTTACAGTTTGGGATACAGAGAGCATTAAAGCTGAATGAGTTCATATGCCTGCTGTTGAGACCTGCCAATAACATGTGTGCATCCATGTGTGTCACGTTCCAAACCCCTGCATGTCAACTGGACCAGTCATTCGATGCAAGTCAGTGCTATGGGCCTCATTATACGTTTGGTGGTGTCTTGGTAGTAAATTGGATACCACCAAACTGTATCACCATTGCTGCCACTTGGTCTGGCGGTATTACTGCCATATTAAAAGTGGTGGTAGGGTGTGTTGGTCCCCAATAATTGGGGTCCATAGGACTCCATGGGGGGATTTTGGCAGTATTACCGCTGGCGATAAAGGAAATACCACCCAACTGACCTATTTTGAGTGGTATGTTGGAGGAATTTTCTCCAGCTTCTTGCTGGAGATTTTTACTCTACCCTATCCCCCAAATTCGTATTTGGGAAGTGCATTAATGCATCGGTAACGGTATTACTGCCACATTTTTACCGCAACTCATGACTTGTAATAATTGTTCAGACCTGGGCGCCAATAGCATCGGTTATTATGGTGTTTTGAAAACAAGGCTCTAGAGTGCCATAAGCATGCTGGTTATTGGTTTACATGTGAAACAGACACAATGAAAATTAGATCCAAGCTACCAGACAACTTCCTTAAAGTTCTACATCATATGTGCAGCCAGTCCAGGGGTGTTGCTAGGTCTGGAAAAGATCTGGGGCTACGCTAATGTTGGAGCTGTCAGGACTCGGGGCTAGCTAGCCTTTTGGATGTAGCCCATGAGCTTCTATCCGAGGCTACAACCAAAAGACCCAGAGCTATAGCCCCCCTAGCTATCCCCCTTTAGCAACGCCTCTGGCAGCCACTGCAAAGTGCTGAGTAAATTCTGAACTAGAGTCCCTTGCTAGAGATCTTCAATCACCATTCAGACCCTGATTAGACCCTGGACTGCCCAAATGCATGCCAACCAAACCCTTTTGCCTGTCCACTTGTACCAGAATGTCTGGAGTAGGTCAAAGGTTACTTCCTTGTGAATGGCCTCATCGTCTGGAAATACGAAAAACACGCTGTTATTTCATGCCTGCGGTCATTCTGCCCCCTGTTGGGGGCCCTGCTAAATCCTCTCCTCTTGTCATCCTGTTAAACGCATGAATATTACAGGTGTCCTGACAGGTGCCTGCGGTCATTCTGCCCCCTGCTGGGGGCCCTGCTAAATCCTCTCCTCTTGTCATCCTGTTAAACACATGAATATTACAGGTGTCCTGACAGGTGCCTGCGGTCATTCTGCCCCCTGCTGGGGGCCCTGCTAAATCCTCTCCTCTTGTCATCCTGTTAAACACATGAATATTACAGGTGTCCTGACAGGTGCCTGCGGTCATTCTGCCCCCTGCTGGGGGCCCTGCTAAATCCTCTCCTCTTGTCATCCTGTTAAACACATGAATATTACAGGTGTCCTGACAGGTGCCTGCGGTCATTCCTGCCCCCTGCTGGGGGCCCTGCTAAATCCTCTCCTCTTGTCATCCTGTTAAACACATGAATATTACAGGTGTCCTGACAGGTGCCTGCGGTCATCCTGCCCCCTGCTGGGGGCCCTGCTAAATCCTCTCCTCTTGTCATCCTGTTAAACACATGAATATTACAGGTGTCCTGACAGGTGCCTGCGGTCATCCTGCCCCCTGCTGGGGGCCCTGCTAAATCCTCTCCTCTTGTCATCCTGTTAAACACATGAATATTACAGGTGTCCTGACAGGTGCCTGCGGTCATCCTGCCCCCTGCTGGGGGCCCTGCTAAATCCTCTCCTCTTGTCATCCTGTTAAACACATGAATATTACAGGTGTCCTGACAGGTGCCTGCGGTCATCCTGCCCCCTGCTGGGGGCCCTGCTAAATCCTCTCCTCTTGTCATCCTGTTAAACACATGAATATTACAGGTGTCCTGACAGGTGCCTGCGGTCATCCTGCCCCCTGCTGGGGGCCCTGCTAAATCCTCTCCTCTTGTCATCCTGTTAAACACATGAATATTACAGGTGTCCTGACAGGTGCCTGCGGTCATCCTGCCCCCTGCTGGGGGCCCTGCTAAATCCTCTCCTCTTGTCATCCTGTTAAACACATGAATATTACAGGTGTCCTGACAGGTGCCTGCGGTCATCCTGCCCCCTGCTGGGGGCCCTGCTAAATCCTCTCCTCTTGTCATCCTGTTAAACACATGAATATTACAGGTGTCCTGACAGGTGCCTGCGGTCATCCTGCCCCCTGCTGGGGGCCCTGCTAAATCCTCTCCTCTTGTCATCCTGTTAAACACATGAATATTACAGGTGTCCTGACAGGTGCCTGCGGTCATCCTGCCCCCTGCTGGGGGCCCTGCTAAATCCTCTCCTCTTGTCATCCTGTTAAACACATGAATATTACAGGTGTCCTGACAGGTGCCTGCGGTCATCCTGCCCCCTGCTGGGGGCCCTGCTAAATCCTCTCCTCTTGTCATCCTGTTAAACACATGAATATTACAGGTGTCCTGACAGGTGCCTGCGGTCATCCTGCCCCCTGCTGGGGGCCCTGCTAAATCCTCTCCTCTTGTCATCCTGTTAAACACATGAATATTACAGGTGTCCTGACAGGTGCCTGCGGTCATCCTGCCCCCTGCTGGGGGCCCTGCTAAATCCTCTCCTCTTGTCATCCTGTTAAACACATGAATATTACAGGTGTCCTGACAGGTGCCTGCGGTCATCCTGCCCCCTGCTGGGGGCCCTGCTAAATCCTCTCCTCTTGTCATCCTGTTAAACACATGAATATTACAGGTGTCCTGACAGGTGCCTGCGGTCATCCTGCCCCCTGCTGGGGGCCCTGCTAAATCCTCTCCTCTTGTCATCCTGTTAAACACATGAATATTACAGGTGTCCTGACAGGTGCCTGCGGTCATTCCTGCCCCCTGCTGGGGGCCCTGCTAAATCCTCTCCTCTTGTCATCCTGTTAAACACATGAATATTACAGGTGTCCTGACAGGTGCCTGCGGTCATTCTGCCCCCTGCTGGGGGCCCTGCTAAATCCTCTCCTCTTGTCATCCTGTTAAACACATGAATATTACAGGTGTCCTGACAGGTGCCTGCGGTCATTCTGCCCCCTGCTGGGGGCCCTGCTAAATCCTCTCCTCTTGTCATCCTGTTAAACGCATGAATATTACAGGTGTCCTGACAGGTGCCTGCGGTCATTCTGCCCCCTGCTGGGGGCCCTGCTAAATCCTCTCCTCTTGTCATCCTGTTAAACGCATGAATATTACAGGTGTCCTGACAGGTGCCTGCGGTCATTCTGCCCCCTGCTGGGGGCCCTGCTAAATCCTCTCCTCTTGTCATCCTGTTAAACGCATGAATATTACAGGTGTCCTGACAGGTGCCTGCGGTCATTCTGCCCCCTGCTGGGGGCCCTGCTAAATCCTCTCCTCTTGTCATCCTGTTAAACGCATGAATATTACAGGTGTCCTGACAGGTGCCTGCGGTCATTCTGCCCCCTGCTGGGGGCCCTGCTAAATCCTCTCCTCTTGTCATCCTGTTAAACGCATGAATATTACAGGTGTCCTGACAGGTGCCTGCGGTCATTCTGCCCCCTGCTGGGGGCCCTGCTAAATCCTCTCCTCTTGTCATCCTGTTAAACGCATGAATATTACAGGTGTCCTGACAGGTGCCTGCGGTCATTCTGCCCCCTGCTGGGGGCCCTGCTAAATCCTCTCCTCTTGTCATCCTGTTAAACGCATGAATATTACAGGTGTCCTGACAGGTGCCTGCGGTCATTCTGCCCCCTGCTGGGGGCCCTGCTAAATCCTCTCCTCTTGTCATCCTGTTAAACGCATGAATATTACAGGTGTCCTGACAGGTGCCTGCGGTCATTCTGCCCCCTGCTGGGGGCCCTGCTAAATCCTCTCCTCTTGTCATCCTGTTAAACGCATGAATATTACAGGTGTCCTGACAGGTGCCTGCGGTCATTCTGCCCCCTGCTGGGGGCCCTGCTAAATCCTCTCCTCTTGTCATCCTGTTAAACGCATGAATATTACAGGTGTCCTGACAGGTGCCTGCGGTCATTCTGCCCCCTGCTGGGGGCCCTGCTAAATCCTCTCCTCTTGTCATCCTGTTAAACGCATGAATATTACAGGTGTCCTGACAGGTGCCTGCGGTCATTCTGCCCCCTGCTGGGGGCCCTGCTAAATCCTCTCCTCTTGTCATCCTGTTAAACGCATGAATATTACAGGTGTCCTGACAGGTGCCTGCGGTCATTCTGCCCCCTGCTGGGGGCCCTGCTAAATCCTCTCCTCTTGTCATCCTGTTAAACGCATGAATATTACAGGTGTCCTGACAGGTGCCTGCGGTCATTCTGCCCCCTGCTGGGGGCCCTGCTAAATCCTCTCCTCTTGTCATCCTGTTAAACGCATGAATATTACAGGTGTCCTGACAGGTGCCTGCGGTCATTCTGCCCCCTGCTGGGGGCCCTGCTAAATCCTCTCCTCTTGTCATCCTGTTAAACACATGAATATTACAGGTGTCCTGACAGGTGCCTGCGGTCATTCTGCCCCCTGCTGGGGGCCCTGCTAAATCCTCTCCTCTTGTCATCCTGTTAAACACATGAATATTACAGGTGTCCTGACAGGTGCCTGCGGTCATTCTGCCCCCTGCTGGGGGCCCTGCTAAATCCTCTCCTCTTGTCATCCTGTTAAACACATGAATATTACAGGTGTCCTGACAGGTGCCTGCGGTCATTCTGCCCCCTGCTGGGGGCCCTGCTAAATCCTCTCCTCTTGTCATCCTGTTAAACACATGAATATTACAGGTGTCCTGACAGGTGCCTGCGGTCATTCTGCCCCCTGCTGGGGGCCCTGCTAAATCCTCTCCTCTTGTCATCCTGTTAAACACATGAATATTACCGGCATCTTTGCTGTACTCCGCATTGACACCAGTTTCCAAACAATTCTCAGCCATTTCTGCATTGCAATAACATTTAGAAGTACCAGGTAATCTAGCAGTCTATCTCTCACAGTGCTTGCTCTCTCCCTCCCTCCCTCTTTGCCCCTCGCGCTCTCTCTCTCCTGCTCTCTTTCTCACTTTCTCGCTCTCTCATTCTCTCTCGCTCTCCCTCCTCCTGCTCTCTCTCCCTCTCGCCCCATGTTCTCTCTCATTCTCTCTCTCTCTTTCCGTTCTCTCTCTCTCTCTCTTTCCCCCTCTCTCTCTCTCTCTTTCTCCCTTGGTCTCTCTCTCCTGCTACTCTGTCTCCCTGCTCTCTCTCTTTCTGTCCCCTCTCTTTGTCTCTCTCTCCCTCCTTGCTCTCTCTCTCCCTGCTCTCGCCATCTGCCTTGTCTCTTTCTCACTCTGTTTCTCTTTCCTCTCTCTCTCTCTCTCTCTCTCTCTCCCTCTCTCGTTCCCTGCTCTCTCTCTCCCTGTTCTCTCTCTCCCTGCTCTCTTTCTATGCCTTTTCTCTCCCTCACTCTGTTTCTCTTTCGCTTCTCTCTCTCTCTCTCCCTCTCTCTCTCCCTCCATCTCTCGCTCCCTGCTCTCTCCCTGCTCTCTATCTATGTGCCTTCTCTCTCTCTCACACACACTCTGTTTCTCTTTCCCTTTTCTTTCTCTCTCACTTTCACCCTCTCTCTCTCTTTCTCCCTCTCTTGCTCCCCACTCTCTATCGCTGTGCCTTCTCTATCTCTCACTCTGTTTCTCTTTCTCTTCTCTCTCTCACTCTCACCCTCTCTCTCTCTCTCCATCTCTCACTCCCTGCTCTCTATCTCTGTGCCTTCTCTCTTTCTCTCTCTCTCTGTTTCTCTTTCCCTTTTCTCTCTCACTTTCACCCTCTCTCTCTCCCTCTCTTGCTCCCTGCTCTTTATCTCTGTGCCTTCCCTCTCTCTCACTCTGTTTCTCTTTCCCTTCTCTCTCACCCCCTCTCTCTCTCTCTCCATCTCTCACTCCCTGATCTCTATCTCTGTGCCTTCTCTCTTTCTCTCTCTCTCTCTCTTTCCCTTATCTCTCTCACACTCTCACCCCCTCTCTCTCTCTCCATCTCCCTCTCCCTGCTCTCTATCTCTGTGCCTTCTCTCTTCCACACACTCTCTCTCTCTCCCTCTCTCGCTCCCTGCTTTCTCTCCCTGCTCTCTGTTCCTTCTCTCTCTCACTTTGGTTCTCTTTCCCTTCTCTCTCTCACTCTGTTTCTCGTTCCCTTCTCTCTCTCCCTGCTCTCTGTCTGTGTTCCTTCTCTCTCTCACTTTGGTTCTCTTTCCCTTCTCTCTCTCACTTTGGTTCTCTTTCCCTTCTCTCTCTCTTTCTCTCTCTCACACACACACTCACCCTCTCTTTCTCTCCCCCTTAAGCCCCTCCCCCTCTCTCTTTCTCCTTTGATACTTTACTCGGCAGCAATATGGAAACAAGGCAGAGGCACTCAGGTGCATCAGACGCTCATCAAGGCCTTATGATTAAGAAAATTAAAGCCTGAATTAATTAAATTAAACGAGAAAGAAAGTCAGAATGTATCCGAGTATATCATTAAATCATGCATACGCTAATGCAATTTAGGGAGCCTCTCCATTATCAGGTTATGTCAGGATTACAGTAATGCCGGCGGCCTCAGCAGTAGCATCACTTCGAGGAGGCTTCTGTTCTGATGGGCTCGCCGGTTGAATTTCAGGCATCAGAAGGAGGGCTGCTTACCATGTTTTCAGAAGTTATCGCCGGCCTCATTTCCTCACACTGGGAACATTAACGACTACTGCGCTTTTGTGGTACTGCTGTGACGGTGCATGTGCGATGCGACATCTTCTGCAACTCCTGTCACTCTGTCCCCAAGTCTTAGGTTCCTAGCTGGCAGCATTCTGCACATGTAGGCATTTATTGAAGGTTTCCCGGTGGCTCCCAGTCACTGGGAATGCGCTGTTCCAGTCTGCGGTTTGGCTCTTACTTAAGTCCATGCCATCCAGTTGAAGTGACCCAGGATTACAAGTCCCAGAATGCAATTGATGGAGAAATGAAAGTCCAGGATTGGAGCATTTTGTCCCAGGAGCGTTAGCTCTGTTTGCAGGCAAAGCCACGAGCTCTGTAGACTTACCTCTGGCAGGACATCCTGCTGCACTGCTGGGCGGGTGCATTCATGAATGCGTCAAGGATGCGGACGTTCGCGTGCCACGGGGAATTCTCAGGACATGGACGTCCTTGAGTTCAGCGGTAGAGCGCTTGAAAAGAGGAGTGGGAGATAGAGCACATTGCACCCACAATGCAATTCTTTCATTGGCTGCCAATCAACCGAGAGCCAACATTTCAGATTAGAATCGTAACCTGGAGGCAAACAACTGACAGCATGGTTCGCCAGCAACAAAACGTTGGGCGTAATACCTAAGGAGTTTGAGGCCGCGTTGAATATAAGTAGTCGAGTCAAGAACCAAGATCAAGAAAGAGCATTAACGTTTTAATGGATCTGACACCGGGCAGTCTGCATACAGCCCTAAATTATCTGCAAATTTATTCAGCTGCTAATTTCTTGAGGGTCAACACCTCCAAGACTAAGGTACTGGTTTTTAACACATCTTCAAGGAAGGCTCCTGGAATGAATTGGCAGATGGGTGGGGAGCTAGCTGAACAAATCTCTTATTACACATATATGGGTATTACCCTGGATGCTAAGCTCAGAGGAGAAATTCACGTGTATAGGAGCTATATGAATAAACTATCATATCATATCGTGTGAAGGTAAAGACTGTGCAGCTCTCTGGCACCGTCAATTACTTCTTACACAAGGGCGGGGGCTTCTCAGTCTGGCCCACTATTATGTATGCCTCTGAAACCTGGACTTTGGATAAACCAAGGAAGATAACTAAAATGGAAGTGGTAGCACTGCAGAGACTTCTGAGACTGCCACTCTACTCATCAATTGAACGTGTTATTTGAAATGTGACATCTTACCAATATACGAACGAGTGGTGTTATGTTGTTCAATCTTCTAGTGGAAACTGATCTATGTGCAGCATTCTTCGTTATAAGGATGGTTGTCAGCGGCTATCGCTTGTAAGACTCAATTTATGCAGACAAGTGTTCTGGCCCAGATTAAGCGGGTAGCAGGTAAATGGCACGCAGGACCTCGATGGGAGGTTCTAATGCAGTCCCTCGCGTCTTACAAAAGATTGATGAAGACCAGGCTGGAGGCAAGGAGTAAGGAGCAATTGTTTGTCATTCTAGCTACTAAAGCTAATGCTGGTAGGTTCATCACCTACATAATGGTGTGGGTGAAATGACCTTTGTATATTCACCATTTTATAGGTAACAGCTTGGTGTGCAACTATTGGAAGTTGAAATTCAACTATGTAAAAATACTTGAAGTTGTCGGAGCCTGGTCATTTACACCGAGGTCGGAAAGATCCTGTCGTTTGGGTGGGGAATTGCGACTGGAATCAGAATACCATCTTCTGACCAAGTGTTCTTCTTTAGCAGTGATGCGGTCGAGGCACTGAGAGAAGCCAGGATTGATGTCACCATCAGTGCAGAGATTTTGTGGAACATTTTTTGGTTTTGACTCCACGAGCCATGCATCATCGATGTCACGCAATTCTGGCTAAGGATTTGTAATATTTTACAGATTTTAACAGGAAATGCTTTGGGAGAACAGCTTTGTGATGAGATGTAATAATATATCAAGTTTTTTCAGTGGTGACAAGATATTTTAAGACTCTAGCTGGAAATGTACTAAAGTAATAAAAGTTGATAATATTTGTTGACTGTATACTACTTAAATAAAAAAATAAAAAAATTAATGGCTTGTTGGAAAACATTCTCTTCCACTTGACCTTCCTGGAAACGTACACAATGTGTGACTTTTGCCAGTTCCATCAGCCAAAGGCCTCAAACAATGATTCAACTCTAATTCTCAAAGCTGCAGAAGACCTCCCTCTGGCTGTCCCTGAACTGCAATGCAGAGGATTTCGAATTGCAATGGCAGGTCGCGGCCGAACCTGATTGAAGCTCTTCGTATTAGCCACTATTATTTCCTCTTTTCTTCTTGATGCTGGGTAGTGACTGGCATGAACACTTGGCAACTTTGTAACCAATGGGAACTAAATGAGAAGATATTTTTAACAAATGTTGCACGTAAGGTTTCAGGAAGCCAAGACCTATACACAGAGTTGTGCCTTCTGAACCACAAATGGCTGATCTTAACAAACCGCTACCGTAGTTTAAGGGTCAGGGATATGGCTGGGACGAAGGAGTCATTCGCTGGGATAGGAACTCTCAGTTTGCAATTAGGATTGCATCTGTTTGTAAGAGGGTTGCACTTATGCGTGCTGGCAGGAACATATCCTTCAAGAATACCTGTAGACTTGAAGAGGCGTTTCCTTGAAAGTGAAGAAAGACCTAGAGTGCCTCAGCCAGGGTCAGACTGGGGGAAAATACCACAGGACCCAAATCAAGTAGCCAATAATCACGAATGGCAATTGGGGACATTTTATGGCAATTTTTAGCATAGGGCAGGTGGTGGGTTTTTTGAAGGATAAGTTGGTAAATTGGTTAAAAAATAACCAGATGCACAGTCCTTAAAGGGTCTCACACTGGTTGTTCATGCTGGCCCTATTGCTCTATGGACCAGTCTGAGCCTGATACCCCCCTGGCCTGTTAGTAGAAAGGGTGGGAGTTATAAACCAGATAATGTTTAGATAATTAAGGGCACCACGAGGCTTATAATGGAAGCTCGCCCTACAGCCAGTGAGTGGGAGAGAGTGTTGCTGGTTGAGTGTAACTGTAGAGACATTGCAGTAAAATCAGAGAAACACTGTGAGTCGCGGACCCTGTGACCTGTGAGTAGGCGCCGATCGGGAATCTGAGATCATCAACGCACAGGTCGCTGAAGACAATGATACACAATTAATTAAGAGTCGCTTGTTATCTTGTGGGTGGAATGAAGAGGGGTTGGCTGAGAGGCCAACCAACCGGGCAGAGCATAGGATATATTTCATGAAGGTTAAGTCAATAGACCTTCTTTAAGAACAAACTGTGAACCAACTACAAACCAGCAAGAGCAGAGAAGAGTGCAGGAGGAAACCAGTCAAGTGTATTTAAATACCAGGATGAATTTGTCTGTGCTCATGAAGGCACAGCACAAGATTGCGGTGTCACGATGAATTCTAATACCCTTGTTTCCATTGTTCAAGGAGAGCTTTTGAATAATGTACATCCAATAGACTCATAATGAACCCAGGGTTTGTTAAATTTTAATAAAGGTTGTTGTACTGTAGCCTGCAGGCAGCATGGGAGGTTTTGGGCGTCTCCACTGGCTG
The DNA here is from genome assembly GCF_040938575.1 of Ambystoma mexicanum. Classification (NCBI taxonomy): domain Eukaryota; kingdom Metazoa; phylum Chordata; class Amphibia; order Caudata; family Ambystomatidae; genus Ambystoma; species Ambystoma mexicanum. Next base: position 64,386,105 of record NC_090938.1, read on the forward strand.
AAGGAGAATTTTTTAAGTTAAAAGCAGGGAGGAGGCGTCGCAAGAAAAGAGTTTAGTGTTTGAGTCATAAAGATTAATAGACAGAGGAGGAGGCAATGTTCCACATTACGCCCACATTTACAGGCCTCCTGAATATTATAAAGCACCCAATAGCTCACGTCATTCGGGCCACAGATAGAGGACCTTGTGCGTGCCCGCTCGTGCAGCAGGTCTGGCGGCAAGAAGGTTATGCAAAGTGCATAGACGACATAGTGCTATAAAAGTTTACAATGAGAGAAAAGAGCTATATCAGGGAGCCTGATCCCGATTCTGAGCTGAGTCAATGGAGGGCTGAGTGAATATACTGAATATGTGAGTCTCGCCCCATAGCTTGCGACATGCTGGGGCTAGGTATTTATCTCACTCAGGGGTTATGATCCCTAAAGTAACCAGCAAGGTGAGCAGGAGTTAGACCCGATGAATGAAGCTGCGTGCTTTCAGACTTGCCCAATAGTCAGGGACCTGCAACCTGTGGCTCTCCTGATGTGTTGGACTACAACTCCCATGATCCTGCTTCTACTCTCTGCCCTCTGCAACTCATCCAGAACTGGACTGCGTGACTTGTCCTTGGCCTCAAGCCCAGGGATCCTATCTCTCCAGCACTGAGATCTCTGCATTGGCTCCCAGTGGCTGCAAGGATTAAGTACAAGACCCTCTGCATTGTCCACAAGGTCTTCTGGGGCCTGGGTCCTCAATACCTCCAGCTCTCTCTCTTCGTAAATACCTTCCTACTCGAGCTCTTTGCCCCTCCACCTCCAACTCCCTCAGGGTCAGTCGCATCTCCAAGCAATGAGTTGGTGGTAGATCTCTTTCTTAGGCTGGATCCTCCCTTTGAAACAGCCTCCCTGCCTCTCTAAACCTTGAGGAGGACCATCTCCAGTTCCGGAAGCACCTCAAGATCTTCCTCTTTGCTTCTGCCTTCTCCCTTCCTCTCCCCTGCTGATCTCCTGTCTGATACTGCACTGGTCACCTGGCTACCCTCTGATTTGGTGCCCAGGTCCCTGCCCGCCCAGTTGCACACCCGCGCTGCCTCCCGGCAAACCTTGCACTTGGGTCTGTATCTGTAACCCTACAGTCCCCCTACCTGCACTTTTGGACACCTGCTGTCTGCACCTACCCATGCACCTTCCACCTGCTAGCCACACTTCTTGTTATTGTTTTGATCCCATGTACAGCACTGCCCCTCCCCTTTCACCTGGCACTTTTCCCCTCCCCTCCCCCCTGCACTTGCGCAATTTCAATGTCACTTGGCCTAGCAAGATCATTGTTTCTCTCCTCCATCTGTTCCCCCTCCCTTGCCTCATTGTGCCTTGAAACACTTGTGTATAGGCGCATTACAAATGCCATATCATATCCATCAGTTGCACGAGCATACAAACATGTTGCAATCACAAAAGACAGTCACAGAGGCTGCTGCTGGCACATAGAGACCATGATGGAGTTTGAGTTGGGGCCAGATGTGGATGAAGCGCACTTTATGTTGAAAGTGTTGACTCATCCCACTGCCATGGGCTTCACGCGGTCCTGTGAAAGTCCCATTAATAGTAGGGTGACCAGACGTCGCGGTTTTCCCAGGGTGTGTAAGGATGGGTGGCTACAGTCCCTGTTTTTCCAGGGACCCGATTTTGAAATCCCGAAATCGAGTCCCGGCACAACTCTTCCTGCCCCCATTTCCTCCCCCTTCCAGGCGTTCTCCTCCAATGACAGGAGTGTGCCTGAGAACACACCTTTCTCCGCCCCCTGCAACAGGCCAGCGACATCGAAGTAGGACTAACGTGTTATTCATATTTACTTTCGTCCTGCCGCTATTTCCATGACCTGTCTCGATTTTTTTTTGTTTTATCTGGTCACTCTAATTAATTGGGTAAACCTTGATTTTGGGAATAGTTTGCTCCGTGTTTAGCATGTCACAGGCCATGACTCATGGATTAAGTGTTAGTAATGAAAGTTGATTGAGCGAGATAAATAATTGTGAATTCCAGCATGCAGACAGGCATGCACGGGGATAAAAAGGGGTGCACGCGGGGGTTACAGTTCCATTCGGGGAGGCAGCATCTAAGAAGAATAGGCTATAGAAACTGAAAAATATTAAACAAAAAGAGGAAACTTTCTAGCGAATGGCCCCACCAGCACACCAGATGTAATAATGCTCTTAATTTCTATGCAAAGAAGCCGGAGTGAACTTTTGGTATTACTGCTCATCCCAAAAAGGCCCCAATATTCGGTGCTCTGCATTCTAGGGCCGTCGGCGCCCGAATCCCTGGGAGCCTTCAGCCACGGTGCTGCATATTTTAATGGGGTTTTAATGAAAACGGATGGAGATGGATGGAAATCCCCGGATCTCTGATGGGAACTGAAATTACCCCTTAGAATTTAGCAGAGAAGTATTTAATGCAAATTCCAATCGCTTCTTGGACATTTTTTCAACTGGCGGCGATGGTTCCGGGTCAGCGCGCCTGCTACTGCCTACCGCGCAGAAAGAATTGAGACTCAGGCTCCGTTTCACAGGTAGCTCTCCCTGTGCCAGCCACCACCTCTTCCTAGATAAATCACGACACCTTTTTGTTTTTTCATGTTGCATGTTTAAAGCACCGGGGGCTGCCAGCAGTGTGCTGTGGGGGAGTGACGGGGCTGGCAGGGGAACTACAAAAGCACATTATAAAATACATTTAGCATTAAGAGCACAACATTCTTTCATTGAGAGATTCATTTAAGAATTCAAGAATGCACGAGCGCCGGCCTGCTGTGCAGAGATACCGTCATTTCCGCTTCCCGGAACGGGAAAGGTCAGGCATCTGACGTCAGAGGGATGTGGGGAAGGGTGCTGGGATTCTGGCTCATCGGACAGTTTAGTCTGTTCCAGAATACGGTCGTCGATTGGCACACTCTGGCGTGAAGTGTGTTGTAGTTTGGTGTGCAGCTTGTCCGAACAAGACTTATACAGCGTCAAAGGCCATTTATATGCGAAAATCAAGATATTTCTAACAAACCTTTCTAAATGGCCCAGCATTTCTCCTTTCATGGTGGGTGTAAAGTTGGTCACCGCCCCCACTATGACTTTCCTGTTAGGTTTCCCATGTATTACTGTAAGAGAGCTCTGTAGACACTGTGGGAAGGTGTTGGGATCTCTGTTGTACAGGCTTTGGGGCTGTCAGAGGGTTATTCAGTTTCAGGCAGATGTGATGGAGCGGGTGAACATAGGGTAGACGCTGACCTATCAATGGACGCGCGCATGGTGATTGCATGCACATACAGGTCAATGTGAGAAGTGGCGGTTTATCAAGGCCATGCCTGTGGCTTATACTTAAATAGTGCGCCTCTTGAAGTCAGTGCTGAGACTGACAGTGGAAAGGTGGGTAGTGGCCCTGCGTCTACAATCTCATTTTCAGAAGGACAAGTTAAAACAATATGAAGATCCAAGGGTCTGCAACCTGCGGCTCCCCAGTTCTTTTGGACTATGACTCCCATGATCCCTCACCATTGACTATGCAAGACTGGGGTTGTTGGGAGATGTAGTTCAAACCATCTGGCGAGCCAAAGCTTGCCGAGCTAGATGCTAGTGAGAGGATGCAGGGATCTTCCATTGACCTGAATGGTTGTTCTGTGACAGTGTTTCATTCTCACATTGAATTCCTAAACATTTCCCCAGTGCAAGGAGCATATCTGGTTAATGTTACCTGTTACCTCAGGGTTAGGTGCACATTACAAATAATAAACTAAACTAGAGCATGTCTGCACCAGGGCAATGCTTGTCCCGGTCCTAGCACAAGTGCAGAGTTCACCCTGGGGCAGAAATGCCCATTACACATATGTTGCTTGATCTGGGAATACGTTTGCCCTTGTGACCTTTGAACTTGCACCGGTGCAAACTTTCAGCAATATCTTCCCAGTGTCCATTAAAAAAGTGGGCCTTTGCTCAAAATATACATTGCCCTGATAATTAGAAATGCCCTGCACCCACAAACCCTGCTCCTGGCAGATTAAAAAAAAAAACAAGAAAAATACATAAGAATGAAAACGTATCCAAGGATGGCACCAGCTCAGTACAGAGTGGCTGGCATTAACGAAATGCATAAAAAATATGAATATTGTATTGCTTTTTCGATTTTGTGTTGTGTATTTATAAAGCTAGGGCCCAACTTCGAGCGGAAGAGGAGTCTTGTCCAACGATGGGTCGATTGGAATACAGGTGATATGATATGGCATTTATAACGCGCCGGTACACAAGTGTTTCTAGGCGCAAAGGTGAGGGGGTATAGCAGGGGGGTGTTAAATTAGAGGCAAGAAACAGAAGCACCCCCACGGTGCTTGAAAAAGTTGATCCTTCAAGAGGATATCAATAATGCAAATATTGACCATTATGTACTATACATCTGAAATAACTATTTCCTAACATTTAAATGGCAGGTGGTATTAGGTAAAGGCAGTTATCACTGACCACTTAACCGCGGAAGGAATTCACGCTGCTGCGCGGGCACGCCTCAGGCCATGACGCAAAGACCGGAAACTTTGCTGCAATTAAGCGGTTAAAAAGAGTTGTATGAACAGCATTGAACACGTCCTTCAAGCTTAAAAGACCAGTAGCACATGTTTACTTATTCAAAATAATGATTCGGCAATGACATTGCTTTTAAAAAATGTTTATCTTCATTTAACAAGCATAGAATACATTTACCCTAATGTGTTTAAAGAGAGTGAGGTCACATGCTCCCTTTCCGCTCTCTTTCATGGCTTAATTTTGCTTAATGCATTCTTACAAAAACGTCTAACCTTTTGTTCTCATAACGTCCAAGTTGGTAGATTCATAGTCCGTTCTTACGGCATGCCAGTGTCCCCGATATTCTGTAAAGACGCCCCTTTATGTCTTTTTACCAGAAACTGCAAGTGCTTCAGAGCTGGGGGTGAATGTCAGGAGTGGGGTATCAAAGAAGGTGACACTTAACAGCTATTGTGAGGAGGTAGAACGTTGTTTTGGAACAAATACATCTTCAGTGAGACAGATTAAAACCCCAAGAGAGCGCAGAAAGCCGAGTTTCAAACACAGCACTAAACCGGTATTGGTCAAGCTTTGGCTTTCCTCCAGGCGACTTTTCTCTCATTCATATATTAACATCACAACTTTTGTGTGTAACAGTTTTCTACAAATCATCCCAAGGAAATTATTAGAACGTTACTGGTTGTTACCTTTTGTACACAAAAGAAAGAAAGAAACAACCAGAGACAATCTGTAAATCCGGCCTGCGTGTTGTGCTCCTGTATTGTTTAGAAAGCAGGCGGCTGACGGCACACTTGCTTAAGAGGTTGTCAATACAGCAGGAGTGGCTTGATAGCTTCAGTAAAGCCACACTTTACAGACAGATTGTGTATAGGCAGACATGATTTATAAAAAAAGAATAATCACCTTAGTTTGACAATGATTAACATGGTGAGCAGATTAATAGCTGCAGTTAACCTATTACTTTTCAGGCAGTTATTTTGAAACACGTTTCGGTGACTAAGATTTAGCTAACACAGATATTGTGCTACGGGCATATATATATATATATATATATATATTCCTCCACAAGCGCCAGAAAAAGTTCCAAGGCCTGAATACTTTCCATACCGATAGATCTTTCTCACACATGAGTTAAGCGCCACCTCCATGAGCCGAAACTAAAAATGGCGATTGCAGTGTAAACTCCTAAGGGGGCAGCTCTGGACTATCAGAAGCACTCTCACAGTGGCATCTGGGACCCATAATCACGAGTGGCGCTTTGACCCCTCAGCATGCTATCATAACCTCCCCAGGGTGCTGTGGGAACCCTCAAACCTTACAGGATCCCCTACAGATGCCCAGTGTCCTCCATAAACACATATTTAGTTAAAAGCCTGTTGCCATGCTCTGACATATCTTGGGTCTCGGGGGGCTGCAGCGTGCCCTAACCCGTGTCTCGGTCGGTATGGTCCTTTATGAGCCTACTTCCAGGGAGGAGGTCAGTATGAGCTTAGCTTTATTTCTGTTGATATTGGGGTTGTCTCATGGCCCTGACACTCCACTTTATCTTCATTCATGATGTTGAGGAGGGCTTACTGGCTGGGAAGGCTGATATCCTTTTCTGTACGGTGGAGTCCTGCTTGCCGCGAACAAGGACGGCCCAAGGGCAGAAGAGTAACTTTGCTGAAAATGTTGGAGGGGGACATGACATCTAAATGAAAGGGGACCCTGCCAAATGAGTGGGGCAAAATGGTGTGCCACATAGGTTGGGGGGGACAGACACCCTTGTCCCCCGTAAAATGATGCCCATGCCCCAGGGAACACCTTTAAGCGTAATGCTCGGGAGGAGGATACCTCAGGGGCAACGTGCTTGCCTTGGAAGCAAGACGACACGGAGCACCACAGGTTTGATCCCTGGGTCCGCACTTAGAAACCCCTGGGTATTAAGCGCGTTATAAATAACCTGTCATATCATATCATGATCTAAGAGATTGCCAGGCAAAGATTATGATTTGAGATTCCAGAGGAGCCGGGAGGTTCTTGGGTTCATTTACCTTGTGGTGAGGTTCACGGGAATAGGTTATTAACTCTGTCGGTGTAATCCTTCATTCCTGAAGCAAAAGGAATACCGTACCGGGGATGGACTCATAGGATTGCACCAAGACCTCTGGAGATGCCCCTGTTAGCATATGATATGATATGATGTGATAAGTCATTTATAACGTGCCTGTACACAAGTGTTTCTAGGCGTGACAAGACAAGGTGGGGAGACATAGGGAGGATTAAACAAACGATCTTACTGGGCCTTGTGTTATTCAGATCGTGCAAGTGCGAGAATGAGAAGTGCAAGCGGAAAGGGAGGGGGCAGTAAAAGGGAGAGGGGAGGGGAATATCCTGCTAACTATATCGGTGGAACCCTGTATGGGTGCTAAATGACATGGGTTGACAAAGATATTTATAAATAAGCAGTGCCCTTTAGGAGAAATGATGTCATTACGCAAAAGACTTGCATTTAAACTAATTTGCATACCCACAATGCATTTCTCACATGGCTCTGAAGTAGAGGTGAACATCCAGGGATGGGCATTGGCTGGAGCTGAAATGGCTTATTCTGTTTTGCATTAAAGGTGGACTTTTTCCCCAAGCTTTTATGAACCCGCTATAACTTTGCTGGTGTTTGCTAAAAACACCCCAATGCTCAACGCAAAAGGCTGTTGGGTGTTATGTCACTGATGATATTTAATAGGGGGGAAATGTGTGCAGTTGTTGGCATCCTTGAGACATTTCTGCCTTGGGTTGAAAAAGCTATGTAGTGGTGAAAACCTTGGTGTTGGCATATATATTCATATACACACTATGCAGGGTCGACCAAAAAAGTTCTAGACCCAGCTTACTCAGTGGCTCACAATGACCTGATGGCTGATCGTATGCACTCAAACGCTGTGTTGCTCATTTTTCAGGAAGTTGCAGGCTTCTTTAACAAAGCACAGCTCCCGTTCTAACTTTCTCGGCTGGTTTAGCATGTGGCAGGGAAGGACAATGCAGCTTTGCTACCTTGGTCACAGAGGGCAGACACAGTAGCTGCACAATTAAGGTTTAGTTCAGTGTGGGATATGTCTACTGCCCTTTTGCTTTTTACTGCTCACTGTTAGAGCCCAGTACAGGGTACACACCACGCCATAAGCCATTGGGTGCCATAACACTGGGAACTCACATACAATACACACCTCCTTCTTTGATTGTTATTCAATCGCACTCCTCTGTTATGCAGCCCACCCTGGGCTAGGCTCCCGCATGCCCCAGCTTGGCAGCCTGAACCTATCACTCCAGCATCTCATCCAGTAAAGGGATAAACCCAGTCCATTGCAAGGCCTTCTGGTGTTACTGGGTGGTGTGAGCACACTTGGGTGCGTCACTCATCCCGCCACTTCGGGCCTCAACTGGTTTTGAAAGCAAACAGACAATCATTCAATTCATTGTCTATATAATACGTAGAGACACCACCGTCCTCAGGTCGGGTATCATACCAACACATCAAATCACATTTCTGCCAGTCCCAGAAAATTGGGAATATTTACTCACATTTTAGCTAAAATATAGATGTGGGGTTGGACTCTTGTATTTTTGTATTATTTTATTTTTGTATTTGTTTATTATTTGTATCGCGCACCAAACCCCGAAGTACCTGGGCGCTTGAAAAAACTTGGGGTTACAGACATGGATATCGGTCGTCAGAGCATATTATCAACAACAAATGGACCCTGGTTACATATGGGTCAAAAAATAAGATACAGGAATGAAGTGCAATGGGAAACTGCAGGGGCCTACCCTGTAGTCTCCGGGGATAGTCAGGGTAGTAAAAGCTATTTTGATGAATGCATTGTATTAAGGTGTGTGGGATCTGGGGGTGGGACTGTGGCAGATCTCCCCCCATATATTTGCAGTAAAGTGGGGTAAAAGAAACAAAAAAGATGTTCTGGGAGTTGCAGTAATATTTTCAATGTTTTGAGGTCAATCCCTCAGGTGCTGACCCACATGTACCCAGAGTATCGCAGACGTGCCTCTTCTGGGCTACATCATCCCTTCAGATGTCTGTCAGCAACCTCACCCACTTCCCATCCTCTTTTCTTATCCCCACTCCTCTACTCTGCTCAGATTAAGGTCTGGTCCTCCCGGGCTTTGACCCATACACCTTATTCCAGCACAAGCCGCCCACTCTGACACCCCAACACTGGTGATTTGGCTTCCTACAAAGGCGTTAACAACATAACGTTTGAGTTAATTTGTACACCCCCAATCCATGGCTTGTATTCCTCTGAACTGAAGGCGAACTTCTCATGATTGCTACTGGGTGGCGCTGAGTAGGTTCCACGTGGTTAAACACAAAATGTGGTTACTTGACTTGGTGGTCAGGCACGGCCCCAGGAGCCTATTGTAATCTGGTAACTATCTGCTTTAGCAATGAGGAGAGACACATTCCTTAAATTGAAGCATGAATTGACAATTCAGGGATGCTCGTCTGCTCCTTTATTTGTTTATTTATTTATTGATATACAGTAGGAACAATGCACTTTCGATCACAAAAGGACATACAATAGATAAGAAATCAAATTTGACCGGTAGCAGTGAGATTCTTACAACAGGGGTGAGTTTGATAGACATTCTCACCAGGATAAGGGAGAGAGTAAATGGAACACAAACCAGGTACAATACATAAGTGGAGATGCATAGATTAAGGACAACCCACATTGGACATTTGTATGTGCAGGTAGGCGCTACAGCCAGCTGTGCTTGTGATTTGACCATGATGGGTGAAGTGCTAAAGTGAAGGCAGAGGAAGTGAGGAATAGAGTCAGGTTAGAGGCGAGGACAAATATTAGCTAGCAGGCAGATGAGAGCTAGGTTAAGACGGTAACTCAGAGGTGAGGAAGTAGGCTTTAAGTTTGGTTTTGAACAAATGTGAACTGTTTCTCAGATGACTGGGGAAGAGAATTCCATGCAAGTGGTGCAAGAAGAGAAAGCAAGAGGAAGTCCGGGGAGGACTAAGAGCCTCAAGGGTAGTCGAGGAGGCAGAGCGGAGATTACGAGAAGGCTTATAGAGTTGGATAGAGGACGATAGATACAGTGGTCCTTACCGTGGATCGATTTGTGAACCAGGAGACGAAATAAAAACGGGTCCCTGTTTTGCATCGTCAGCCATCCAGCCTGGTGACCGTATGAGGAAGTAGATGAGAAGTCAGGGAGTTCATAGAGAGTCCTGGTAGCGAAGTTAATGATCTTGTCGAGCGGACAGAAAGCATAGTTGGGGAGACCAAAGATGCTTGCACAGTAGTCCAGTGAAGAGAAGTCAAGAGTGTCTAAGAGATGCTTGGCTGTGTTAAAGGGAAGGAGGTGCCTGATTTTCGCAAGGTGGGTTTCGTAGGTTCCCTAATTAGTGTCACCTGAGTTCTACCGGTAATTACGTCTGTTCCCAGTGCTACAGGTAATATGGCAAAATAAATCCTATTAACCCTTTCTCAATTCATGCTTTTTCACAAACACTAAAAATGTAAAGCCCTAACCAAGATGTTCCAGTCACCCATGCACCATTGACTTCACATCCACGTACTTATACCACTCTCTTAAAATCACATTTCTTTTAGAAGATGCGCCTCCCTAACTGTAGCACTCCTCGCTGAGGCTATAAACCCTAAGTCATTTTACCATTTAAAAAGTCAGTCAACTGTCCACTGAAATAAACCCCATCCATGCAGCCCATTGCGGTGTACGCACAGAAGCACTGGGAAAACCCGACACAAAACTTCAAACGAGCTCAGGTTCCATCACTCCCTATGCATTTACTTGTATTAAGTATACCTGTATTCCCAGCGGGCCCTTGCGGCAATGTTGAGTTATCGCGGTTAATGCTGGATAATAATAGCATTAAAATCAATTACCGGTGCAGAAAATGAGATACAGGGAATAACATGCGGCACGTAGAGGTTCCTGTCAGACACATGCTCCTTGCGTAGGTCGCGTCCCTCAAAGCCAATAAACATGACTCCTAAGCACTCTTTGTAAGATGTCCGCTTCATCGGTCCCCACCGCCTTTGATACGCAATGGATCCTGGGGGACACCGCTTCAAAGAGGAAACTGATCCATTTCAGTTGGAGTTTTCACACCCTAATGAGAGCAGGCAGTTGACTTTTTTTCTTCTTCTCCTGGAGCTAATTGATGAAGCACAGAGGTTGAGGAATGGTGCCCATTTTGTGGCACTCTCTGGGGAGACAGAAAATGGCGGTTTTCTGAGCATGAGTGGCGAATCCCTGGAGGCAGAATCTTTGCAGTGAGTTGCTTTGCTGGGGTTGACAAGCTGTTGGGTTGCAATTAGTTTGCATGAGACGCACACTCGGTGCATCTGGAGGATGAAAATATATCTGCAAGCAGGGAAGACAGGTACTGGGCATGACGATTTACCAGTTATGCCAGCGACACAATGGCCCTCATTAGGACCTTGGCGGAGGACCATGGTGCAATTTGCACCATGGTCCATGGCGCAAAGCTGCCAACTCCGCCAAGGTGCTTGGCGGACTTACCGCCCCATGCCGACCTTGGCGGGGCGGTAAGTCCCCAATCCCCATTTTACCCTTCCCCATTCCCATTCTTGCCCCATAGGGTATAATGGGAGTGGGGAAGGCGTTAATTACGCCACCGTAAATTACGGTGGCGTAATTAACATCAAGATCCCGTAGCGCCATGGATTTCTCCGCCTGCAAAAAGCAGGCGTAAAAATCATCCATGGCGCTACGGGAACTCGTAGTCTGGCGGAGAGGTACGCCATGCACTACGCCGGCGTAAAACCCTCTCCGCCAGGGTCCTAATGAGGGCCAATAACTTTGCTAGTTGTGGGGAGCACTCAAAGTCTCGTTACTTGCTTTGGCATGGTAACAAGAGTTCTTCATGGCATTAGAAGCAACTTGTCTGTGGCCTTAGGTTTTATCTCGCAACTTGAAGCCTACTGGAGGTCTAGTGGTCACTATGTTGTTCAATGAAAATCCTTTGTTCGAAAAAAAGTACTTTGGCATTCTCTTTTTTTTCCATCTATCACTTTACATTCTCAATAATTTTTTCTCCATGTTGTTTTGTGCATATATGTGTGCAACCGAAATGGTCAACTTTGTAGGATTTGATTGGTTTATGAATTAAATTGGTTTTATGCATCCGCAGGGTTCACTGGAGTGAGAAGTGAAGGGTTTTCGATCAACACTTCATGTTTTCACTGAAAAAAGAGGTTTCCATGAGCCAGGCTCCATGTGAGTTATTGAGGCCTACACGCTATAAGCGAGTGCCACGTGTGAAACATGTGATCTTGTGCAATTAGCATAGTGCAGGGAAAACATTTGGTATCAAATTATAGGTTCAAATACAATATGGAGGGGGGCGGGGGAGAGGGGAGGGATGTTGAGGTTTCATTGGCCAAAGAATTCCAATATTATTGTTCTTCCGCAAGGCATTGAGACAGTCGCCAAAGAATTCCTTTATAAATGTAGTTCAGAGGTTAAGATTTATTCTAAACCTTCCAGCCATCAACTCTATTGTTTTGCTATTGTCACCCCGAGTGGGACGGGTATGCCCAGACGTGGGTCCCTTGCCTGCTGGGCCTAGAGACCCAAGCTACTCCTCACTGATGACGCCCAACAAGGCTGAAACATGTCTGGGGATGCTTGTGGTCTCGTGCAAAATGGATGTGACCTAGCAGTTCGGGCTGGACTACCCCTTTGGGGGTGGGACCAAGCCTGATTTGCATATGGTTTTCCCCTTTTGTAATGGCTTGGCAGGAGAAGAACGATGGTCTGGAGGGTTGCCCAGAGCAATGCCAGAGGTCAAGATTTATTCTAAACCTTCCAGCCATCAACTCTTTTGTTTTGCTATTGTCACCCCGAGTGGGACGGGTATGCCCAGACGTGGGTCCCGTGCCTGCTGGGCCTAGAGACCCAAGCTACTCCTCACTGATGACGCCCAAGAAGGCTGAAACATGTCTGGTGATGCTTGTGGTCTCGTGCAAAAGGGATGTGACGTAGCAGTTCGGGCCGGACTACCCCTTTGGGGGTTGGACAAAGCCTGATTTGCATATGGTTTTTTCCCTTTTGTAATGGCTTGGCAGGAGAAGAATGGTGGTCTGGAGGGTTGCCCAGAGCAATGCCAGAGGTCAAGATTTATTCTAAACCTTCCAGCCATCAACTCTTTTGTTTTGCCATTGTCACCCCGAGTGGGAAGGGTATGCCCAGACGTGGGTCCCTTGCCTGCTGGGCCTAGAGACCCAAGCTACTCCTCACTGATGACGCCCAACAAGGCTGAAACATGTCTGGGGATGCTTGTGGTCCTGTGCAAAAGGGATGTGACCTAGCAGTTCGGGCTGGACTACCCCTTTGGGGGTGGGACCAAGCCTGATTTGCATATGGTTTTTCCCCTTCTGTAATGGCTTGGCAGGAGAAGAACGATGGTCTGGAGGGTTGCCCAGAGCAATGCCAGAGGTCAAGATTTATTCTAAACCTTCCAGCCATCAACTCTTTTGTTTTGCTATTGTCACCCCGAGTGGGAAGGGTATGCCCAGACGTGGGTCCCTTGCCTGCTGGGCCTAGAGACCCAAGCTACTCCTCACTGATGACACCCAACAAAGCTGAAACATGTCTGGGGATGCTTGTGGTCTCGTGCAAAAGGGATGTGACCTAGCAGTTCGGGCCGGACTACCCCTTTGGGGGTGGGACAAAGCCTGATTTGCATATGGTTTTTCCCCTTTTGTAATGGCTTGGCAGGAGAAGAACGATGGTCTGGAGGGTTGCCCAGAGCAATGCCAGAGGTCAAGATTTATTCTAAACCTTCCAGCCATCAACTCTTTTGTTTTGCTATTGTCACCCCGAGTGGGAAGGGTATGCCCAGACGTGGGTCCCTTGCCTGCTGGGCCTAGAGACCCAAGCTACTCCTCATTGATGACGCCCAACAAGGCTGAAACATGTCTGGGGATGCTTGTGGTCTTGTGCAAAAGGGATGTGACCTAGCAGTTCGGGCTGGACTACCCCTTTGGGGGTGGGACCAAGCCTGATTTGCATATGGTTTTTCCCCTTCTGTAATGGCTTGGCAGGAGAAGAATGATGGTCTGGAGGGTTGCCCAGAGCAATGCCAGAGGTCAAGATTTATTCTAAACCTTCCAGCCATCAACTCTTTTGTTTTGCTATTGTCACCCCGAGTGGGAAGGGTATGCCCAGACGTGGGTCCCTTGCCTGCTGGGCCTAGAGACCCAAGCTACTCCTCACTGATGACACCCAACAAGGCTGAAACATGTCTGGGGATGCTTGTGGTCTCATGCAAAAGGGATGTGACCTAGCAGTTCGGGCCGGACTACCCCTTTGGGGGTGGGACAAAGCCTGATTTGCATATGGTTTTTTCCCCTTTTGTAATGGCTTGGCAGGAGAAGAACGATGGTCTGGAGGGTTGCCCAGAGCAATGCCAGAGGTCAAGATTTATTCTAAACCTTCCAGCCATCAACTGTTTCTTTTTGCTATTGTCACCCCGAGTGGGATGGGTATGCCCAGACATGGGTCCCTTGCCTGCTGGGCCTAGAGACCCAAGCTACTCCTCACTGATGACGCCCAACAAGGCTCAAACATGTCTGGGGATGCTTGTGGTCTCGTGCAAAAGGGATGTGACCTAGCAGTTCGGGCTGGACTACCCCTTTGGGGGTGGGACCGAGCCTGATTTGCATATTGTCTTTCCCCTTCTGTAATGGCTTGGCAGGCGAAGAACGATGGTCTGGAGGGTTGCCCCGAGCAATGCCAGTGGTTAAGGTTCAGTCTAAACCTTCCTGCCATCACCTCTTTGTTTTTGCTTTGTCACCCCGAGTGGGACGGGTATGCCCAGACGTGGGTCCCGTGCCTGCTGGGCCTAGAGACCCAAGCTACTCCTCACTGATGAGCCCCAACAAGGGCGAAACATGTTTGGGGATGCTTGTGGTCTCTTGCAAAAGGGATGTGACCTAGAAGTTCGGGCTGGACTACCCCTTTGGGGGTGGGACCAAGCCTGATTTGCATATGGTTTTTCCCCTTCTGTAATGGCTTGGCAGGAGAAGAACGATGGTCTGGAGGGTTGCCCAGAGCAATGCCAGAGGTCAAAATTTATTCTAAACCTTCCAGCCATCAACTCTTTTGTTTTGCTAGTGTCACCCCGAGTGGGCAGGGTATGCCCAGACGTGGGTCCCTTGCCTGCTGGGCCTAGAGACCCAAGCTACTCCTCACTGATGACACCCAACAAGGCTGAAACCTGTCTGGGGATGCTTGTGGTCTCGTGCAAAAAGGATGTGACATAGCAATTCGGGCCGGACTACCACTTTGGGGGTGGGACAAAGCCTGATTTGCATATGGTTTTTCCCCTTTTGTAATGGCTTGGCAGGAGAAGAACGATGGTCTGGAGGGTTGCCCAGAGCAATGCCAGAGGTCAAGATTTATTCTAAACCTTCCAGCCATCAACTCTTTTGTTTTGCTATTGTCACCCCGAGTGGGAAGGGTATGCCCAGACGTGGGTCCCTTGCCTGCTGGGCCTAGAGACCCAAGCTACTCCTCACTGATGACGTACAACAAGGCTGAAACATGTATGGGGATGCTTGTGGTCTTGTGCAAAAGGGATGTGACCTAGCAGTTCGGGCTGGACTACCCCTTTGGGGGTGGGACCAGCTTGATTTTCATATGGTTTTTCCCCTTTTGTAATGGCTTGGCAGGAGAAGAACGATGGTCTGGAGGGTTGCCCAGAGCAATGCCAGAGGTCAAGACTTATTCTAAACCTTCCAGCCATCAACTCTATTGTTTTGCTATTGTCACCCCGAGTGGGAAGGTATGCCCAGACGTGGGTCCCTTGCCTGCTGGGTAGAGACCCAAGCTACTCCTGACTGATGACGCCCAACAAGGCTCAAACATGTCTGGGGATGCTTGTGGTCTCGTGCAAAAGGGATGTGACCTAGCAGTTCGGGCTGGACTACCCCTTTGGGGGTGGGACCAAGCCTGATTTGCATATGGTTTTTCCCCTTTTGTAATGGCTTTGCAGGAGAAGAACGATGGTCTGGAGGGTTGCCCAGAGCAATTCCAGAGGTCAAGATTTATTCTAAACCTTCCAGCCATCAACTCTTTTGTTTCGTTCAGTGGACATGGCATGTACATTGGCCAAGGACTTCCCTTATTATTTTACTTCAGTGTAAATTGAGGGTACATTGGCCAAGGTTTTCCCTTACTAGTGTAGTTCAGTGTGCATTGAGGTTACATTGGCCAAGGAATTCCAATAGTATTGTACTTTCGCAGACATTGAACATTGGGCAAAAGAATCCCTTTACCATTATAGTTCAGTGGACACAGAGGGTACATTTACCAAGGATTTACCTAATTATTTTAGTTCAGTGTGCATTGAGGTTACATTGGCAGAGAAATTTCAATATCATTGAGATATAGGTCAAAGGATTACCTTATATTTGTATTTCAGTGGACATTGAGGGTACATTGGCCAAGGAATTAGATAATTATTTTACTTCAGTATACATTTAGATTATATTGGCCAAGGAATTCCAGTATTAGTTTACTTCAGCGGGCATTGAGACATTTGCGAAGGATTCCCTTATTATTTTACTTCAGTGACCATTGAGTTACATTGGCCAAGGACATTATTTTACATCTGTGGGCATTGAGGGTACATGAGCAAAGGAATTCCCTAATTATTTTATTGCAGTGTACAGTGAGGTTAAATTGGCCAAGGAATTCCACTATTATTGTACGTCAGCCGGCATTGAGAAATTGGCCAAATAATTCCATTATTAATATAATTCATTGGTCATTGAGGGTACATTGGGCAAGGAATTCCCTTTTTATTGGACTTCAGGGGCCATTGAGGGTACATTGGCCAAGCAATTCCCTAATTATTCAGCTTCACTGTTCATTGAGATTACATTGGTCAAGGAATTCCAATTGTATTGTACATCAGCAGGCATTGAGAAATTGGCCAAAGAATTCCCTTATGAGCATATATGTTATATTATGTTACTTTGCATTTTTATAGCGCCTTATTTATCATTGGTATGATCTCAAGGCGCTGGTAGGGTGAGCGCCCTCGGGAACCGTAGTTCAAGTCAGTAGAGAAAGAGAGGGAGAGAGTCATAAGGTGTGTGGGAGCACCGGATATGTGTGCAGCTGGTGTGGCACTCGTATGATAGCTGCTTCTTAGCGGTAGGTGTGGTGGTTGGCAGATCAGGAGTATGTGTTCATTCTGGCGGGGTGATACCCAGACTAATTTCTGGCTGCATTAGGCCTGGGGAGACGCATAGGCTAGTGGGTGTGCTGAGCCAGCTGTGTTTAATTAGGATGATGAGGAGTAAGTGGCGGGTGTTAGTATGAGAACAGCTATACCGAATGCGTCATAGTATCGCTGTGTCCTAGTTGAGTGGTGGTGTATAGGAGAGAGTAAGCAGGTGCTTGAGATCAAACGCACATCAAACGCACATCTGAAGCATTTATTCTATCCGTTTTATTCACTCTGTCCGTTCAATCGGCTTTGTCTGTTCATACATTTTTCCTGGTTCTTCATTTGGTTTACTAGTCATTCCATTCATTTTATCATTCGATCGTTCATCTACATAAACTCTTGTAAACACTCCATCCGTTCCTCCATCTCGATCCGTTCCATCCACTCCATCCATCCGATGCACTCCATCCATCCCATGCACTCCATGTAGTCACTTACACCAGAGCACGGTATGTGTAGCAGCTGCACAGCAGTTACTGCATCTGCAAGCATTAGCCTGCGTAGGTATTATTATATATGTAGTCATTTACACCAGAGCAGGGTCTGTGTAGTAGCTGCACACGAGTTACTGCGTCTGCGTACCTTGGCAGGTATTATATATGTAGTCACTTACACCAGAGCACAGTCTGTGTAGTAGCTGCACAGGAGTTACTGCATCTGCAAATATATATATATATATATATATATATAGTCACTTACACCAAGAGCAGGGTATGTGTACTAGCTGCACAGCAGTTACTGCATCTGCGAGCATTAGCCTGCGCAGGTACTATTATATATGATTCTCGTCTGTGTAGTAGCTGCACATCAGTTACTGCGTCTGTGAGCATTAACCTGTGCAGGTATTATGTTAATATATATAGTCACTTATACCAGAGCAGGGTCTGTGTAGTAGCTGCACAGCAGTTACTGCGTCTGCGAGTATTAACCTGTGCAGGTACTATTATATATGATCAGGGTCTGTGTATTAGTTGCACAGCAGTTACTGCGTCTGCAAGCATCAGCTGCGCAGGTATTATGTTAATATATATAGTCACTTACACCAGAGCAGGGTCTGTGTAGTAGCTGCACAGCAGTTACTGCGTCTGCTAGCATTATCCAGCGCAGGTATTATGTTAATATGTATAGTCACTTACACCAGAGCAGGGTCTGTGTAGTAGCTGCACAGCAGTTACTGTGTCTGCTAGCATTAACCAGCGCAGGTATTATGTTAATATGTATAGTCACTTACACCAGAGCAGGGTCTGTGTAGTAGCTGCACAGCAGTTACTGCATCTGCGAGTATTAACCTGTGCAGGTACTATTATATATGATCAGGGTCTGTGTATTAGTTGCACAGCAGTTACTGCGTATGCGAGCATCAACCAGTGCAGGTATTCTGTTAATATATATAGTCACTTACACCAGAGCAGGGTCTGTGTAGTGGCTGCACAGCAGTTACTGCGTCTGCTAGCATTAGCCAGCGCAGGTATTATGTTAATATGTATAGTCACTTACACCAGAGCAGGGTCTGTGTAGTAGCTGCACAGCAGTTACTGCGTCTGCTAGCATTAGCCAGCGCAGGTATTATGTTAATATGTATAGTCACTTACACCAGAGCAGGGTCTGTGTAGTAGCTGCACAGCACTTACTGCGTCTGCTAGCATTAGCCAGCGCAGGTATTATGTTAATATGTATAGTCACTTACACCAGAGCAGGGTCTGTGTAGTAGCTGTACAGCAGTTACTGCGTCTGCTAGCATTAACCAGCGCAGGTATTATGTTAATATGTATAGTCACTTACACCAGAGCAGGGTCTGTGTAGTAGCTGCACAGCAGTTACTGCGTCTGCTAGCATTAGCCAGCGCAGGTATTATGTTAATATGTATAGTCACTTACACCAGAGCAGGGTCTGTGTAGTAGCTGCACAGCAGTTACTGCGTCTGCTAGCATTAACCAGCGCAGGTATTATGTTAATATGTATAGTCACTTACACCAGAGCAGGGTCTGTGTAGTAGCTGTACAGCAGTTACTGCGTCTGCGAGCATTAGCCTGCGCATGTACTATTATATATGATCAGGGTCTGTTTATTAATTGCACAGTAGTTACTGCATCTGTGAGCATTGCAGAGCCGACCCGTACCATAAAAGAGCTTCGGAGCAGCTACTGTGTCTATACTACCAACAACGGGCTGCCCCGTGTAATTTCAAAACCAGTTGTTTAGAAAATCACGTACTTACAATATTTAATTTCCACACGTGATAAGTACAATACAAGGAATTACAGCTTCAGTGTGCATTTAGAGGTTGCAAAAGGGCTCCTCTTAACAATATAAGAAAGGGGTGAGAACGTCTAAGTAGATGGATGCTAAAAGAAATGCATATAAAATTCACTACAAGAGCTGGAACGCATGCACTCCCGTGACGCTGCCTGGAAAGTGGACATTGAGGGTAGATTGTGCAAGGACTTCCCTGAATATATTATGTCTAGGGCATTGACAGTACATTGTCCAGGGAATTCCTAATTATTTTAATTTGATGTGTATTGAGGTTACATTGGCCAAGGAATTCCAGTATTATTGTGGCACAGTGTACATTGAGGGTACATTGGCCAGGGATTTCCCTTATTATTTTATATCTGTCGGCATAGAGGATACATTAGCAAAGGAATTCCTTCATTACTTTACTGCAGTGTGCATTGAGGTTACATTGGCAGAGGAATTTCAATATTATTGTACTTCAGCAGTCATTGAGACATTGGCCAACAAATTGCCATTTCAATGTAGTTCAGTGGTCATTGAGGGTTCATTGGCCAAGGAATTCCCCAAGTATTTTACTTCAGTGTGCATTGAGGTTACATTGGCCAGGGAATTCCAATATTATTTTATTTCAGCAGTTATTGAGACATTGTCCAAAGGAATCCCGTATCATTGTAGCACAGTGGACATTGCGGGTACACTTGCCAAGGAATTCCCTAATTATTTTACTTCAGTGTGCAATAAGGTTACATTAGTCAAGTAATTTCAATATTATTGTACTTCAGCAGTTATTGAGACATTGATAAACAAATTCCCTTATCAATGTAGTTCAGTGGACATTGAGGGTACATTGGCCAATGACTTTCCTTGTTATTTTACCGCAGTAGGCATTGAGAAATCAGCCAAAGTATTCCCGTATCAATGTTTTTCAGTGGACATTGAGGGCACATTGGACATGGACTTCCCTTTTCATTTTAACTCAGTGGCTATTGGGGTTACATTGGCAAAGGATTTCCAAAAGTATTGTACTTCAGCAGGCATTGAGACATCGGCCAAATAATCCATTAATCATTGTAGTTCAGTGGATGTTGAGGGTACATTGTCCAAGGAATTCATAAATTATTTTACTTGAGGCCGGGACTGTGGCTCAGTGGACTAATGCATCCAGTACAGAGGCCTGTGTTCGACCTCACGGAAACAGGTTTGAATCCCGGCAGGTCCACTCAGCCCTTCATCCTTCCGAGGTCAATAAAATGAGTACCATTAAGTTGGGTAACAATAAACATCTGTTATTAGCGCCAGGATGCCCCTTCGGGGGTGAACGTGCGCTTTACAAATACGCCTGTTGTGTTATGTTATGCTACTTCAGTGTGCATTGGGGTTACATTGGTCGGGGAATTTCAACATTATTTTACTTCAGCAGGCATTGAGAAATTGGTCAATGAATTCCCTTGTCAATGTTTTTCAGTGGACATTGAGGGTACATTGGCCAATGACTTCCCTTATTATTTTACATCAGTGGGCATTGAGGTTACATTGTCCAAGAAATTCCCTAATTATTTTACTTCAGTGTGCATTGAGGGTACATTGGTCGAGGAATTTCAATATTATTGTACTTCAGCAGTCATTGAGACATTGGCCAACAAATTGCCATTTCAATGCAGTTCAGTGGTCATTGAGGGTTCATTGGCCAAGGAATTCCCTAATTATTTTACTTCAGTGTGCATTGAGGTTACATTGGCCAAAACATTCCAATATTATTGTACCTCTGAAGGCATTTACACATTGGCCAAAGGTTTCCCTTATCATTGCAGTTCAGTGGTGATTGAGTGTACATTAGCCAAGGACTTCCCTTATTATTTTACATCATTGGCCATTGAGTGTACATTAGCCAAGGAATGTCCTCATTATTTTACTCCAGTGTGCAATGAGGTTACATTGGCCAAGGACTTCCCTTATTATTTAATTTTGAAGAGGCAGTCGGGATGCTGGTACCCCCCCCCCCCCCCACCAGCCCCAGTAAGTTAATGACAAGATGGAAGGCCAGAAAAGTATGCAACCACCCATTCTAATTCGAACGAATCCCAAATGCACCAATGATTGACAAATACACTGAGAGGTTCCCTCTCAGTCAGCCATACAGACCAAGTGTGGTACAAGTGTGGTACAAATCTATCCAAGAGCAGAAACCGTGATCAGAGACACCTATATGGATAGCCTGGACTGAGCACCAAGAAGCCATGTCACTTATGTCATTAGAGACACCACGACATAGCAGCGATAGACATAAAGCACATGTGCAGCACGCACTGAACCACACAAACATACACCCAAATACATGAAGAACATGAGTGCACAGTTCTATAGTTAGGGGACCAATACATACACATACTGTCATTGCTCTTATTATTTTGTTGTTAGCCAAATGCAGTAACGCAGAAACCGCAAGGCACAAAAGATCCTGAGCAAGGACATACAGGACTATATATGGAACCTGATCCAACCACATATAGCTAATCCATAGGAATTGTAGTATAACATGGACAATGGATAAACCACATCATAAGGTTTAGGAAAATTACAGCAGGCCTCAAACCCCTGAGCACGAGACGAGCTGAGCCGATTCAGGCTGGGCAGAGAGCAAGACGCGTGAGGCAGGACCCACAGCCTAGGTCAAGAGATATGAAGACATTCCAATTCCCAAATGACAAAGGGACCAGCTGCAAAGAAACAGAATAACTCTTGTAATTAGGAGCAGCAGAGCTCGATTTTGTGGTCTCTAAACACGCGGTACAGCTGAATGGAACAATGGACAGTTTTCATGGTGATAAACAGAAGCCAGTCCCAACAGCCAGACACAGATTGCAACAAGTGTTGCTACCGTGAGGAGAATATTCTCATAAGGCAAAGGTGGTGTACACAAGTTACAATACAAACACATTATCGTTCACATTACCTTGAAGAGGTACACTGCGAGTTGAGAACTCGTTCGAGTTCCAGGGCTGGGGGAATCAGCTCTAGCCAATCACAGTTTAGCATTATATGGGTGGGTAGCAACGGGCAAGAACCAATGGTAAGCCTACTACTCTGCAGCAATATCACAGATAGTGAATTTAGGATGGGACAGGCCAGCCACCTGACATGTAAGAGCCAGTAGAATAACACGTATAGGTGACCATATAGATTAGACTCCTGATGGCCAATCCCACACAGCTATAGGTTTTTGGAGAAAAGCCCAAGTAATGACATAGTAGTGATGTAACTTTGTAGTAAAACTGAAATGCATGCCAGGAGATATCAAGATGTACTGGAATCCACCTGTGTTCTTGTATCGATCCCTGTTGGTTTTATTTGCAATAAACCACAGTTTGAACTTGCCGATGACTGAGTCCTCTGTGTATACTGGTGGAGGGAGTTGGGCTCTCCAAGTCTGCAGACTTCCAGCATCACTCTGGCATACCTGGGAGTTCGTCCCAACAACTTCAGTGAGTATTGAGGGTACATTGGCCAAGGAATTTCAAAATAATTGTACTTCAGCAGGCATTGAGACATCGGCCAAATAATCCATTAATCATTGTAGTTCAGTGGATGTTGAGGGTGCATTGTCCAAGGAATTCAAAAATTATTTTACTTGAGGCCGGGACTGTGGCTCAGTGGACTAATGCATCCAGTACAGAGGCCTGTGTTTGACCTCATGGAAACAGGTTTGAATCCCGGCAGGTCCACTCAGCCCTTCATCCTTCTGAGGTCAATAAAATGAGTACCATTAAGTTAGGTAACAATAAATATCTGTTATTAGCGCCAGGATGCCCCTTCGGGGGTGAACGTGCGCTTTACAAATACGCTTGTTGTGTTATGTTATGTTACTTCAGTGTGCATTGAGGTTACATTGGTCGGGGAATTTCAACATTATTTTACTTCAGCAGGCATTGAGAAATTGGTCAATGAATTCCCTTGTCAATGTTTTTCAGTGGACATTGAGGGTACATTGGCCAATGACTTCCCTTATTATTTTACATCAGTGGGCATTGAGGTTACATTGTCCAAGAAATTCCCTAATTATTTTACTTCAGTGTGCATTGAGGGTACATTGGTCGAGGAATTTCAATATTATTGTACTTCAGCAGTCATTGAGACATTGGCCAACAAATTGCCATTTCAATGCAGTTCAGTGGTCATTGAGGGTTCATTGGCCAAGGAATTCCCTAATTATTTTACTTCAGTATGCATTGAGGTTACATTGGCCAAACCATTCCAATATTATTGTACCTCTGAAGGCATTTACACATTGGCCAAAGGTTTCCCTTATCATTGCAGTTCATTGGTGATTGAGTGTACATTAGCCAAGGAATGTCCTCATTATTTTACTCCAGTGTGCAATGAGGTTACATTGGCCAAGGACTTCCCTTATTATTTAATTTTGAAGAGGGAGTCGGGATGCTGCTACCTCCCCCCCCCCCCACCAGCCCCAGTAAGTTAATGACAAGATGGAAGGCCAGAAAAGTATGCAACCACCCATTCTAATTCGAACGAATCCCAAATGCACCAATGATTGACAAATACACTGAGAGGTTCCCTCTCAGTCAGCCATACAGACGAAGTGTGGTACAAGTGTGGTACAAATCTATCCAAGAGCAGAAACCGTGATCAGAGACACCTATATGGATAGCCTGGACTGAGCACTAAGAAGCCATGTCACTTATGTCATTAGAGACACCACGACATAGCAGCGATAGACATAAAGCACATGTGCAGTACGCACTGAACCACACAAACATACACCCGAATACATGAAGAACATGAGTGCACAGTTCTATAGTTAGAGGATCGATACATACACATACTGTCATTGCTCTTATTATTTTGTCATTAGCCAAATCCAGTAACACAGAAACCACAAGGCACAAAAGATCCTGAGCGAGGACATACAGGAGTATATATGGAACCTGATCCAACCACATATAGCTAATACATAGGAATTGTAGTATAACATGGACAATGGAGAAACCACATCATAAGGTTTAGGAAAATTACAGCAGGCCTCAAACCCCTGAGCACGAGACCAGCTGAGCCGATTCAGGCTGGGCAGAGAGCAAGACGCGTGAGGCAGGACCCACAGCCTAGGTCAAGAGATATGAAGACATTCCAATCCCCAGATGACAAAGGGACCAGCTGCAAAGAAACGGAATAAATCCTGTAATTAGGAGCAGCAGAGCTCGATTTTGTGGTCTCTAAACACGCGGTACAGCTGAATGGAACAATGGACAGTTTTCATGGTGATAAAGAGAAGCCAGTCCCAAGAGCCAGACACAGATTGCAACAAGTGTTGCTACCGTGAGGAGAATATTCTCATAAGGCAAAGGTGGTGTACACAAGTTACAATACAAACACATTATCGTTCACATTACCTTGAAGAGGTACACTGCGAGTTGAGAACTCGTTCGAGTTCCAGGCCTGGGGGAATCAGCTCTAGCCAATCACAGTTCAGCATTATATGGGTGGGTAGCAACGGGCAAGAACCAATGGTAAGCCCACTACTCTGCAGCAATGTCACAGATAGTGAATTTAGGATGGGACAGGCCAGCCACCTGACATGTAAGAGCCAGTAGAATAACACGTATAGGTGACCATATAGATTAGACTCCTGATGGCCAATCCCACACAGCTATAGGTTTTTGGAGAAAAGCCCAAGTAATGACATAGTAGTGATGTAACTTTGTAGTAAAACTGAAATGCAAGCCAGGAGATATCAAGATGTACTGGAATCCACCTGTGTTCTTGTATCGATCCCTGTTGGTTTTATTTGCAATAAACCGCAGTTTGAACTTGCCGATGACTGAGTCCTCTGTGTATACTGGGGGAGGGAGTTGGGCTCTCCAAGTCTGCAGACTTCCAGCATCACTCTGGCACACCTGGGAGTTTGTCCCAACAACTTCAGTGAGTATTGAGGGTACATTGGCCAAGGAATTTCAAAATTATTGTACTTCTGCAGGCATTGAGACAATTGCCAAATAATCAATTTGTCATTGTAGTTCAGTTGATATTGAGGGTGCTTTGGCCAAGTACTCCCCTTATCATTTTATATCAATGGATATTGAGGATACATTGGCAAAGGAATTCCAATATTATTGTACTGCAGCCGGAATTGAGACATTGGCCAAATAATCCTTTGTCATTGTCATCAATGGAAAGTGACGGTGCATTGGCCAAGGCTTCCATTATTATTTTACTTCAGTGGGCATTGAGGGTACATTGGCCAAGGAATTCCAGTATTATTGTACTTCAGCGGGCATTAAGACATTGGCCAAATAATTCTCTTATCAATGTAGTTCCGTTTACATTGAGGGTACATTGGCCAAGGACTCCCCTTATCATTTTATATCAGTGGGTAAGAGGACACATTGGCCAAGGAATTCCAATAGTATTGTACTTCAGCAGGCATTGAGACATTGGCCAAATAATCCTTCGTCATTGTCATCAATGGAAAGTGACGGTGCATTGGCCAAGGCTTCCATTATTATTTTACTTCAGTGGGCATTGAGGGTACATTGGCCAAGGAATTCCAGTATTATTGTACTTCAGCAGGCATTAAGACATTGGCCAAAGAATTCCATTATCAATGTAGTTCAGTTGACTTTGAGGGTACATTGGCCAAGGACTCCCCTTATCATTTTATATCAGTGGGTATTGAGGATACATTGGCCAAGGAATTCCAATATTATTGTACTTCAGCAGGCATTAAGACATTGGCCAAAGAATTCCATTATCAATGTAGTTCAGTTGACTTTGAGGGTACACTGGCCAAGGACTCCCCTTATCATTTTATATCAGTGGGTATTGAGGATACATTGGCCAAGGAATTCCAATATTATTGTACTTCAGCAGGCATTAAGACATTGGCCAAAGAATTCCATTATCAATGTAGTTCAGTTGACTTTGAGGGTACATTGGCCAAGGACTCCCCTTATCATTTTATATCAGTGGGTATTGAGGATACATTGGCCAAGGAATTCCAATATTATTGTACTTCAGCAGGCATTGAGACATTGGCCAAATAACCCTTTGTCATTGTCGTCAATGGACAGTGACAGTGCATTGGCCAAGGCTTACGTTATTATTTTACTTCAGTGGGCATTGAGGGTACATTGGCCAAGGAATTCCATTGAGACATTGGGCCTCATTACGCGGATGGCGGTAAGGGTACCAGTGCTGGTAAACCCTTACCGCCTTATTACCGCCTTTATGGGACCCTACCCTAACGGCTGGTTTTACCAGCCGTTAAGGACGGGACCCGCAAAGGGACCTTGGAGGTAATTACAGTACCGCAATTTGCAGTTCCGTAATTACTGCCTTCCCCATTCCCATTGAGCCCTATGTGGGCAAAAATGGGAATGGGGAAGTTCCATGGTGAATGGGGAATTGCCGCCCCCACACACCTTGGAATAGGGCGGTAATTCTGCCATTCATCATGGTGGACTCAGTAAAATACCGGCGGCAACCATGGTGCTAATAGCGTCATGGTTACTTCTGTCCGTGTAATAAGGCCCATTGACCAAAGAATTCCCTTATCATTGTAGCGAAGTGGACATTGAGGGTACATTGGCCAAGGACTCCCCTTGTCAATTAACATCAGTGGGCATTGAGGATACATTGGCCAAGGAATTCCAGTATTATTGTACCTCAGTAGGCATTAAGACATTGGCCAAAGGATCTCCTTATCATTGTAATTCGGTGGTCATTGAGTGTACATAGACCAAGGACGTCCCTTATTATTTTATCTCAGTGGGCATTAAGGGTACATTGGGCAACGTTCTCCCTTATTAATATACTTCAGCAGGCATTGAGGGTACATTGGCCAAGGTTCTCCCTTATGATTGTACTTCAGCAGGCATTGAGGTTACATTGGCCAATCTTTCAAATATGTTTGGACATACTGGTAAAATAGCACCAAAGGGATGAGCGCTCGCTGCTGAAATCTGTTTGTGATCTGCAGGTCTCAGGTATGAATCCCTGCAAAGGCCAACTCAGCCTTTCATCCTTTCGAGTTTGATAAGTGAGTACCAACTTCAGTTGGGTGACATTGGGCATCATTATGGGTCCGGCAGTAACCCTGCCGGTGCTGCAGGTGGGTTGCCGCGAGACCCGTAATAATTTACCAGCGCCTGCCCTCCCGGTGCCACCGCCTCGTTATGAGTTCGGTAGTCAGGAAGTCAGGCGCCGGTATATTTGTTAATCCCCATAGAGTCCTATGGGACTTTATGGGATTGGACACACAGGAGCACCGGCACCGTTAGCATCAGTGCCGGTGCTCCCGTGAAGAGTCTGTCTACCGTGGCCACTGCGCCCAGCAAGGTCAGACCTATCGGGCACAATGGCCCCGGCACGCATAAGTAATTTGCCGGTCCGGAAACAAGGGTGCCGGTGAGCTTACCGGCACTCTTGTTTCCGGACCGGCAAACGTATAATGAGGCCCATTGTCTGTAAATATGTTCTATGTAAAGCAATTTGGCGTAAACTCTATATGCATAACACAACATTATCATTACTTCAATGAGCATTGAGGGTACCTTGGAGAACTTTTTCCCTAATGAATGTAGTACATTATGACATGAGGGTGCATTCCTTTATGATTGTAGTTTGCCAAGCTGCGCCAGTGGAGCTGGTGCCCCCACCTGTTTGGTTGATATGATATGATAGTTTATTTATATAGCGCCTATTCACAATGTGTTTCAAAGCACTTCAAGGCAAGGGAGGGAACAAGGGAAAATAGAACGACATTCTTACAGGCCATGAACAGTAAGGATGTGAAATTAACTATTGTACTCGGCCTGACGACATTTCAGATAGTGCAAGAGCTAAGACATAGATAAGGAAGGGAGGGGGAGAGTGGGAAGGAAATGGAAACAGACAGGCGAC
The DNA here is from genome assembly GCF_040938575.1 of Ambystoma mexicanum. Lineage (NCBI taxonomy): Eukaryota > Metazoa > Chordata > Amphibia > Caudata > Ambystomatidae > Ambystoma > Ambystoma mexicanum. Next base: position 64,414,088 of record NC_090938.1, read on the forward strand.
TACCGTACTAGGCCTGACGACATTTCTGATAGAGCCGCAGGAAAACAAAAGGTGAGGGAGAGGGGTGCAGAAAGGGTAGGGGAGGAACAAAACAAGCGACTATTGTATTAGTCCTGACAACGTTTCAGATAGTGCTGGAGGGAGGGGGGGCAGTAAGGGGATGGAGGAACGACAGACAAGGTTGCTATCATACTAGGTCCAGGGACAATTCTGATAGAGTAAGTGCATAGAAGAAAGTAAGGGGAGGAGATAGGAAAAGAGAAAAGGGAAAGGAGGAGAGAAAAGAGAGTAAGCAGTCAAAAAGAGTGGAGAAGCAAGAGGGGAGAGTGAATACAATTGCAGCAGTCAGTAGTAACACACAATGTTCAAGCCAGGATGCAAGATGAAGATGGGAACAGCATGATTCAGGGCCACCATGAGTACAAGATGCAAAGGAAGTCCAGCCTGAGAATTGAGAAAGAGTGACGCACCGTGAATCAATGAAGTCCATAAAAGTCAAATCCAGCATTGGCCACAATGCCAGGTGTGTTTGGGAAGCTTGCCATCAGCCTGGCCGCGCCTGTTCGCTGTTAGAAGTCCGTCTGCACTGCTGCCCACCTCGGCTGTAACTGCTCTGAGTTTCATGACAGCTTAGACCACCCAATCGTGTCGTTTGAAGCAATATTTTTAACAACCAGGAATTCCCCTGGTTGACACTGTGTTCTGTTTTTGTGAGAGATATTCGCACTGCTGCAGCCCAAGTCGCTCGTGGAATGTCTGTGAGATGGAAGCGTACTCTAATGCTACCCGTGCCAAGCCTGTTCTGTGTGTGCACTGAGTTTTGCACTATCGCTGCCCAGCCTGTAACCGATTTTAAAAATATCCCTAGTCAAACTGCATTTAGCGCGTTTTTCTTTTCAGCTTGGGTGCCCTTCACCTGAGCCAACCTCTCTGGATGGAAAGCCGTGCGTCCTGGTCTACTTAAAGAAGGACCATCTCCCGTTAAACACCCCGCGCTGATTGCCAGTCAAGCATTCTCCGTGGAGCCTTCTGACTGTTAGGTTTGCTTTCCTATTTCTTTTCAGTTTGCACCTTTTATTACAGTTTATTAATGCACATACAGAAAACTATTCCTTTCAATTGCTAAAAAGACTCACTCGTTATAAAGCAAGCCTCTACACATGTTTCTGCATTTGGACTAATTTGCATATCCACAATGCCTTGCTCTGTTGGTCTAAACTGGAGATGAACTTCCAATGGTGACCAAATGGCTCGTTCTCATAAAGAGGAGTGTTCCCCTGAGTCTATATGTGTGGGAAGAGAAAAATGAGGGGGGGTGAGTAATGAATAGAAGGGGGCGGATGCACAGGACAAGTGGTCGGGTTCAGAGTGGCTATTGTGGTGAACTGTAAGAGAGGCAGGAGCGCAGAGAAGAGAAGTGATGGGAGCGTTTAAATGGAGAAAAAAAAAAACAGGTTGGATCGCTGGTTCGAACAGCGCATACTAAGCAGTAGTGATGTAGTTATTCCTTATACCGTTCTGTGAAACTTGACCAAATGAGTTTGCACTTTTCTTGAATACGTTACTGAATTGATGGCCTTGTTTCCAAGGCCGCCAGTCTAAGCCAGCCTTTAAGCCATATTTCATAATCCATTTTTATCTGTGATTTTCACACTGTAGTTGTATCCGCTTAGCTGTGGCTATCACATGCAATCAGTATGATTTGCTATGGTGGACAAGAGGCAGGTAGTGGGTGAGACTGTCCATATGGATTGCCATGGCCACAGCCCATGTTCCTATACTAGGGTGACCAGATTTAAAAATAAATAAATAAATAAAATAACGGGACAGGTCATAGAAATAGAAGTAGGACTAAATACAAAACAAGTCATTCCTACTTCTATTTTTTATTTATTTTGTGTTTTTAAAGCACTCACACAGCCCCAGGGTATTGAGGTGCTGATACAGGAGGTGTTTTTTTTGGTCTTAGTTGCATATTTACAACACGCATAAATACCCAAAGGTTTCTTAGCACGGACCCGGGGATCGAACCTGTGTTGCTTCTTGTCATCTTGCTTCCAAGGCGAGCACGTTGCTGCTGAGCTATCCTCCCTCTATGTCGCTGGCCTTTTGCGGGCGGGGGGAGGGGGAAGTAAAGGTGGAGCGGGGAGGGTGTGTACCAACAGGCACACTCCTTTCATTGGAGAAGGGTTCCTAGGAGGGAAAAAGGGGTGTGAAAAGCCTTTCACACTACCATTAGCACAGGAAGAGTTGCAACGGAACCCGATTTCTTGATTTCGAAATCGGGTCCCAGCAAAACACGACAGAGTTTATAATATCAAAAAACTCCCAGGACCCTGGGGCGGAGGGAGATTTCCCCAGACTGTCCGGGGAAAACCGGGACGTCTGGACACCCCACCTACGCATGTACTCCAATACAACAGTTTTGGCTGATCAGGTGGCATTTAAGAGCAACCCAATAGCCACAACTAAAAACCTCCTGCCACCAGGCAGAAGGTGGAGCACAGAATAAACATGTGGCATTCCTTCTATATTTTCACATTTCCTCCAATGGCTTCAAGACTAGCCAGACCATTTAAGTTGCCCACCAGAAGGTCCGGAGTAGAGCAATTGGCTGCCCGCCCACCTTCTGAAAAGGCACTTACCAAGGTCCAAGGATAGGGCTTGTCTCCCAGCCTGAACAGCAGGTGGGATTATGAATTGTATCTTTCCATGGAGCCTTTCCCATTCCACATCACTTATTCAGCAATTGCCCTCCCCCCCATCCTTATTTGCTTGATTTGAAATGTCATCCCCCTCATTGTCCAAGCATCATCGTTACCTCTTGTTTCTAGAAAGGTTGCTGCGCAATCCTCGGATAACAAAGCCGGAAAATGTCATATTTAAATGAGCCAATTTCCATACGCGATGCGCGCCGGGTTATTCATGATGCGTTTTGTGCCGCGAGCGCTTTTGATATTCCAGGAGCATTCCAACCAGAGCAAGGTCTGCAAAGAGTTTATGTTTTTTTCCCTTTTCTCAGGCGCCCCATACAACCTGATTCAGCCTAAGTGACTTAGTAGCCTGAATGCATCAGGGCCAACTTAACCTATCGCTGCTGAAGGCATCTAAACAAATGGATGTTGGCCTTGTGGTGATGCCATTCTCATTGCTGGGTCTTTGTTCAGGCGCTAATGCTTATTAATGTTCATCTGAACAGCACTCAGTTACTTTCTAGTTAGGTATGCGCGGTTCGACGCGATCACTGCGCGCGCTGTTTTACTAAATCCGAAAATGTCGAATCCGAATACGTTGAATCTGAAAATGGCGACACGCAGTGAGCGCATGGATCACTCTGTTCCGCGTTCCACCTACCCGCGACCCCCACTTCCTACTTACCTTTGCCTCTTCTCACTTAGCTTCACTCCCGACTGTTCCACCACTCGTCCGCACACCTGCGGCGTAAGCCTCCTTCCCCTAAAGTGGAAAGTCACCACCGTCGCAGGATCCGTTATCCTTGCCGGCCCCGCACTCCTTCCATTGGAAGCGGGGGACACTCCTGCAGCCCCCAAACCTATTATTAGGAACATGGGGAATGGCGTACAGACACTGCAACCCCAGTTTGATATAATGGGATTCGGCATTTTTCGATCGTGACGAATGCGCAGTAAATGCGCAGTCAGCCTTTTTTTCGCTCAATATTTTATATCGATTCTGGTTTGCACTAAATAACCAACTGGAAATAGTGGCCCAAAAGTATACATTGCATATATATCACCTTTCTCACTTGTAGCATTGGCTGCCACAGGAATGTATTTATTTGTATGGACACCCTCCGGCGACTTCAAATTGGTCCAAAGAGAGCGTCAGGTAAGGCACCCACACTAGCCTAGCCCTGGACGGACAATTCCTTCTTTCACCCACTCTTTGACTTCTTTTTGTGCCTTCTTTAATAAGCCATAAACTGCAGCAGTTGCTGTACTGGATACTCAGGACATTGGGGGTCATTACGACCCTGGCGGTAGGGGGTTAACGGCACCGGTAAGGATGCCAGTGCCGTTAACCCCCTACCGCCCTATTACGAGGTCCCTTAGCGGGTCCCACCAGGAACGGCTGGTCTGACCAGCCGCCCTTAGCGGAACCTGTTAAGGGACCATGGAGCAAATAACGGGCCCGCTATTTGCGGGCCCGTTATTTGCTCCTTCCCCATTCCCATTGAGCCCTATGGAGGCTCAAATGGCAATGGTTTTCAGAATGGGGACTTACCGGGTCTGCATAGGTCAGAATGTCCCGGTAAGTCTCCATTCCGTCTACCCGGACACAAACCCGGGTTTGGAGGCAGCCATGGTGCTAATAGCACCATGGCTGCCTCCAAACTCGGAATGACCCCCATTAACACTAAGGAATGGGCTTAAAGCCCAAATCGCAATCAGCCACCAGTTTGTTCAATCTACGGTTTCTTCCAAGTACCAATATCTACTCTGCATTGCCAGATAAACTCCTTTTCTTAAATTTTACCCAGCTACATATTACATTTCTATGTATCCCAATTATGTATATTTTCTGGCAACTGTATATTGCCTCTACATCTTGCATCACAACGGTTGCATGCCGGTATTAGAAAGTGAAACAGCCAGGTAGCTTTATCTCACATTTTTATAACATCGGAGGAAAGTTTACTTAGACACCAAGACGTATCGAGATCGACCTGATTCTTGACTTTTAATCTCAAATCATCAGTAATTACAATCTAATAGTGTAGAAAACACTCCAGGCACTGCACACAAACACAAAATAATGTGAGCGTTAGGTTTGGCACTTGCAGTATATCTCAACGCTACAGGAAACTACCTAAGGCCTTTGTTTCAAAAAAAATTTGTGAACTGACCCTTTAGACGTCCCCCTCCCCCTTCATTTGCACTATTGCAATGTTTTGGTCCAAAGTTTGTGGAAGGCGAGAACATTTTTAACCAGTACAAAATGTACCATTTGAAACCACAAATATGTGCTATCCTTTCCTCACACTCACTTGTTTGTGGCGCAGGGCACACCTTTGCTGTGATGTGATGTCACTTCCTGTATCGTTAGCTGAGTCAAAGTTTGCACCTTAAGCCTAAACCCCCACGAGAAAATCTCAAAGCTTACCCTTGTGTGTCCAGGCAACTGGTCAAAAAGATAGAAGCAACTGCTTGGCTTGTGAAAAGAGGAAAATAATATGAGGCCGGGAAACTCAAAGGAAACACACCAAACACCGGTTACAAAGGAACATACAAAGTACTTTATTTTAAGGTCAAGCAATGACAAAGTCAATGACAGGTCAGATAGCTATCGGCCCGCAGTGCAACACAACGAACTTCAACGGGGTTCGATGTATTCAGTGAGAGACTGTACATTGGGACATTCAGGCTTTTATAAATTTCTCCAGCCTGTTGTCCAACCCCTTCGCGGGTTAACCATTTCATGAATGTATTACTGGTCTAGGGTCTCTGCCAGGTCAATTCTAATTTATTCATTAGTATGTGCATAGATCAGTTCCGTTGATAAAGGTAATCCATTTACATGCAGGTCAACAGAAGGACAAGGTCTCAGTTCACGACCCTAACAAGTGGCTTGCAGGCAAGTTATACATTAGCTGTACGGAGGTGATGTCGACCAGATTCTGTTCGGAATGGCATTGTCCACCATTTTGATGTACAGGGTTACTTTTACACAGCTAGAGAACCTAAAATGGCGGTTTGATTCAAGATGGCGGCTTACATCAATTTCTAAGGTCAAGACCTTGCCATAGAGAGTTATTCGCGTACAGTTTTAAGCAACTTGGCATAGGCCAATATACATACAATCGTTACAATAGGAGGCACAATTTAATATCCAGTTTGACAAACCCTCCTTTTGGCCTAAGCCAAGTGCTAAGACTACTTCTGATCTCCTTGCAAGCAACTCCATACGTCATCGTCCATACACCCTGAATCACCTTCAGAGATATCTATGGCCATCAGGTCATTCGCTAAGATCTCTTTTAACACATACTCCTTGGAAGTTTTATCCAGGGCATATACTTTGTGTCCTATCGTACCTATCGCCTGAGCACAACATCCCCCTAGCATCGAACATATACTAGGCAGACATTGGATACAACAACAAAGGAATAGCAGAACTCCCAAAATGATCAACAAAACTGAAAGTACCTTCCAACCCCAAGATCGCAAGAAATCCCGAAACCAAGCACTAAGATTCCAGTTCCCCTCGGGAACATGCACTTCTGAGCTAAGGACGTGCAGATTCTGAATTGCTTTGAAAATGGTTGGGGAGGAGTCTGGTACAAAAACACAGCAAGCGGACCCCACTAATTTACATACTCCACCACGTTCAGCCAGAATGACATCTAATGCCATCCGGTTCTGGAGTGCTACTAATCGTATCGCTTTCTGCTCTAATGTCATGTTATAGAGTATATTTGTGGTCCAGTTGATGGTTCTCTTCAGTACTCTCGCTAGTATCCTGATGTCTTCGGAATTTGCTATCTGCCCCCAAAATGGCACAACTGATTTCGCTATATCTCCCATCACTTGTGCGGGGGTATCACCATTCTCGTCCCGTCGTGGATGAGCCTTTGAAACTTCCAAAGTGCTTGCTATGAATACCCCAGGTAACAGGATCCCTAAATAACAGGTTCCCTGCCAATCCCTGGGCAACCATGGAAATGCTACATTACCGCAAACGAAATAGACAGGTTAGCCCACATACAAAGGTCTGTTTTCCCCAGTCAAATTTGCAACGTTGGCACAGCCCTTAAAATCTCCCATTGACCGGGTACCATTCCTCTGTATGCAGAAAGAAACTGAATCGAGGCTATGGTTAACAGAGTAAGAAGGAGGCACGGCATCCTTACTGCCTATCGGAGCCATTTTAAAGGAAACTAAAGATTGGAAAGGACGGGATAGTCTATCAGAAGGCCTAATTGAAGCAACGTTGGGTTTGCTCCTATTTGCGAAAAGCGAGCATCCCAGGGGAGTCAGAACACGTTTCTCAAAATTATTCAAATTAGTTCCATCAAAGTTTCCCGAGATGCTATCATTCCACCGGCCAAAGAACAGTGCTCTAAGAGAAGCATAGCAAGCAGTTGTCAACGGTAAAGGATGAATATACCAACCTAGCCCCTTATCCCCGTGTTGCGGTAAATGTGAACAGACCCAACTATTGGTTTTGTTAAAAATGGCATGTGTCGAATTCATAACCAGCATCATAGTATTATTGTGATACTTCTGTCTATGCTGAGAGTCCCTAGGTGACAGAGTATGCAGGTGTACAAAAGGAGTAAAAACAGTAGGTGCAATTTCAGTTGGCAAAAGAGGCTCTAGAGGATAAATCTCCTCAACGCACCAGAATCCTAAAGCAGTTACTATAAAAACCCCAATTATTATCATCAAAACACAGCAATACATTTTCATGGCCCAGGCACATTGTTCATTGTCCAAGTTGGTCACCCCCTTATTTACAAGTCCAATACGGGCAGTAGTGGTGGCAGGCATCGTAGTCTTCGGATGGAAACCTCATTGTTTGTTGCTGGCAACCCCCCGGTTGCGCGGTTTCTTAGTCCTTCCCCAACCCTAGCCGTCAGAACCCCCTTTCTCAAATTTGGGCAAAAGCAAGCCCTTGATGATATCTTCCTTCTTTTGAATGCACAGTCGAACCGTGCTGTAGGTCTATTTTCTCCGTCGAAGATTATATCTGGTGGTTCCTGGTACTGTTTGAACCGGAAATAAGGTAACGTCACTCCCTGAGGGAAGCAACGTATCAGAGGCAAAGGAAGTTGCAGAATTCGAAGCAATGGTTTCCGGAAATGACTGTGAGTGTGGAGACAAAATGGACAGTTCCCCCAGCCCCACGGGCTCAGAGAGATTCTCCGACTCACTCACAGTGCTATTTGCTGCCTCAGGATCATCGATTGCAGCATTAGTGAGGGGTTCTATTTCTTCTGTAATGTGCAGCGTCGGGTGAGGAAGTTTCTTGACATGCGTTGCATGTATCCAGTTCTTCTTTCCAGCCACCCGCACTGTCGTTTGGGTGACCAACAAGACCTGGAATGGTCCCCGCCAGCGAGGCGCGAGGCAAGAAGACCGCTCGTATGCTCACACCAGGACCCAGCTTCCAGGCCAGATGTTGTGTCCTGGGTCCTCAAAACGTACAGATAAAGCTGACCGTACCTGATGATAAATGAAATACAGATTTTTAGTCAACTGGTTACAGTAGTCTGAAAGCAATACATTCTCAACTTTTTTCAGTGCTTTAGGTTTCGGAAGACCCCAAATATTGGCAGGTCTCCCCATCACCACCTCAAATGGAGAGAGCCCAGTCTTAGTTTGAGCGGTAGTGCGCATGGCTAATGACACGATCGGTAAGGCGTCTAGCCATTTTAGTTTGGTACCGGCATACGTCTTAGCGAGTTTGTTCTTTAGGATACCGTTATGTCTCTCTACCAACCCGGCACTTTGAGGATGTCTAGCTGAATGAAATCGCTTATCAATATGTAGTGCCGTACATATCTGTAAAATTACAGCAGCAACAAAATGTGGACCATTGTCCGACCAGATGACTCTTGGCAACCCAAACCGCGGGAAGTACTACTTTATCATAATTTTTGCAGTGGTCATGGCTGTAGCATCTTTGACAGAAAAAGCCTCAACCCATTTACTGAAGGCGCAAATGACGACAAGGAAATATCTTAAACTATTGCACCACTCCATCTCAATAAAATCAAAATGAATCACTTCAAACGGGACAGAAGGAGGCCCAAAGCTACCCCTTGGAGATACCGTCCCTTTCCCCACATTGTGCTGTAGGCAAATCATGCAATTTTGGACATAATGCTGAGCAATTTTCAAAATCTTATAATTTACCCAGACTTTCTCTAACATTTTCGTAATCTGTTGGGCACACACATGTGTGGGACCGTGTGCCATAGTGACCATCATGACTATGTAGGCATTAGGAAGTAACCATTTCCCTTCAACTGTGTCCACCCAACACCCGACATCATCTAATTTCCCCAAGCCTTCAGCCCATTTCTTAGATTCTTCCATTGTGGCATCAGCTTGGATATCCCGCACAGACCCAATATCCTCGTCCATTACATAGACATCCCTAGTTTCTCTTAGAGCATACATTTCTGTGCAAAGATCTGTGGCAGTTTGTCTGGCTATCTGATCAGCGAAAGCATTCCCTTTTCCTACATTGTCTGTGATCTTGCGATGCGCTGCGCATTTCATGATCGCTAACTGACACGGAGCGCGAGCGCCGAGAGCAATTGTACTATCAGGGGGCCATGCTGAATCTTGGTCCCATGTGAAGTTAGAAACCCTCTCTCTGACCAAAGTCTCCCAAAGTTGTGAGCCACCCCAAAAGCATACTGACTATCAGTATATATACATATATATTCACTGTTAGCCCTTTGGAAAGCTCACAAGCTCGGGTCAATGCTATTATCTCTCAGCCTGTGTGGAGTTATGTGTAATTCACTTGGTCTCTACAACCGTGCTCAATGTAGTGACTGCATAAGCAGCTGTGGATGTACCATCCGGAAATTTGAAACAGGAGCCATCACAAAATAGCTCCCCTTGCGCATTATCCAAAGGAGTGTCCTTAAGATCAATTCTACCCTTTGTTTCTTGTTCAGTAGCATACAGACAGTCATGTGACTCATCATCACCGCAAACAGTATTTTACGGGAAAGGTAGGAGTTCAGCCGGATTAAGAACACAACACCTCCTAATTTGTTTATGGGGAGAAAACAAAATTAATTCATATTTTGTCAATCGTGCGGAAGTGAGGTGTTGCGTTTGGGTTTTGTTCAATAGAACATCTACAGAGTGAGGCACCATCAGGGTTAAATCATGGCCTAGGACCATTCCCTCACTCTGTTTTACAGACGCGGCAGCAGCAGCGACAGCTCGCAAACATCTTGGCAAAGTGCATGGGACAGGATCAAGGGCGGAAGAGTAGTAACCGCACGGCCTGTTCTTCCCTCCGAGTTCCTGCGTTAATACAGCCAAAGCACATCCATCACATTCATGCACAAACAACACAAAGGCCTTGTTGTAATTTGGTGTACCCAAAACCGGTACAGAGCATAATGCAGTCTTGAGAAGCTCAAATGATTGTTGATGTTCCGATTTCCATGGCAATGGCAAAAAAATGCCCTTCTTTCTCAAAGCCAACATCGGTTTTATCACTAGTGAAAAGTTTGGGATCCATAACCTACAGTAAGAAGCCATACCTATTAAGGCTCTGACTTCCTTCTGTGTACTTGGGACACACATGCCAGAAATGTGCTTTATTCTTTCAGGTGTCAATCTTCTTCCCTCCTTTGACAGGAGGGAGCCTAGATAGGTGACCTCCTGGCAACAATATTGAAACTTTTTAAGCGAAGCTTTGTGACCATGCTTAGTTAGATGGATGAGCAACAATACAGTGCCCTCTTTACAAGAACTCTCAGAATCTGCTGCTAAAAGCAAGTAGGGGGTAATTCAAGAATATCAAGCTGTTCTTTCAAGGCCCTACTGTAAATGCTGGGACTCTCGGTGTAACCTTGAGGTGCATGAGTAAATGTGAATGAGTGTCCCCCTAAGGTGAACGCGAACAAATATCTACTGTCCTTGTGAATAGGAATACTGAAGAAAGCATTCTTCAGGTCCACAACACTAAAGTAAGTAGCCTTAGCTGGAATCATAGTTAATATCGTCGTCACATCAGGCACAATTGGAAATTGTGGAGCGACAACTCTATGAATGGCTCGCAAATCAATTATAAAACGAAACGGTATAGCATTATCGCCTTTTTTGTACACGGGTAGGATCGGACTATTGCACAAACTTCCTGTGATCTCCTCAATCACCCCACGATGCACAAAATCGGAAACAATGCTCTTCAAAACTTGCTCACCTTCAACCGAGATCTTACACTGCGGAATACGTGGCAGCTTAATACCATGTTTCAAGACTATTCTAACAGGCTCAATCTGTAGAACACCGACATCATTGTCGTCAGCCGCCCACAAACACTCCGGGACATTACTAAATTCTGGTGGCAAAGGTCTAGTCAAAAACTGTGAAACAGAAAACTGCTGTGGTGAAATCGTCAAACGCACTCCATCAGATGAACAATGAATTACCGCATTTAATTCCTTCAACAGATTCAACCCCAACAAATTCTCTCCACAATTCAAAGTAAAAAGAAAGGGACAACGGTCCGTAAAGGGACCCAAAGAAATAAGTAGCGGTGAAGAAAGCAGACAAATGACTGGTGTGCCAGAAAACCCTACGGAGACATTGGTTTGCCCTGACAGTGGAATGTTTGGAACACGAGAATGATCAATGGAGCACTTCTGTGCTCCAGTGTCTATCAAGAACTGATGTTTCCTATTTCCCACTACCATTTCAACGTAGGGACCTTTCTGACTAATGGGAATAGGTGTAGGTTCCAAACCCTGTTTCGGGCAATCCTAACGGAACATAATATCATCAGAAGGAAGCTCCTCAGAGAGGTAAGCAGCAGAAGGGTGATCAAATATGTTTCTAGTATCCACACTCGAAGTCTGATTGTCCTGTGAAAAAGGTTGCTGAGGATCCTGTGAAAACTAACCTCTAACAGGGCCCCCCACCCCGGGGCAACCTCTGGGTCATCTACCCATACTCCCAAATGTGTTATTCGACCTCTGTCGAAGGACGGGGCATTGTGCACGCCAATGACCCTCCTGGGGACAATAGGCACACCGGTTAATGTTCACAGGACCCCATGGCACATTCCCTTGTGGAACATACTGACCTCTAATCTGCGAACTACCCCCTCTGGGGCCTCTAACAATTTGTTGTAACAATACTTTAGTCTTTAAGTCTCCTTTTCTCTTTTCTACTCTATCTTTTTCATTATTGACACGGTTCTTGTAGTACTGAGCCATGTGCAGTACTTCTGATTGGGATATCGCCTGCCAAGCGCTCTCGGAAGACATAATCTGTGACTGGATGTCAGGCAGCAATCCACGCACAAATTTGTCCACAAATAACCTTTTCCCAGATTCTGTGCCTAAATCCTGTCCACTGAAGTCCGAGAATACTTGTTCGAACCGATTAAAGAACTCGGTGGCACCCTCAGATTTTCCTTGGACACAGGCCGTAAGCTTGTCCCAAATAATTCTTTTTTCGGGAATTATAGTTTTTCATTTCGCAATGATTCTATCAGGCAAAGTGAGTATCACCTGAGGCGGTCTCTCACCAGCTGGCCTTTCCCCGTCAAGCCTAGTTATATTAGCCCACGTATCTCCCAACCCAGGTGCATCATCTTTGTTCTAACCTGCTTCCACAAATCTACGGGCAGGAGTACAGGGAATAACAAGTCAATATCGCCTAGGGTGAACACTGAGGACTGCAAGACGGACTCTATCTCTTTATAGAATCCTGTCGGATTTTTTCCTAATGTCGGTAATAGATTGCCTAATAGTGTTTACTTCCTGTCGTGAAAACGGGACGTGAACAAACTGTGAGACATAATGTGCAGGAATGTCCACAGCAGCTATACCTGCTGCAGCATTAGTGGCAATCTCAACTTTTGGGACAAATGTCGGAGGTACCTCTCTCATAGGCAACTGAGATATAGGCAACTCTGAATGCTTACTAAGCAACAGAGCTAAGTTGAGCGCTAAAGCAGTCAAAGAAGTGTCAAGTGAAAAAGCTCTCTTATAAATACCCAGTAACTCTGTGGGACAACTAACCTTCTTCCTCACACATTCATCCTGCAGGTACTCTACCATTACCTGAATCACCTTCCTCTGCATTTCTAGCGTATATTGACTATACGTGTCACATACCTCAACCAGAGTTATCGATAAATCCGAAATCCATCTAATCGCATCTCTTGTACAAATGTGTGCTTCCTCAGATGCCCATTTACGACACGGAAGCAATTGTTTCTGTACATACATACTCTCCTCTTCGTCATCCTCATTCCATAACTTCTCCAAATCTCTCCTATACTCAAACAACCTCTCGACATGCTCATGTACTTTCTCTACAGTATCTCTTGATAGTGCTAAAGTATTCAGATCCCTCAGCCCCTGTGGGAGATCCACATTATTTAATTTACCCCACATTACGCATAAATGAATCCCTAGACCTTCAATAAAAACATTTTTTCTCAGGAAAATTATCCATATTAGACAGTGTGGCAAAAAAATTAGCTCGATCATCTTTCTCCATACAATGCTTAGCCTATGCAAACAATTCCCGCTTTTTATCTGTAGGGACAGTATTACGAGTAACAACCTTCGACCCCGCACCCCGATCAACTATAGTCGGTACAGAACCACTCGGGAGTGGAGGTGCAGGCAGATTCAATGGAGGTCTTATTACTGGTGCAATGGGAAGAGGTAGTAGAGCAGGTGGAGGAACAACAGCTGGAATAATAGGAGCAGCAGGTAGAGCAGGAATAACAGCAGGAAGAGGCAAAGCAACAGGAAGAGGATCATACAGAGGTGGTGCAGAGGCACCAGGCCTTCGCTCATTTAAAAATTTGTCGAGAAACTCATCAGAAACATGAAGGTCTTTAGAAGGATAGATTTTCTGAATACCGAGTGAGAAAGCCCTATCCATATTCTTAACTGACTCAGACTGTTTGTCCTGATCACATAACAACGCCTTTTCAGGGTTTGTTTTATGATGGTGCGCATGTTTTTCCCTACTCTTAAGCTGCCGCAACGCTTCTTTTTTTCAATTCTGCAGAACATCAAATGCTGCGGGTCTGGCCTTTTTCTTTAATAAGACCGACTCTAAGTATTCAATACGAGGGATCTCAAAACTACCATTGATTGGCCACTGAAGTTTGGAGGCATGTCTGATTTGTCTGTGCCAAATATCATTAAATACTACACTTCCAATGCCATGTTTACAATACATAGTAAACGCTGGCGACCCCTCCTGTGGTGCCGGGCGGCTAAATTCCAAAGATTGTCGATTGCTGCGGAATAATGCCCTAAAGCAGCTAGACAATTTCCCAGGCATTTCTCAAAAACTTGGTGTTACCTGGTCAATAATTGTGTCTGCAGATACAATGCGCCAAATTCAAATTTTCAGGGTTAAATTAAGAGTCGGGTCAAGACTCACCTTACCAAACCTAAGGAGGACCGTACGGTTTATCAAAGAACTTACCTAACGAATTTTACCTTGTGTTTGGTGATTTCGGCAAATCTGCCCGCCTCAAAAGTGGACCCTCGTCAAGATGCCGTCTGAGACCGCACGGCTATCGTCCAAGGATCGGATTGTGCAGCGCTGTAGAGGTGTCGCGTCTCGTTCAGTCGGGCCCGTAGTATCACACCGTCCGATCCCAGTCCGATAGCATGCGTCAACCTTCAATGGTCTGGCATCAAACTTGAGGGTCCCTATTCGGGCGCCAACTGTGAAAAGAGGAAAATAATATGAGGCCAGGAAACCCAAAGGAAACACACCAAACACCGGTTACAAAGGAACATACAAAGTACTTTATTTTAAGGTCAAGCAATGACAAAGTCAATGACAGGTCAGATAGCTATCGGCCCTCAGTGCAACACAACGAACTTCAACGGCGTTCGATGTATTCAGTGAGAGACTGTACATTGGGACATTCAGGCTTTTATACATTTCTCCAGCCTGTTGTCCAACCCCTTTGCGGGTTAACCATTCCATGAATGTATTACTGGTCTAGGGTCTCTGCCAGGCCAATTCTAATGTATTCATTAGTATGTGCATATATCAGTTCTGTTGATACAGGTAATCCATTTACATGCAGGTCAACAGAAGGACAAGGTCTCAGTTCACGACCCTAACAAGTGGCTTGCAGGCAAGTCATACATTAGCTGTACGGAGGTCATGTCGACCAGATTCTGTTCGGAATGGCATTGTCCACCATTTTGATGTACAGGGTGACTTTTACACAGCTAGAGAACCTAAAATGGCGGTTTGATTCAAGATGGCGGCTTACATCAATTTCTAAGGTCAAGACCTTGCCGTAGAGAGTTATTCGCGTACAGTTTTAAACAACTTGGCAAAGGCCAATATACATACAATCGTTACAATAGGAGGCACAATTTAATATCCAGTTTAACAGGCTGAGAGAGGTAACATTGGTGTTCATCCATGTGGCTGATGCAGAAAGAGTATGCATAAATTTGCAAGAATACTGGGGACTTACTTGGGGGCCCAAATAGTGCCAGTGGTTTGGCAAGAAATTGCAACAATTATCAGCCTGTCTCCCTGCTCTCCTATTACTCTAAAGTCCAGGACTGGGTAGTATTCACCTGCATCGCCATCTGTGACGACATCCAGACTGGCTTCTGTAGCCCTCACACTCTGGAAACAGGATTGACTCTCTTTCCACTCCGCTCCCCTCCAAACTCCTCTTTCCTCATTCTTCTTGACCAATGCCCAGCCCTTGACATTGTCGGCCCCTTTTCCCTCCTCCAAAACACTCTCTCTCCTTGGCTTCCTCGATACTGCGCCGGTATGGAGAGCTGTGTATCTCTCTGATACACACCTTCCAGCGGGGCCTCACAAGGCTCTGTCCGGGGCCCACTGTCCTTCGGTCTCAGTGTGTACTTTCTTGGGAAAGTAATCATGTCCTTTGGCTTCTCTAACCACTTCTTCACCCATGAAACACACACCTTCTTCCTCTTTCCTACATTCACCGCTGGCCTCTCCTCCCACATCCCTACCTGTCTCTCTACCTTTTGCCATTCAAAGGCACTTCATTCTGTGATGTTCAGCTCCCCAAGGACCAAAATCATCTACCAATCAGCTCACCAAGCCTCAGCCCTTCTTCCCTCTCCATCATTTTTCCCTTATGATCACCTATCACCATGGATCGAGCACTGCAACGTCCAGTCCTGTTTGATAGAGATCTAAAACTCCACCAAACTGGAACATCCATTGCTTTTTCCCTTATGATCACCTATCGCCATGGACCAAGCACTGCAACGTCCAGTCCTCTTGGATAGAGATCTAAAACTCCACGAAATTGGAACCTCCATTGCTTTTTCCCTTATGATCACCTATCACCATGGGCCGAGCACCGCAACGTCCAGTCCTCTTGGATAGAGATCTAAAACTCCACCAAATTGGAACCTCCATTGCTTTTCCCCTTATGATCACCTATCACCATGGACTGAGCACCGCAACGTCCAGTCCTCTTGGATAGAGATCTAAAACTCCACCAAATTGGAACCTCCATTGCTTTTCCCCCTATGATCACCTATCACCATGGACCGAGCACCGCAACGTGCAGTCCTCTTGGATAGAGATCTAAAACTCCACCAAATTGGAACCTCCATTGATATCACTGCCGGCTTGAACCTTCTTAACATCAGGAAAGTATGTCACCTTATAATCTAATACTCGACTAAAAGTCCCCCCAACCCTCATAACTAGCCGCCACAACTGTAACACCACAGCCTTCATTGACACCCCTCCCTTCTCCTTTCACCTCTCAATAGCATTCTAGACTTCGCTTTTTTGCGCTCTGTCGCACCTTCACCCACACCCCCATGTTCAATGTTCATCGACTCTGTGCCTGCACCCTCCTTACCTCACATTCCCTATCACCCGTTACTCCTCTGCTTCCATCCTGCAGTTTGCTCCTGTTCATCATTTAATCTCCCTGTTCCCCTCCACCTCTGCTTCTATTTTATTTTGCCCCTCAACCACCTTTGGGACTTCATACACACACTTCTGAATCATAACAGCAGAGTCCTTGCTTTCATGGCTGTCCTAAAACGCCTCTCTCTTAACAGCAAACATATCTTCTTTTTCAACACATAAGCAGTGACCATAGAAGGCGCGTTCCCAAAGGGCGTGTCTTAGTCTACCCTTGCACCGTGCTTTATTCTGAGGATACATTTATATTATATGATATGAAATGGCATTTATAGTGCGCCTATACTCAAGTTTTTCAAGGCGCGATGAGGCAGGGAGGGGGGAACAAGGGGAGACAAAGATAACGATCTTAATTGGCCAGGTGACAATGAGATCACACAAGTGCAGGGGAGAAGGATGGGGAAAAGTGTGAAGGGAAAGGGGAGGAGGCAGTGCAGTACATGGGATAAAACAATTAAAGAAGTGTGGCCAGCTGGTGGCAAGTGCAAGGGTAAGTGCAGACAGCAGTGTCCAAGGTGCAGGTAGGGGGACTGTAGGGATACAGATACAGACCCAAGTGCAAGGGTTGCCAGGGGGACAGTGCAGATGTGCAGCTGGTGGGGAAGGGGACCTGGGCCCAAAATCAGAGGGTAGCCAGGTGACCAGTGCCTAGCCTAGCCTAGCCTGATGCCAAGTCAGTCCACCTCTGTCCTTTACAGGAAAATATGTTTACTTGAGTGAAGATTCTGCACCTTGCCCTGACTTAGCAAGAAGACCCCATTCAGTCATTTCTGATGGATTTTCTTATAAGGATCTTATCAAGATCTTGCATAAATCCTACTTTGAACTTAGAGAATTGTATAAGAATTCAATCAGTATTTGGGGGTCACATGAGTTTGTATAGCATTCTTATTATTGGTTCCACAATTCCACTAGTTTCTCAGAAGTTGTTATAAGCTATTATAAGAATCCATGAAAACATTTGTTGCAACGGTGGCACATATAATTCCCAAAACATTAGGTGGCAACCAAGATCCGTCATCACTAGGATCAGAATTATATGTGAATTCCAAGAGGGCAGCTCTGAGACCGGAGGATGACACTCCACGACCCCTACCCCGAAAGCGGGACATGGACAGTGGGAGAGGTCACTAAAGTGCGAAGGAGGAATTACATTTCGGCTGAACTAGGCAGAAACCCAGGCTCCCA
This sequence comes from Ambystoma mexicanum, assembly GCF_040938575.1. Classification (NCBI taxonomy): domain Eukaryota; kingdom Metazoa; phylum Chordata; class Amphibia; order Caudata; family Ambystomatidae; genus Ambystoma; species Ambystoma mexicanum. The sequence continues at coordinate 64,431,928 of NC_090938.1, forward strand.
TGCATTATATTAACCATGTTTATCCACCTTTTCTGTCGCAAAAACGTTTCCGTCTGTGTTATATTGCTTCAATTCTCATGAATGGGATTGGAGAAAAAACAAACAATGTATCAATATTTTAGATGAGCCAAAGTTATAGAGCATACAAAGTAGACGCTACCAGGGGTGTTGCTAGGTCTGAAAAAGATCCGGGGCTACGCTAACATCAGGACTGTCAGGACTCGGGGCTAGCCAGCCTTTTGGTTGTAGCCCTTGAGCTTCTGTCCTGGGCTACAACCAAAAGTCCCGGGGCTATAGCCCCCCTCACCCACCCCCTAGCAGCGCCTCTGGGCGCTACCATCAATGAGTGTGTGTTTCTCCATGACAACATTGCCAATAACCAACCCTATTAAAACCTCACCCCTCTTCACACACCTTTCAAACTCTAACCATACCTCTTATACCGCAGCAACCCGCACGCACTTCACCACACTCCAACAACAGACACACCACACAGAGCCTTACACAACAGCACACAATGGACTCCAACCGGATACCACACCAAAAAGCTCAGCGGACGGTGTTAACCGAACTGAAGCTGCCAACAGCACATCACAGCTCCTTTGCTTTTTCTCCAAACTTTATCCTACTAACACGCCCTTACCTACCCCCCTTTCTTTCAGACCCGCCAGAGCGCAAGGGGAGCACTACGGTGGTGATAGTGCACAGTACAAATATCCTTTAACATTAACATCAGAGCGTAGCTTGCAACCATAGATGCATAGTGCTCTCACCATCTCCAAAGTTCGCATGGGACGGCAATACTGGACATTTGTCTATGATGCATTATGACTGAGGTTCAGTACTGGCCCTATTCGCACCAAATGGGGCCAAAGTACCAGGAATTGGGAACAAAAACAATGCAATTCGGACTAGGCCAAAAATAAAAAAATAAGCATTGTCTATAAATATATATATAATATTGTAAGAGGAGGGATGGACCGTGGGGTTTCCATCTTGACGGCCGAACGATGGAAGGAAAGAAAAATCTTCATATTACTTTGTTCCTCGTCACACAAAAAAGGACCTGCTACGCTGAGCCTACGGAACAATATCAAGAACATGAGTTTCTGTACATTTTATGTCGTCACTTTTTTTTCAGTGATGGGCAACAGGGTCTCTCATGCTTGATGGGTCACCCATTACTGGGAGGTTCCTCTGCCAAACAGTCACCTGGCACAGCGGTGGCTCCCTTTCGTGGTGGGGTGATAGGCAAAAAGGCCCGGAAAAGTCATGGTTAATTAAAACATTAGGACTGCTTAATTTATTTTAATGCCTCGAAACGGAATGTTTCATTTGTATTGTCTCCGGTTCTTAAAAAAAACAATCTACGAAAAAAAGAAAATGGCTGCCAAAACTGGAATGGTTCCAAAATGGCTGCAAAAACTGCAGTGGTACCACTCCCCTAGGGTGCCTCGGGCCCATCACTAAGTCGCACCTCTACTCCAGACGACACACCATCCACATAAATGGATTCAAGCGGATTGCCTTGATTTCAACTGCTGCGTTCCCCTAGAGTCCTGTTTGCTAACACTAGAGCAAAAGGATAACTGTTTACAGGAGTTCCCTTCGACGAAACATTTGGTTTTAAATCCAATTAGGCGGAAATTAAGCGTGCTCAGACCTCTTTCTTCCTCCTACCAGGGCGCGTTGCTCACATGAAAGGGAGGAAGTGGAGGCGAGAGGGCCCTGTGAGTGCACAAAGAGTGGAGAAAGGCCGCATGCATAGCAAACGCTATTTGAGCAAATCAATATCCGCGCCGCAAAGCGAGCTTGACAGGTCCTGGGAGCAGATAAGGCCAATGAAGGCGAGCTCCTTCCGCGGTAAGTACCGCCCAGGGCGCCCTCGAGCTCAGCATCACCTCTGGCGAGAGCGGGCCGGGAAGCGCGCGCGGGCACTTTAAGGTCGACTTTGCAAAGAGCGCACTCGGGTTTGATGTTAATTTTGAAAAGAGATGTGTCTGTCATGGATGCCATTGTACTATGAAAATAGTGTTTCATCTTTCTCTCTCTAAATATAGATCGACATCTATGCATAGATGAACGCACACATGTATACGGTAGGAATACATACAGACAGCCCCCTAGTCACAGACAGCCATGAATACCTGGATACCTGCGATTCTTAGCACGTGTGTGTAGCGTATGCACAACCGTTCCGTGCACTCACACTAGCTCTCGCCAAGGCACTCATTCGCCCTCTTAATTTCCCCTTCCTTTTCACAGCCTAGCTCTTTCCATAAAATACAGTCTCCTTTCTGACCTCTCCTCTGCCAGTGTTGTTGTTTCTCACACTGAATCTACCAACCATCTCCCCTCTCCTGTTCACACTTATCCCTTCACGCATATTCCATATCACCTTTCTCACCTCTCCTCCTGACACCCAACCATACTCACGATTTCCACATCTCCTCCTGACACCCAACCATATTCACCATTCCCACCTCTCTTCCGACACCTAACCATACTCACTATTCCCACCTCTCTTCCTGTCCCCTAACCATACTCACTATTCCCACCTCTCCTCCTGACACCCAACCATACTCACTATTCCCACCTCTCTTCCTGTCCCCTAACCATACTCACTATTCCCACCTCTCCTTCTGACACCCAACCATACTCACTATTCCCACTTCTCTTCCTGTCCCCTAACCATACTCACTATTCCCACCTCTCCTTCTGACACCCAACCATACTCACTACTCCCACCTCTCCCCCTGACGCCTAACCATACTCACCTTTCCCAGCTCTCCTCCTCACACCTAACCATACTCACGATTCCCAGCTCTCTTCCTGACACCTCCCATACTCACCATTCCCACCTCTCCTCCTGACACCTCCCATACTCACGATTCCCACCTCTCCTCCTGACACCCAAAAATATTCACCATTCCCACCTCTCTTCCGACACCTAAACATACTCACTATTCCCACCTCTCTTCCTGTCCCCTAACCATACTCAATATTCCCACCTCTCCTTCTGACACCCAACCATACTCAATACTCCCACCTCTCCCCCTGACGCCTAACCATACTCACCTTTCCCAGCTCTCCTCCTCACACCTAACCATACTCACCATTCCCACCTCTTCCCTAACACTGAACCATACTCACCATTCCCACATCTCCTCCTGTCCCCTAACCATACTCACCATTCCCACCTCTCCGCTTGACACCTCCCATACTTACCATTCCCACCACTCCCCTAACACTGAACCATACTCACCATTCCCACCTCTCCTCCTGTCCCCTAACCATACCCACCATTCCCACCTCTCCTCCTGACACCTAACCATACTCACCATTCCCACCTCTTCCCTAACACCTAACCATACTCACCATTCCCACCTCTCCTCTTGACACCTCCCATACTTACCATTCCCACCACTCCCCTAACACTGAACCATACTCACCATACCCACCTCTCCTCCTGTCCCCTAACCATACCCACCATTCCCACCTCTCCTCCTGACACCTAACCATACTCACCATTCCCACCTCTTCCCTAACACTGAACCATACTCACCATTCCCACCTCTCCTCCTGCCCCCTAACCATACTCACCATTCCCACCTCTCCTCTTGAACCCTCCCATACTTACCATTCCCACCACTCCCCTAACACTGAACCATACTCACCATTCCCACCTCTCCTCCTGTCCCCTAACCATACTCACCATTCCCACCTCTCCTCCTGACACCTAACTATACTCACATTCCCACCTCTCCTCCTGACACCTCCCATACTTACCATTCCCACCTCTCCTCCTCACACCTAACCATACTCACCATTCCCACCTCTCCATCTGACACCTCCCATACTTACAATTCCCACCTCTCCTCCTCACGCCTAACCATACTCACCATTCCCACTTCTCTGCCTGACACCTAACCATACTCACCTTTCCCAGCTCTCCTCCTCACACCTAACCATACTCGCCATTCCCACCTCTTCCCTAACACTGAACCATACTCACCATTCCCACCTCTCCTCCTGTCCCCTAACCATACTCACCATTCCCACCTCTCCTCTTGACACCTCCCATACTTACCATTCCCACCACTCCCCTAACACTGAACCATACTCACCATTCCCACCTCTCCTCCTGTCCCCTAACCATACTCACCATTCCCACCTCTCCTCCTGACACCTAACCATACTCACCATTCCCACCTCTTCCCTAACACTGAACCATACTCACCATTCCCACCTCTCCTCCTGTCCCCTAACCATACTCACCATTCCCACCTCTCCTCGTGACACCTAACTATACTCACATTCCCACCTCTCCTCCTGACACCTCCCATGCTTACCATTCCCACCTCTTCTCCTCACGCCTAACCATACTCACCATTCCCACTTCTCTGCCTGACACCTAACCATACTCACCATTCCCACCTCTACTCCTGACACCTCCCATTTTCACCATTCCTACCTCTCCCCCTGACACCTAACCATACTCACCATTCCCACCTCTCCTCCTGACACCTCCCATGCTCACCATTCCCACCTCTCCTCCTGACACCTAACCATACTCTCCTCCTGACACCTCCCATTCTCACCATTCGCAACTCTCCTCCTGACACCTAACCATACTCACCATTCCCACCTCTCCTCCTGACACCTAACCATACTCACCATTCCCACTTCTCCTCCTCTCACCTCCCATTCTCACCATTGCAACTTCTCCTCCTGACACCTAACCATATTCACCATTTCCACCTCTCCTCCCGACACCCAACCATACTCACCATTCCCACCTCTCCTCCTGACACCCAACCATACTCACCATTCCCACCTCTCCTCCTGACACCCAACCATACTCACCATTCCCACCTCTCCTCCTGACACCTCCCATTCTCACCATTCCCACCTCTCCTCCTGACACCTAACCATACTCACCATTCCCACCTCTCCTCCTGACACCCAACCATACTCACCATTCCCACCTCTCCCCTAACACTGAACCATACACACCATTCCCACCTCTCCTCCTGAGACCTAACCATACTCACCATTCCCACCTATCCTCCTTATACCTCCCATACTCACCATTCCCACCTCTCCTCCTGACACCTCCCATTCTCACCATTCCCACATCTCCTCCTGACACCTAACCATACTGACCATTCCCACCTCTCCTCCTGACACCTAACCATACTCACCATTCCCACCTCTCCTCCTGACACCTAACCATACTCACCATTCCCACTTCTCCTCCTGACCCCTCCCATTCTCACCATTGCAACTTCTCCTCCTGACACCTAACCATACTCACCATTCCCACCGCTCCTCCTAAAATGCAACCATATTCACCATTCCCACCTCTCCTCCTGACACCCAACCATACTCACCATTCCCACCTATCCTCCTGACACCCAACCATACTCACCATTCCCACTTCTCTGCCTGACACCTCCCATTCTCACCATTCCCACCTCTCCCCTAACACTGAACCATACACACCATTCCCACCTCTCCTCCTGACACCTAACCATACTCACCATTCCCACCTCTCCTCCTGACACCTCCCATACTCACCATTCCCACTTCTCCTCCTGACACCTCCTATACTCACCATTCCCACCTCTCCTCCTGACACCCAACCATACTCACCATTCCCACCTCTCCCCCTGACATCTCCCATACTCACCATTCCCACCTCTCCTCCTGACACCCAACCATACTCACCATTCCCAACTCTCCTCCTGACACCTCCCATACTCACCATTCCCACCTCTCCTCCTGACAGCTCCCATACTCACCATTCCCACTTCTCATCCTGACACCTACCCATACACACCATTCCCACCTCTCCTCCTGACACCCAACCATACTCACCATTCCAACCTCTCCGCCTGACACCTAACCATACTCACCATTCCAACCTCTCCGCCTGACACCTAACCATACTCACCATTCCCACCTCTCCACCTGACACCTCCCATACTTACCATTCCCACCTCTCCTCCTCACACCTAACCATACTCACCATTCCCACTTCTCTGCCAGACACCTAACCATACTCACCATTCCCACCTCTCCTCCTGACACCCAACCATACTCACCATTCCCACCTTTCCCCTAACACTGAACCATACTCACCATTCCCACCTCTCCTCCTGATACCTCCCATACTCACCATTGCCACCTCTCCTCCTGACACCTAACCATTCCCACCTCTCCTCCTGACACCTAACCATACTCACCATTCCCACCTCTCCTCCTGACACCTAACCATACTCACCATTCCCACTTCTCCTCCTGACCCCTACCATTCTCACCATTGCAACTTCTCCCCTCACACTGAACCAAACACACCATTCCCACCTCTCCTCCTGACACCTAACCATACTCATCATTCCCGCCTGTCCTCCTGACACCTCCCATACTCACCATTCCCACCTCTCCTCCTGAAACCTCCCATACTCACCATTCCCACCTCTCCTCCTGACACCTCCCATACTCACTATTCCCACCTCTCCTCCTGACACCCAACCATACTCACCATTCCCACCTCTCCTCCTGACACCTCCCATACTCACCATTCCCACCTCTCCTCCTGACACCTCCCATACTCACCATTCCCACCTCTCCTCCTGACACCTAACCATACTCATCATTCCCGCCTGTCCTCCTGACACCTCCCATACTCACCATTCCCACCTCTCCTCCTGACACCTAACCATACTCACCATTCCCACCTCTCCTCCTGACACCTCCCATACTCACTATTCCCACCTCTCCTCCTGACACCCAACCATACTCACCATTCCCACCTCTCCTCCTGACACCTCCCATACTCACCATTCCCACCTCTCCTCCTGACACCTCCCATACTCACCATTCCCACTTCTCATCCTGACACCTAACCATACCCACCATTCCCACCTCTCATCCTGACACCCAACCATACTCACCATTCCCACCTCTCCGCCTCACACCTAACCATACTCACCATTCCCACCTCTCCCCTAACACTGAACCATACACACCATTCCCACCTCTCCTCCTGAGACCTAAGCATACTCACCATTCCCACCTCTCCTCCTGACACCTTCCATACTCACCATTCCCACCTCTCCTCCTGACACCTCCCATTTTTACCATTCCTACCTCTCCCCCTGAAACCTAACCATACTCACCATTCCCACCTCTCCTCCTGACACCTAACCATACACACCATTCCAACTTCTCCTCCTGACACCTCCCATACTCACCATTCCCACCTCTCCTCCTGACACCTAACCATACTCTCCTCCTGACACCTCCCATACTCACCATTCCCACTTCTCATCCTGACACCTAACCATACTCACCATTCCCACCTCTCCTCCTGACACCCAACCATACTCACCATTCCCACCTCTCCGCCTCACACCTAACCATACTCACCATTCCCACCTCTCCCCTAACACTGAACCATACACACCATTCCCACCTCTCCTCCTGACACCTAATCATACTCACCATTCCCACCTCTCCTCATGAAACCTAACCATACTCACCATTCCCACCTCTCCTCCTGACACCTCCCATACTCACCATTCCCACCTCTCCTCCTGACACCTCCCATACTCACCATTCCCACCTCTCCTCCTGACACCTTCCATACTCACCATTCCCACCTCTCCTCCTGACACCTCCCATTCTCACCATTCCCACATCTCCTCCTGACACCTAACCATACTCACCATTCCCACCTCTCCTCCTGACACCTAACCATACTCACCATTCCTACTTCTCCTCCTGACACCTCCCATTCTCACCATTGCAACTTCTCCTCCTGACACCTAACCATACTCACCATTCCCACCTCTCCTCCTGACACCTAACCATTCTCACCATTCCCACCGCTCCTCCCGACACCCAACCTACTCACCATTCCCACCTCTCATCCTGACACCCAACCATACTCACCATTCCCACCTCTCCTCCTGACACCCAACCATACTCACCATTCCCACCTCTCCTCCTGACACCCAACCATACTCACCATTCCCACCTCTCCTCCTGACACCTCCCATACTCACCATTCCCACCTCTCCTCCTGACAGCTCCCATACTCACCATTCCCACTTCTCATCCTGACACCTAACCATACACACCATTCCCACCTCTCCTCCTGACACCCAACCATACTCACCATTCCCACCTCTCTGCCTGACACCTAACCATACTCACCATTCCCACCTCTCCGCCTCACACCTAACCATACTCACCATTCCCACCTCTCCACCTGACACCTCCCATACTTACCATTCCCACCTCTCCTCCTCACACCTAACCATACTCACCATTCCCACTTCTCTGCCTGACACCTAACCATACTCACCATTCCCACCTCTCCTCCTGACACCCAACCATACTCACCATTCCCACCTCTCCTCCTGATACCTCCCATACTCACCATTCCCACCTCTCCTCCTGACACCTTCCATACTCACCATTCCCACCTCTCCTCCTGACACCCAACCATAATCACCATTCCCACCTCTCCTCCTGACACCTCCCATCTCACCATTACCACATCTCCTCCTGACACCTAACCATACTGACCATTCCCACCTCTCCTCCTGACACCTAACCATACTCACCATTCCCACCTCTCCTCCTGACACCTAACCATACTCACCATTCCCACCTCTCCTCCTGACACCCAACCATACTCAGCATTCCCACCTCTCCGCCTCACACCTAACCATACTCACCATTCCCACCTCTCCCCTAACACTGAACCATACACACCATTCCCACCTCTCCTCCTGAGACCTAAGCATACTCACCATTCCCACCTCTCCTCCTGACACCTTCCATACTCACCATTCCCACCTCTCCTCCTGACACCTCCCATTTTTACCATTCCTACCTCTCCCCCTGAAACCTAACCATACTCACCATTCCCACCTCTCCTCCTGACACCTAACCATACTCACCATTCCAACTTCTCCTCCTGACACCTCCCATACTCACCATTCCCACCTCTCCTCCTGACACCTAACCATACTCTCCTCCTGACACCTCCCATTCTCACCATTCCCACCTCTCCTCCTGACACCTAACCATTCTCACCATTCCCACCGCTCCTCCCGACACCCAACCTACTCACCATTCCCACCTCTCATCCTGACACCCAACCATACTCACCATTCCCACCTCTCCTCCTGACACCCAACCATACTCACCATTCCCACCTCTCCTCCTGACACCCAACCATACTCACCATTCCCACCTCTCCTCCTGACACCTCCCATACTCACCATTCCCACCTCTCCTCCTGACAGCTCCCATACTCACCATTCCCACTTCTCATCCTGACACCTAACCATACACACCATTCCCACCTCTCCTCCTGACACCCAACCATACTCACCATTCCCACCTCTCTGCCTGACACCTAACCATACTCACCATTCCCACCTCTCCGCCTCACACCTAACCATACTCACCATTCCCACCTCTCCACCTGACACCTCCCATACTTACCATTCCCACCTCTCCTCCTCACACCTAACCATACTCACCATTCCCACTTCTCTGCCTGACACCTAACCATACTCACCATTCCCACCTCTCCTCCTGACACCCAACCATACTCACCATTCCCACCTTTCCCCTAACACTGAACCATACTCACCATTCCCACCTCTCCTCCTGATACCTCCCATACTCACCATTCCCACCTCTCCTCCTGACACCTTCCATACTCACCATTCACACTTCTCCTCCTGACCCCTACCATTCTCACCATTGCAACTTCTCCTCCTGACACCTAACCATACTCACCATTCCCACCGCTCCTCCTAACACGCAACCATACTCACCATTCCCACCTCTCCTCCTGACACCCAACCATACTCACCATTCCCACCTCTCCTCCTGACACCCAACCATACTCACCATTCCCACTTCTCTGCCTGACACCTCCCATTCTCACCATTCCCTCCTCTCCCCTAACACTGAACCAAACACACCATTCCCACCTCTCCTCCTGACACCTAACCATACTCACCATTCCCACCTCTCCTCCTGACACCTCCCATACTCACCATTCCCACCTTTCCTCCTGACACCTCCCATACTCACCATTCCCACCTCTCCTCCTGAAACCTCCCATACTCACCATTCCCACCTCTCCTCCTGACACCTAACCATACTCACCATTCCCACCTCTCCTCCTGACACCTCCCATACTCACCATTCCCACCTCTCCTCCTGACACCCAACCATACTCACCATTCCCACCTCTCCTCCTGACACCTCCCATACTCACCATTCCCATTTCTCCTCCTGACACCTCCCATACTCACATTCCCACTTCTCATCCTGACACCTAACCATACTCACCATTCCCACCTCTCCTCCTGACACCCAACCATACTCACCATTCCCACCTCTCCGCCTGACACCTAACCATACTCACCATTCCCACCTCTCCGCCTCACACCTAACCATGCTCACCATTCCCACCTCTCCCCTAACACTGAACCATACTCACCATTCCCACCTCTCCTCCTGACACCTTCCATACTCACCATTCCCACATCTCCTCCTGACACCTCCCATTTTCACCATTCCTACCTCTCCCCCTGAAACCTAACCATACTCACCATTCCCACCTCTCCTCCTGACACCCAACCATACTCACCATTCCCACCCCTCCCCTAACACTGAACCATACACACCATTCCCACCTCTCCTCCTGACACCTAATCATACTCACCATTCCCACCTCTCCTCATGAAACCTAACCATACTCACCATTCCCACCTCTCCTCCTGACACCTCCCATACTCACCATTCCCACCTCTCCTCCTGACACCTCCCATACTCACCATTCCCACCTCTCCTCCTGACACCTTCCATACTCACCATTCCCACCTCTCCTCCTGACACCTCCCATTCTCACCATTCCCACATCTCCTCCTGACACCTAACCATACTCACCATTCCCACCTCTCCTCTTGACACCTAACCATACTCACCATTCCTACTTCTCCTCCTGACACCTCCCATTCTCACCATGGCAACTTCTCCTCCTGACACCTAACCATACTCACCATTCCCACCTCTCCTCCTGACACCTAACCATACTCTCCTCCTGACACCTCCCATTCTCACCATTCCCACCTCTCCTCCTGACACCTAACCATTCTCACCATTCCCACCGCTCCTCCCGACACCCAACCTACTCACCATTCCCACCTCTCCTCCTGACACCTCCCATTCTCACCATTCCCACCTCTCCCCTAACACTGAATGATACACACCATTCCCACCTCTCCTCCTGACACCTAACCATACTCACCATTCCGACCTCTCCTCCTGACACCTCGCATACTCACCATTCCCACATTTCCCCCTGACACCTCCCATACTCACCATTCCCACCTCTCCTCCTGACACCTCCCATTCTCACCTCTCCCCTAACACTGATTGATACACACCATTCCCACCTCTCCTCCTGACACCTAACCATACTCACCATTCCCACCTCTCCTCCTGACACCTAACCATACTCACCATTCCCACCTCTCCTCCTGACACCTCGTATACTCACCATTCCCACCTTTCCGCCTGACACCTCCCATACTCACCATTCCCACCTCTCCTCTTGACACCTCCCATACTTACCATTCCCACCACTCCCCTAACACTGAACCGTACTCACCATTCCCACCTCTCCTCCTGTCCCCTAACCATACTCACCATTCCCACCTCTCCTCCTGACACCTAACTATACTCACATTCCCACCTCTCCTCCTGACACCTCCCATACTTATCATTCCCACCTCTCCTCCTTACACCTAACCATACTCACCATTCCCACCTCTCCACCTGACACCTCCCATATTTACCATTCCCACCTCTCCTCCTCACACCTAACCAAACTCACCATTCCCACTTCTCTGCCTGACACCTAACCATACTCACCATTCCCACCTTTCCTCCTGACACCTCCCATTTTCACCATTCCTACCTGACACCTAACCATACTCACCATTCCCACCTCTCCTACTGACACCTAACCATACTCACCATTCCAACTTCTCCTCCTGACACCTCCCATACTCACCATTCCCACCTCTCCTCCTGACACCTAACCATACTCTCCTCCTGACACCTCCCATTCTCACCATTCCCACCTCTCCTCCTGACACCTAACCATACTCACCATTCCCACCTCTCCTCCTGACACACAACCATACTCACCATTCCCACCTCTCCCCTAACACTGAACCATACACACCATTCCCACCTCTCCTCCTGACACCTAACTATACTCACCATTCCCACCTCTCCTCCTGATACCTCCCATACTCACCATTCCCACCTCTCCCCCTGACACCTTCCATACTCACCATTCCCACCTCTCCTCCTGACACCTAACCATACTCACCATTCCCACCTCTCCTCCTGACACCTCCCATACTCACCATTCCCATCTCTCCTCCTGACACCTAACCATACTCACCATTCCCACCTCTCCTCCTGACACCTCCCATACTCACCATTCCCATCTCTCCTCCTGACACCGAACTATACTCACCATTCCCACCTCTCCTCCTGACACCTAACAATACTCACGATTCCCACCTCTCCTCCTGACACCTAACTATACTCACATTTCCACCTCTCCTCCTGACACCTCCCATACTTATCATTCCCACCTCTCCTCCTTACACCTAACCATACTCACCATTCCCACCTCTCCACCTGACACCTCCCATACTTACCATTCCCACCTCTCCTCCTCACACCTAACCATACTCACCATTCCCACTTCTCTGCCTGACACCTAACCATACTCACCATTCCCACCTTTCCTCCTGACACCTCCCATTTTCACCATTCCTACCTCTCCCCCTGACACCTAACCATACTCACCATTCCCATCTCTCCTCCTGACACCTAACCATACTCACCATTCCAACTTCTCCTCCTGACACCTCCCATACTCACCATTCCCACCTCTCCTCCTGACACCTAACCATACTCTCCTCCTGACACCTCCCATTCTCACCATTCCCACCTCTCCTCCTGACACCTAACCATACTCACCATTCCCACCTCTCCTCCTGACACACAACCATACTCACCATTCCCACCTCTCCCCTAACACTGAACCATACACACCATTCCCACCTCTCCTCCTGACACCTAACTATACTCACCATTACCACCTCTCCTCCTGATACCTCACATACTCACCATTCCCACCTCTCCCCCTGACACCTTCCATACTCACCATTCCCACCTCTCCTCCTGACACCTAACCATACTTACCATTCCCACCTCTCCTCCTGACACCTCCCATACTCACCATTCCCATCTCTTCTCCTGACACCTAACCATACTCACCATTCCCACCTCTCCTCCTGACACCTCCCATACTCACCATTCCCATCTCTCCTCCTGACACCGAACCATACTCACCATTCCCACCTCTCCTCCTGACACCTAACTATACTCACCATTCCCACCTCTCCTCCTCACACCTAACCATAATCACTATTCCCACTTCTCCTCCTGACACCTCCCATACTCACCATTCCCACCTCTCCTCCTGACACCTAACCATACTCACCATTCCCACCTCTCCTCCTGACACCTCCCATACTCACCATTCCCATCTGTCCCCCTGACACCGAACCATACTCACCATTCCCACCTCTCCTCCTGACACCTCCCATTCTCACCATTCCCACATCTCCTCCTGACACCTAACCATTCTCACCATTCCGACTTCTCCTCCTGACACCTAACTATACTCACCATTCCCACATCTCCTCCTGACATCTAACCATACTCACCATTCCCACTTCTCCTCCTGACACCTCCCATACTCACCATTCCCATCTCTCCTCCTGACACCGAACCATACTCACCATTCTCACCTCTCCTCCTGAAACCTCCCATTCTCACCATTCCCACATCTCCTCCTGACACCTAACCATTCTCACCATTCCCACTTCTCCTCTTGACACCTAACCATACTCACTTTTCCCTCCTATCCTCAAGACACCTAACCATACTCACCATTCCCAGCTCTCCTTCTGTCCCCAACCATACTCACTGTTCCGTCCTATCCTCCTGACACCTAACCATATTCACCATTCACACCTCTCCTCCTGACACCTAACTATACTCACCATTCCCACCTCTCCTTCTGTCTGCTAACAATATTCACCATTCCTACCTGTCTGCCTAACATATAACCATACCCACTAGTCCCACCTCTCCTTCTGTCTGCTAACCATACTCACCATTCCCACCTCTCTGCCTAACATCTAACCATACTCACTATACCCACCTCTCCTCCTGTCCCCTAACCATACTGACCATTCCCTCCTCTCCTTCTGACACCTAACCATACTCACTATTCCCACCTCTCTTCCCAACACCTTACCATACTCACCATTCCCACTTCTCCTCCTGACACTTTCCCCAGTTAGCAAGCCCTGCCCAACTGGTGCCTTCCTGGTTGCCACTCGTTTTCCCTACAGAAGGAGCCCTCCAGCCTCTTTTCCTTTGCAGATGGGGAGCAAGTGCAAGTGGATCTGGGTCATCTGGCCTAAGCACCACCCACCTTCTTAGCCCTGCCTCTTCCTTCCTGCTCTTAACTCTTAGATCAAGAGCATCTCTCACCCAGTCGTCCGAAGCTAAGGGCTGATGAAAAAAAGGGCAATTCCTGTTTGACCTGTTCGGACCAGGGGGACCCATGCCCCGACCCCCTGCTCAGACAACAGGTAAGCATGCACCAACATGTGTTTACTCCCTCTGCCCCCACAGGCCATCCCCACCCCCTCTGGGCCCCCAGTGATGTTCCCTTGTGCCCCCCTTTCTTCTCGCACACAGGTGTTCCCTGGTTGCTTAATTTGTCTACCCTGATATCCACACACATCCATACTGCACCCTACTTCTGCCCTTATACATTCTGGTTTCACCATCACCGTCTTGTGGCCAGTGCTGGATTTGACTTTTATGGGCTTCATTGATTCACGGTGCATCACCCATTCTCATGGTGGCCCTGAATCATGCTGTTCCCATCTTCATCTTGTTTCCTGGTTTGCAACATTATGTGTTACTACTGACTTCTGAAATTGTATTTGCTCTCCCCTCTTGCTTCTCCACTCTTTTTGACTGCTTACTCTCTGTTCTCTCCTCCTTTCCCTTTCTCCCTTTTCCTATCTCCCCCCTCCTCCCCTTACTTTCTTCTATCCACTTACTCTATCAGAATTATCCCTGACTTAGTATGATAGCAACCTCGTCTGTCTACTTCCCCTCCCCTTATTTGTCCCCCCCTCCAGCACTACCTGAAATGTCATCAGGCCTTGTACGATAGTCGCCTGTCTGTTTCCATTTCCTTCCCACTCTCCCCCTCCCTTCCTTATCTATGTCTTAGCTCTTGCACTATCTGAAATATCGTCAGGCTGAGTACGATAGTTAATTTCACATCCTTACTGTTCATGGCCTTTAAGAATATCATTGTATTTTCCCTTGATCCATCCCTTGCCTTGAAGCGCTTTGAAATACATTGTGTGGACGCTATATAAATAGACTATCCTACCATTCCCACCTCTCCTCTTGACACCTAGCCATACTCACCATTCACACCTCTCCTCCTGACACCTAGCCATGCTTACCATTCCCACCTCTCTTCCCGACACCTTGCCATACTCACCATTCACACCTCTCCTCCTGACATCTAGCCATACTCACCATTCCCACCTCTCCTCCTGACACCTAGCCATACTCACCATTCCCACCTCTCCTCCTGACACCTAGCCATACTCACCATTCACACCTCTCCTCCTGACATCTAACCAAACTCACAATTACCAAATCTCCTCCTGACTTCTAACGATACTCACCATTCCCACCTCTCATCCTGACACTTCTCACCCTTCCCACCTCTCCTCCTGACACCTAAGCATACTCACCATTCCCACCTCTCCTCCTGACTTCTAACCATGCTCACCATTCCCACCTCTCCTCCTGACACCTAAGCATACTCATCATTCCCACCTCTCCTCCTGACACCTAACCATACTCACCATTCCCACCTCTCCTCCTGACACCTCCCATTCTCACCATTCCCACATCTCCTCCTGACACCTAACCATACTCACCATTCCCACTTCTCCTCCTGACACCTCCCATACTCACCATTCCCATCTCTCCTCCTGACACCGAACCATACTCACCATTCCCACCTCTCCTCCTGACACCTCCCATTCTCACCATTCCCACATCTCCTCCTGACACCTAACCATTCTCACCATTCCCAATTCTCCTCTTGACACCTAACCAAACTCACCTTTCCCTCCTATTCTCCTGACACCTAACCATACTCACCATTCCCAGCTCTCCTCCTGTCCCCAACCATACTCACTGTTCCCTCCTATCCTCCTGACACCTAACCATATTCACCATTCCCACATCTCCTCCTGACACCTAACTATACTCACCATTCCCACCTCTCCTTCTGTCTGCTAACAATATTCACCATTCCTACCTGTCTGCCTAACATCTAACCATACCCACTAGTCCCACATCTCCTTCTGTCTGCTAACCATACTCACCATTCCCACCTCTCTGCCTAACATCTAACCATACTCACTATACGCACCTCTCCTCCTGTCCCCTAACCATACTGACCATTCCCTCCTCTCCTTCTGACACCTAACCATACTCACTATTCCCACCTCTCCTCCCAACACCTTACCATACTCACCATTCCCACTTCTCCTCCTGACTCCTAGCCATACTCACCATTCCCACCTCTCCGCCTGACACTTTCCCCAGTTAGCAAGCCCTGCCCAACTGGTGCCTTCCTGGTTGCCACTCGTTTTCCCTACAGAAGGAGCCCTCCAGCCTCTTTTCCTTTGCAGATGGGGAGCAAGTGCAAGTGGATCTGGGTCACCTGGACTAAGCACCACCCACCTTCTTAGCCCTGCCTCTTCCTTCCTGCTCTTAACTCTTAGATCAAGAGCATCTCTCACCCAGTCGTCCGAAGCTAAGGGCTGACGAAAAAAAGGGCAATTCCTGTTTGACCTGTTCGGACCAGGGGGACCCATGCCCCGACCCCCTGCTCAGACAACAGGTAAGCATGCACCAACATGTGTTTACTCCCTCTGCCACCACAGGCCATCCCCAACCCCTCTGGGCCCCCAGTGATGTTCTCTTGTGCCCCCCTTTCTTCTCGCACACAGGTGTTCCCTGTTTTGCTTAATTTGTCTACCCTGATATCCACACACATCCATACTGCACCCTACTTCTGCAGGAGTCTGTCCTTATACATTCTGGTTTCACCATCACCGTCTTGTGGCCAGTGCTGGATTTGACTTTTATGGGCTTCATTGATTCACGGTGCATCACCCATTCTCATGGTGGCCCTGAATCATGCTGTTCCCATCTTCATCTTGTTTCCTGGTTTGCAACATTATGTGTTACTACTGACTTCTGAAATTGTATTTGCTCTCCCCTCTTGCTTCTCCACTCTTTTTGACTGCTTACTCTCTGTTCTCTCCTCCTTTCCCTTTCTCCCTTTTCCTATCTCCCCCCCTCCTCCCCTTACTTTCTTCTATGCACTTACTCTATCAGAATTGTCCCGACCTAGTATGATAGCAACCTCGTCTGTCTACTTCCCCTCCCCTTATTCGTCGCCCCCCTCCAGCACTACCTGAAATGTCATCAGGCCTTGTACGATAGTCGCCTGTCTGTTTCCATTTCCTTCCCACTCTCCCCCTCCCTTCCTTATCTATGTCTTAGCTCTTGCACTATCTGTAATATCGTCAGGCCGAGTACGATAGTTAATTTCACATCCTTACTGTTCATGGCCTTTAAGAATATCATTGTATTTTCCCTTGATCCATCCCTTGCCTTGAAGCGCTTTGAAACACAATGTGTGGACGCTATATAAATAGACTATCCTACCATTCCCACCTCTCCTCTTGCCACCTAGCCATACTCACCATTCACACCTCTCCTCCTGACACCTAACCATACTCACTTTTCCCTCCTATCCTCCTGACACCTAACCATACTCACCATTCCCACCTCTCCTCCTGACACCTAAGCATACTCACCATTTCCACCTTTCATCCTGACACCTAAGCATACTAACCATTCCCACCTCTCCTCCTGACACCTAAGCATACTCACCATTCCCACCTCTCCTCCTGACTTCTAACCATGCTCACCATTCCCACTGCTCCTCTTGACACCTTCCATACTCACGATTCCCACCTCTCCTCCTGACACCCAACCATACTCACTATTCCCACCACTCCTCCTGACACCTAAGCATACTCACCCTGTCCACCCCTCCTTTTTCTCACCATACTCACTATTCCCACCTCTAATCCCGCCCCTAACCATACTCACCATTCCCACCTCTCCTCGTGACACTTATCCATACTCACTATTCCCACCTCTCTAACCATACGCACTATTCCCACCTCTCCTCCTGACATCTAACCATATTGTTCCCTAACCATACTCACCATTCCCACCTCTCCTCCTGACCATCCGACCACTGTGTGTGAGTGTCTACAACCCCAATTGCACAGCATACCTGTGGGCCTAAGCCAAGGCTTATTCTTTTTAAAAGCGCACGCAGCTCTGAGTTCCATGGCTGCCATCTTGCAGCAAAACTTCCTGGTTTCCCCCACTCCTCTCGCCTCCCATCGCACCAACCTCCCCTGATTGGTGGAAGTAATCTTTAGGGGACAAACATTGCAATGGAGACCTAGCTGACATAACCCTTACCTGCTTTCCACTACTGTCTGACCACTACAGGTGAGTGCCTACAACTCAACTGTACAGCAGGCCTGTGGGCCAAACCCAAGGCTTATTCCCTTTTTAAAAGGACACCCAGCGCTGTGTCCCACAGGCGCCATCTCGCGGCAAAACATCCTGGTTTCCCCCACTTCTTCCGCCTCCCATCTCTCCCACCTCCCCTGATTGGTGGAAATAATCCTTAGAAAGAAAAAGAAATCGCAACCAACACTTACCACTGCAGGTGAGTGCCTACAACCCCAATTGACCAGCAGGCCTGTGGGCCTAACCCAAGGCTTATTCCCTTTTGAAAGCACACCCAGCACTGTGTCCCATGGCTGCCATCTTGCGAGAAAGTATCCTAGTTTCCCCACTCCTTCCGCCTCACATCTCTCCCACCTCCCCACCTCCCCTTATTGGTCAAAGTAATCTTTAGAAGAAAAAAAAAGAAAGCATCACAATGGAGAACTAGCTCCTGCGAACTCGCCTGCTCACTCCTCCCATCCGACCACTGCAGGTGAGTGCCTAGCAGCACGTAAGCAACATAAAACTCGGTGCGGAGAACAACGTCAGACAACTGTGCACTTGGCCAATTAGCCTACAATCTCTCATCAGTTAGACCCTAAGACAATGCTTCTTCTTTGTAATTGATCTTGCTGAGTGTCCTCTTTCTCTGAACTTTGAAGAGAGTGAAGGTACAGTGCTATCTTCATCAGGAGATTTATGAATAGGCCTTGTTTCCTGGACTTGCACCACGTGTGGGGGGACCATGATTTTGTCCATCCTTCCCTTCTATTTAGTGCTATTTGATATAATTAAACAGTGTGCTATTACCCATCTTTGCCTCTGGAGACTTGGTTGCTCCATCTTGCATATGCTTTCTGCATCTTTGATTGTTCAATACTTGGCACTTGCAAATGTTCACTCATTTGCTTAATCTAAGAGAAATATGTCCTATGTACATAGCTTATCCTCTTCCACTCCATTCGTGCCTTGCAATTTGTTCCTACTGCGGTGTCCTTGATCCTAAGCCAAGCAAATATTATTTTTTCTTGCACAGAGCTGTATTGCAGCACCTGTCAGCTCTACAGACTTGGTCTATTTCCTTCAGGCTTCTCGTTTACTATTTATTCAGAGTCAACGTCTATTTCCTCTACATGGCTGTTTTACACGTGTTATATTTTCTACTGCAGCAAGCTTCTATATAGCTCATCTACCTTGTGTTTCTGCGTATATTCATCTACTCCATCTTTTCTCTCTCGACATCTTAGTATATATATGGTTTCTTCATATTTGCATATATGTTCACTTTGTTACAACAGTCACAGTCGCATCTTCATTCTTTAAGTATTTGCATATCGTTTAAGTGCATACTTGTTTCTTCTCTTTATGACATCACTTTACACTCATCAGTTTTCACTTATAGCTCTTCTGTGCTCA
Organism: Ambystoma mexicanum; assembly: GCF_040938575.1. NCBI lineage: Eukaryota > Metazoa > Chordata > Amphibia > Caudata > Ambystomatidae > Ambystoma > Ambystoma mexicanum. Next base: position 64,452,190 of record NC_090938.1, read on the forward strand.
GTGGTATCTCTAGGCATCCTTCCACCACATCAGTTCGAGGATACAGTTGATACAGTTGTCTGAGTGCATAAGGTCTCTCGTGTCTCCGATGCTGTATTGGGATGGTACCTGATATCAGGCACGGTTTATAGTAAAAAAACCGAATAAAAAAATCTAAAAAAAAAATATCGAATTGAAAATCTCGAAAAAAAAAATCTCTAATTCTTTTTTTATACGTTTTTATTTCGAAATGGGGGGGTTCCCCCCAAACCCCCTTTTTTCATTTTTTTGTATTTTACCCTTTTTTTATACTTACCTGAACCCACAAATACATATAAATAAATAAATAAATAATTCGAGATTTTTTTTTTCGAGATTTTAAATTCGAGATTTTGGTAATTCGATATTTTTTTTTGGTTTTTTGACCGACCACCGACAGGCACAGTGTCAAGTTGTTGTTCTTCCAGCATGATGCTTCTGAGGGGGCGGGCACTATAATCAACATGTACATCTGCCTCTCTTCAAAGTCCACTGTGTGTTCCTGCAAACCATTGTGGTTTTCCTCCTTTATGTTGTGTGCATCCAGCACCCTGCAGCGTACCTCATCACAGGACTAAGAAAATGTGACCACATCACTCCCATTCTGAAGCAGCTACACTAGCTACACCTCTAAGAAATGCAGCAGCGGGGTATAGTAACCCGGTATTTCCGGCCCCCGCTTCAAGTAGTTATGACAGTCCAGAAGAGAGTAAAAAGAAGGAAGACGCGTGTGGGTTCAAATGAGATAAAGAAGAACGAGGAGAGATATTGAATATATCAACAGATATAGACAAGTAAATTAAGAGATGGAAAGGAGAGAAGGATAGGGCCAATGAGGTAACACTTGTACAGAATGGATGGGAGCACGGATATCACGCAAGTTAGATGGGAAAAGCATCGAGGAGGTTATGCAAAAGGAAGACAAAGACGAGCAAGAAAAGAAGGAGTGGGAGCGAGAGAAGCGGTTTAAAGAGGACGAACAAGGAGGAAAAGCAGGGAACGATGAGAAAAAATATATAGAGAAGAACAAGAGAAAGATGAAAAGCGGGCAGAAGAACAAAGGAAGAATGAAAGTTGGAAGAAAGAAATAGAAGAAAGGGACAGGAGAGAATGAAACAGAGATAGAAAGAAGAGACACAATGAGTGAAGGAAAAAAGATAACAGAGAAGAAGAGAAGAAGAAGAACGAAGAGAAGAAATAAGGGACGCACAAAAGCAAGAAGAAGAGAGGGTAAGAAGAGATGCGAGGGAATGAAAGGAAGTGGAAGCAGGAATAATACAGAATAGAAGGCAGAGAGATCTTGATGCCAGTCTTGCTCTTAAAGGATGAATAAGACCAAGCGACATGAAAGATTAAAGAAATATGAGGCTAAATACCACTTAATAGAAATACGCCAGTCACGAGTACAATGATACAAGTAAACTTTTATTCTGCAGAACAGCTGTCTGGTCTCTTAACACCTCCCAATGTGTGTTAGCGGACACTGTGAGATGAGAGAGTGCTGGACATTACAAAGCAAGCATATTTATACTTTTCTTTGAAAATCCCGGGCACATCGTCCAGCTCATCTTCAAGTTACATATTCATTAGGGTTCACAGCCGTTCACATACTAATGCAGAGTCAAATAACTATACATTGTTCAATGTTTTCCTTAAACACTAGACATGTTTTTCTATGCATAAAACATAATGGTAACATTTGGTTTCAAGCTTAAAGTTAATCCGGTTTCAAAGAACAAACACAAAGATTTCTGCAAACGCACACGGTTTCAGCTATTCAACATTCTTTTCCACTGTTTGAATGAGGACGACGCTATTGGTACAGACAGCATCTAAATTACTGTTTAGTTCAACTCTAGTTTAGCTCCAAGATTTCTTAGTGCAGGACAAACAATCCACAATCAGCAGCCACTACATGTTTATCTACGTTGACACAGTGCAAAGTTCATTTTTCTCTGTTGGAGTCGAAAACACAAAGTTTAACATGAGACAAAAACAAGAGTTCATCAAAATGGTGGATGATTTTAAAATGGCGGTGTAGTCAGCCTTATTCAGGTTAATTCAAATTCAATTTTCAGTGTGATGCGAATGCGCTTAGGCCAATGTTCGTTATTGGACGGTATTATGTAAAATATACTTTAACAGACGAAACACAGGGCCAATGGGAAATGATAAGGAACATTTTCCCAATAAAAGAAGTGGCTCAAGAAATACCTAAAGTAGCACAAGAAGAGGAGAGATATGATGAGGAAGGTATTGCAGAGAGGATCGATAAGTTATATCAGCAAATAAGGCAGGATAGTGAGTATGGGACTCAAGGGAGCTTCAGACAATCCCTGATACCAAAAACACTGGATAAGGATGAAAAAATGTTCATTAATGAACGCAGAGCATTGTCTTTGAGTAGATTAGATTTAGATAGGGACAAGTAAGATGATAGTCACACCAGCTGGGGTGTAGCAATGTCAGACAAAGAAAGAGAGTCAGGTCATGAGATAGAAAGGGGAGGGTGCATGTGCCCCCTCGGGAAGTCAAAATCTGGATAAGGAGGTAAGATGGTCAGATCTGGAATACCCTAAGGAAAGAACACCAGGTCCTATGCCATATCCCAAACTTTCCCAAAGACAATTGTGTAGTGTGAGAGGAGAATCCCCACCCTATGTTAGTAGGTTTAGGTTGTTACCAGCACAAAGATAAACAGGGGTGATTACCCATGCATTTAATAACTGAATAATGGGATCCAGTTATAGGATGGGGTCACAAAATTCCCCTTGTAAGAGAATGGGGACAAGAACGGAATATATTCCATGGCCTCAGGTGGATAAGGATACTTAAAATGCAAGTTACCCAGTTTGACTTCAGGGGCTGGAAAATAGATATACAAATTAGAGAAAATGACTGGGGGAATAGCGTTGGCCATAGGGGACATGAAAGGACTACTGGCAGCTATTCTTGGAGAGAGAGCTGACAACATTTGGAAATGAGTGGGATATGCAAGTGTGACAGCACAGAACACGGCGCATGATAGAGCCACATTTAATAATTGTAGGACAGATGTTTGGAGGGCTCTCAGGGTACAGTATCCTGATACATCAGATATGGGTGCAATTATGACAAGGAAAATGAAAGAAGATGAAGATCCTATTGCTTATTTTCAGGATATTCAAGAAAGATGGCAGCTTGAGACACATGAGCCTTGGGAAAAAATGGCATTATTCTATCATATTTTGTGTCTGGGATTGTCAGATACAGTAAGAGACAAATGAAAAAAACAAACAGGAATGGAAGCGAAGCCGTGGGCTGAGATACAGTTGACTAGTGTGCATCATTGCCGATGGTTACAAGAGAACAATTGAAAGAAAGATGAGAAAAGATGGTTGAGGAAGCCAAGTTAGTTCAGAAGAAATTGTTAAAATGTGCTATATAAGTGGCAGTATTGAGAAGGAGGAGATATGCAAGAAACAACTTGTGCATCACAGGTGCATAATGTACACTCAGTGGACCAAACTAGGTATAGATTTTTGCCATGAGGTAGAGGTTGAAGATTTACAGGAAGAGTAGGTGGATTTCAGAACACCAAGCTGGATTTCAAACTGCCCAGGGTAGAAATCAGAAAATTCAGGGAGGATATAATGGTAGGTTTGCCAGAGGGCTGCCCCGATTGAGTTTGAATTGTGGGATGGCAGGGCATATTGCTCGTGTATGTAGAAGCTGAGGAAACATGCAACAAAAGTGACATAATTCAAGAGGGGAGACAGGTCATCCACCGCCATACAGCACACAAACACAAGATGGATGTGCCCAGGATCACACATCCTATCAGACACAGGCAGCACAAGCACAGCAGACACAACAGCAGGGGCTAGTGCAGATGCACCCACTGCAAGGGCAGTCGCAACAAGCACCTATGCAGACAAAAACGGAATGCGAACGCAAGGCAAAAACCAAGCACCTAGGATATGAGGTGTCACTGTGGTAGGAGGGAACCGTTTAACGGGGACAAGGATGAATTAGTTCCCTCAATAAGACAGCTCACAGGGTGACTTGATGTGTTCAGTACTATCAGTAACACCAGACCCCCGGAGGAACCAAGGGTCGATGGGACGATAGGAAGAACTTCTTTTTAATTTCTTGTAGGCACTGGAACGGCTCGCTCTTGTATAAGGGAGGGGAAATACCCAATGTCAGGTATTGCCATGAATGCTCAAGGGTTCTTTGGAGCAACAAATTTAGTTCATTGTACTAGTAAATTACCTGTTTCTATAGGGGAATGTAACATGCCTGTCCCCTTATTATATTTGCGATAAACACCAGTTAACATTTTAGGTAGAGATTTGATGACGAAACCTAACATGACGATTTCATTCATGGATCAAGGAATAGTGTGCTACACTCCAGGAATACACTATTTAAATGTAGGAGAGTTTATACTGGCATTTACAGGACAAGTGGCTCTACGAGGAGTACCACTAGATCCAGAAGTCTTAATTTATGGGGTGAGCATTTCATTAACATGGCTACCTGGATTAGTTGAGAAAATTGTGAGGATACCTGATGAGTTTTTATTTAGACCACAAGTACCTATGAATGAGGTAGAAGGGCAGATTATCCCCATAGAATGGGAAGCAGCTATATTATGAGGGGAAATGGCAATGCGTGAAGGAGTAGATGACAAAGGCAGAGCATGGAGAAGAGAAATAGCTCTTGAGGAGGGATGCATATTGAATGATATAACAGATGTAGATATGTTCAGAGATGAACGTATAGATGATGAGGTATTGTTTTTTATAAGTTTTACATACTGGATAAAGATTGAGAAAAGGGAAGCCCCACAGCGAATCGTGCTGATGCAACATAGACCAGCGTTCTTTCAGGAAGGCATAGAAAAAGTGCCTTTGGGCTAAGGTCCCATATGGTGTTGGCCTATTGAAGGGAATAGGGGAGGGTAAAATAAAATTCAAGCCAGGATTAATTTTACCCTGAGCAAAACAGTACTCCATATCTAGAGAAGCTTATGAAGGTATATTTGAGACTATTTCAGCGTTGATGAAACAAGGAATCCTAGTGCCAACAGACTCCTTGTGCAATACTACGCTGTAGACAATAAAAAAATTGAAAGAGGGGTTTTGGAGATTTATCCAGGACTTGTGCACTCTTAATCTGATTATAGAAGCAGAATTTCCATTAGTTCTGAACCCTGCAACAATATTGTGTAGTATTCCAGTTGAAGCTAAGTATTTCACTGTGATCGATTTAAAAAATGCATTTTTCTCAATCCTGTTTCACAAAGACTCACAAGACCTTACTGAATTTATGTTCAGACAAAAAGATTAAAACATACTTGTTCGCCTCAGGGGTACTGTGAATACCCGTTGATTTTTAATAGGGTCCTACAGATGGATTTATGCAATATTTTACTCAAGAGTGCGGTAATTCAGCACGTAGATGACATATTAATCTGTAGTAAAACAGAGGATGAATGTAGGAAGGACTCTGTTCAGTTAATGACTGTATTGGCAGACAAGGGATACAAAGTAGATAAGGAGAAATTACAGTATTGCTAGGTAGAGCAGCTGTACATAGGCCAGTTCATTTCACATGAAGGAAAGAAAGTGACACCTGAGTGAGCTGTGGTTTTCATGAAAACACCAAAGCCAAATACAGTGAGGCAAATGAACCAATTTCTGGGCCTATGCAATTATTGTAGGACCTGGCTTTTCGACTACAGCACATATACAAAATCACTTTTGCAAACACTTAAGAAAGCACGAGTTGGCAAGGGAAAGATTGAATGGACTGAAGAAATGGAGGAAGTATTTGAGGAATTAAAAAGAGCAATTTGTACAGCTCCAGTGTTGGGAATTCCCAATTGTATTGAAGAGTTTTATTTGTTTTCATGCACCAATGAATCAGTAATGACAGCAGTACTCACACAAGAACAACACTAGGGTAGAAATCTTTGGCGTATTACAGTGGGATTTTAGATTCAGTTATGAGAGGACATTTTCCATGTGAGCACTCTTTGGATGCCGCTGCTGCATTTGCGTTTGAGAAGTTCACACGCATTACTGTGGGCTGTTCAATGAGGCTGTATGTAGAGCACACCTTATTTGCCATTTTAGAGAAACCCAAAATTACATTAACAACACACAGTACATCTGCATATGAAGTAATGATTTCTAATCAAGCAATTCAAATTGTGAGAAGTAAAATAGCGAACCCAGACACATTTGTAGCTGAACCTATGCAAGATGGTGATCATGTACATGATTGCACTAACTATGGTGAATGTTATGATGATATACCCTGTGTGAAAGAAAATTCTTTAGCTGGAGGGGAGATTCTTTTTATTGATGGTTCATCAAACATTGATCAAATTAGTGAGGAGAGACATTCAAGATCCGCAGTTGTAAGATACAGATTAAATGCTGAATTTGAGGTAGTGGCAAGTGCAAGACTACCATCACATTTTTCAGCACAGTCAGCACAATTGGTAGCGCTTATTGTTGCGCTTGAGAAACACAAAGATCAGGAAGTGACCATGCACAGTGACTCTGCCTATGTGACATCAACAGTGCATGCAGGGCTGATATGTTGGAAAAGAAGCGATTATCTCCAGCAGACAGCACGCCAGTGCAACATGCTTCTCCATTGGACAGGCTCATTAAGGCAGTACAACTCCCAGTAGCCATAGCAGTCTTAAAATGTGGAGCACATACTAAACGAACAGACTTTATTTCTTGAGGAAACAAAGCTGCAGATTTAGAAGCCAAAAGGATTGCGTATTCTTCAGAAATGTCAAATTCAGAAACTGAAAATGTTAAAGAAGTATTAAATACAAGCATGTTGGTACAAGAGGGGTTTAATATGCTGTCAATTATGCAACTAATAGGGATACAGGGCAGAGCCTCACAAGAGGAGCAGGAGCTATGGAGACATAGGGGGTGTTCTTTATCCCCTGCGCATGCACTATGGAGACAGGAAAGCACTGGAAAACCAGTGATGCCAGCAGTGTTACTAACAGTGGCACTTGGACAGCTACATTACCCCATACATATAGCCCGAGAAAGTCTTGCTGTCACTACAGCAGAAAACTTGTTTGTTCCCAATCTATTGAAATACGCTGCACAGTTCATTATGAATTGCATCATGTGTCAGAAGTTTACAGCTGGGCATATATTAAGAACAATCAGAGGAGTAATACCCCGTCCAAATTGCCCATTTCAGCATATGCATATTGACTATGTCGATATGCTGCAGATGTAATGGATATATGTGTCTATTTGTGGTGGTGTCTCCATTTTCTTGATGGATTGAAGCCGGTCCTTGTACGCATCCTGATGCCACCTGTGTACCGAAGTTCTTAGTTTGCAAGATATTTCCGAAATGGTGTGTGTCTGAAGTATTAAGGTAAGATAATGGCCACACTTGAGCTATTTAAACAAATAGGGATTTTATTGAACATAAAGCATACATTTTCTTCTGCTTGTCACCCACAAGCAAATGTGATATGTGAGAGGGACAACAGCCTCCTCAAGGAGAGAATAACAAAGATCAGCTTAACTATGAAAAAGGGATGGCTTGTATGAACTTGAAATCAGCCAGGTTCAGGCCATCACTGTATGCCCCATGAATTAGTAACAGGGCGCAGCATGAGGATGCCCCTCATGCCCCCATCTAGAGTTAGAAGTGATGCACATAGTGTAGCGCAGACTCTAGGTGACAAGATGCACAAATAATTGACATGTATGGCTACCTGTGTTTCTTTCATTTCAGATCAAGTCAAGCATTGGAAGGAGGGGTTGCAGAACATGGACGAGGACGGCCCAGTAACTGATCCAAGTGAATTATTGCCACCACCAAAGTTTTATGTTGGAGATCAAGTGCTTATTAAAAACATCACACGTTGATGGCATAAGCCGAGGTTTAATGGACCATATCAAATAGAAGAAGATTCCTCTACTGCAGTTAGGGTGTCTGGAAGAAGAGCATGGTTACATTTGGCTGACGTAAAAATCTACAAAGGTGAAATATCCCTATAGTATCCGCTGAATGGGAAGCAAGACAAGAAGAAGAATTGCTTCATGTGCTGACTCAATCGATGAACACGAAGAAGGACGATAAAACAGTGTGATTATAAAAACATTTCTTTTGAACTGGAATTCATTGGACACTCCTTAAAATATTAGCAAGGTGTGCATAGATTGCAGAGAAATCCAGAGCTTAAACATACTCTTTAGAGATTCTTTGAAAAAGTAAAATTACATCATCACTTTGCACAAGGGCCAATTCCTTATGAAAAACTGGAAGAGAGATCAATACCCAGATTCATTTTGAGAAAATATATTGCAAAAATAACACATGACACCAGCCGATAGTGACACAAATAGGTTTATGTTCGCAATTTTTGTGTTTATACTTTGTTCGTACCCTACCCTCGTTAGGAGACATGTTAATATTCTCAGCTTTCTCCAAGATCCAAAGCACAGTTCAGTTATAAGGAGGCTTTTGATTGCAATAATCAAGCACATTGTGCAACTACGAGTGTGATTTGAGTACATGTATTAAAAATGATTCAGGCAGAAGAAAATGTAGTTGCAAGAAGGTTAGCAATTCAACAAGAAATGGTGTGGCACACAAACTGTTTGTCTGAACTCTTATGCATGATATACATATGTATGTGCTTTCTTTTCTTCATTTTATCTTTTACATTCTGAACTCTTTATCGTTCTGATGGTTCAATTGAAAACACAACACATTTGATTTTTCCAAGTATAAGTACAAATGATGATCATTTCTTTGACCTATTTGGGCAGGTCAAATGACAATAAGGGATGCCGAAGAGATAACCATGTGATAAATACCTATCTTGACAATTTGGTTCACTTGGGAAATAATATGTGGTATCAACATAAGGAAAAGGTGGGGGAAAGAGCATCTGATGATAGCTGTTATGTCGCTCTCTCAGCACCTATGCCATGAGAACAGTAAGAACCTTCATTTAAAAAGAGATGCCGTCACATGATGCGAAGAGAACAGTTCCAAGGTAGCTGGGCAACCCTGCAATGGTGATCAAGCCAGACCTTCCCATACCTGGATGATTATATCAAGATGAACCAATTGGAAAAGGAGCCTGGATGGACAGACAAGGTGATTGTGCATTCGTCCATGGGACAAGACAAAGTGATTATTAAAGAAATGAAGAGGATAAATTGCTCTGACAAAACTGAAAAACTGGAATGCCTGGATGCTGGAAGCACTCACAGCTGTTAATTAATCGACGAGTGATTACGACCAAAGGATGGGAAGATGGGATGCTGTCCTGTGCAGCTCATCTATTAAGGAAGGAAACAGTGCACAAGGTGCAGAAAGTGAATGATGAGTGCTAAAGTCATGGGATAAGAACTCTAAACTGCTGACATGGGTGTGTGATGAATTAGGACCAGTGGCTGTAGTCCCATGGACTAATGCAACAGTGTGCTTTCGAAGCAAAAGTAAAGTCTGAGTTGGGGAGAATAAAGGGTGCAAGAACATAATTGATATCCTGGGAATGAGGAGAGAGACTGCTCTCTATTGGATCAATATTGGGCCTGCGGATCCATAGCATATGTGAAGTTGCCCAGAAACTGGGGAGGAGTGTGTTCCATGGTACTCATCCATGTTCCAGCCTTGGGGATTTCGCACAACGACCTGAATATCGAGGAATTTAAAAACATGGATGAGCACTTGAGAAGAAGAAGGTCACATGCACTCCAGCAGATGAAAAGAGAGAATTATGTCTCAGCTAAGTCAATAGAAGCCTATAATGAGATTGCGGATGAGCACAAGTTGTTCAGCAAGACTCCTATGATAATGACATCTATATTTATGCCTGGACTCCAAGCAGTGGTGAATGCCACATGGTTGCAGATCACCAGATGGGAGCTGTTACATACAATCAATGCCACTATAAAAGGATTTAACACCATAAAGGATGCATTGAGGGCCATAAGGTTAATGACCCCCCAGAACAGGTATGTCCTCGACATGATTAAAACAATGGAAGGAAGTGTTTGCACAAAGGTCTGGCCTTCATGCTGTACTTTCACACCATCCCATGACGGTGAGAACGGGACTCTGGCGGATGCTATAACTATGTGGACAGAACTGCACACGAAAATGGAGGTGGAGACAGAAGCTGTTAGAGATGACAATTGGTTCTCATTTCTTTTTGCATGGATTCCTGACTAGATGGCAAATGTGTTCAAGTTCCTTGGAGCAATATTGGTGATGATAATGTTCAGATTATTTGTTATAAGGTTCATAATTGGCCAATGCCAGAAAACAGCAAAGAAAGCAGTGGGAATGTGAAAGACCAAAGAAAATATCGAGGCTTAGTACCACCAAAATGAAATATGCCAATCACAAGTTCAGAGTTATAAGTATACTTTTTAATCAAAGTACAGATACAGATAGCTATCTGGCTCTGAAGTGCCTCACAGTGTGTACCAGCAGACACCGTGAGGGGAGAGAGTGCTGGACATCATGAAGCATGCATTATTTATACACAGTCCCGGTCATTGTCCAGCCCTTTTCCAAACGAATAAGTTTCAAAAAGGGTTCATGCCCAGACAAATATGACAATTTTGTTTTTAGGTTTAAGAGATGTGTTTCTATACATAGAGTACAATCGTGGCAAACTTTGTTATGTTCGGCCATGTAGATCTTACCTTGTTCTTGAGGTTAAATTAAGTCCAATTTCAAGAAAAAAATTCAATTGGTTTCTGCAAAGGCAAATAGTTTTAGTTGTCCAACATGCAGTTCCAGTGTTTGTATAAGGATGAAGCTATTGGTGCAGACAACATTTGAATTGAGGCTCAATTGGACTCCAAGGCTTCTTAGCACAGGACAAACATTCTGCTCTCAGCAGCCTCAATGTTGACATAGTTCAAAGTTCATTTAGCTCTGCTGCTGCTGAAAACACAATTTATCATTTTAGGACAGAAAGCAGGAGTTAGAATCCAAAAGGTGAATGGTTCTAAGCTGGCGGCGAAGTCAACTCTATTCAAGTGTGTTTAAGCATGGTTTTCAGCACAAATGTGAATGTGCTTATGCCAATGTTCATAATCAGATGGTATTATGCGAATATAGTTTGACAAGTGAAGATCATGATTGATGTGAAGGATGAAACAGAAGACAAGGCACAGACTGAAAGTACCATTAGAAACCACATAAACGCAATGATTGTGGGACCTGAAGGAACCAAATTCCTGAACCCAAGAGATCATAAGAATTATTTAGGAGCTTGGGTCTTCTGTACTCCAATGGGAGAATGCAATTACATGACCTGGAGTGTGGACGAACACATTAAAAATGTGGGCAACTTGAGGGGGGTGACAAAGATATGGATACCAAAGAAACCTTTCTTCAAGAGAAGATTCAAAGAAGGAGGAAAACTTAAGGAGATGGTTGAGGACTCAACCACAGGGGGAATGTAGAGGTGTAGACGTACACATCTGCAGGTGATTCTACACCCCTACCTCCTCTATCTTAGAGAAATGCGACCTATATAACACCAGCTATTGTACCAATTCCGCAACGAGTATTTGAAGACGGTATAAATTGTGACAACCATATTGAATGTACCCTCGAGTTGATGACAACCTACAGGAGGAAATCCCTGAAGGAATATGAGAAAGAGCTAATAAAATTGACTGAAGAAATCATAAGAAAGTATGCACAAACTCCTCAAATACTGAACAAAGACAATGCATGAATCATAGAGGAGAAAGGAAAAAGCAAAGAATCAAGTGAACTGTTAAAGTGTAAAAGAAGAATATTACACGTTAGAAACTACTGCAGAAGTCAAGAGTATAATGAATGTAGATACACTGAAATGCACGATAGATCAAGCCATTGTATAGGCTAGTTAAAAGTAGTGACTAAAATGCAGGCAGACCCGCCATTGTACCGAAACTGGACATTAAATATCAGAAAATAATAAGCCATAGAATCATGAAGAGAGAATGGAAGGCTGTGTCGCAGTAGAATAGCAGGTTGTTGGAGCTGCATTGGGAGGCTGTCTGGCCTGAAGTCAAGAACAGAGAAGTCGAGGTCAGCGATCTACTCTGAAGAGGAACATGTGTGTGGTGGATGAATCCTCTCACATTAAGGTGCAAGAAAGAACATGAAGGGTGCCAACTCTTAATTAATTTAAATCATTTAATAGCTTGAAGAATGAACAGAATCGTGGTCTCTTGTCATGTGAGTCGAGGCTGAAAATAGGGCTTGAACTTGGAGTTCCAGATATGATAGCGAATGCCCTCACTCCCATAGGACAAGAATACTCTGCAAGTCCAAGTACAAAGAGATTTCATGACAGAAGGCATGGGTGATGAGAGATGTTGGGCTAATTGGGTGGTATGGCAGCTTCATGTCCTATCTACTTGTACCTGGGTCTTGACTTATGTGCTGCTAATTGAACTGAATGTTCCAGAAATGGCACAAGCGTGCCAAATCAATTGTATTAATCCATATAATGATGGACCTTATAGTTTGACAAAACCATTGAAACACTGTGTAACAGATTGTTCTTAAATGACACCTATGAAGAGGTAGGCATACGTTGTCTACCTGATATCTGACAGCCAATAACAAAGCTAGCTCCTATATGATTACCTATATGTGTCCCTTAACCAATCCCAACCCTTATTAGGTTGTTCACTATTGCCATGTAGCATGATGTCATTCTGATGCATATAGAAGTAGATAATTGTATTTTATGTGGAAATTGCTGAGAATGAGCACACGTCCGATGATGTTCGTTGTAACTCTCTGTTTTAGATAATTGCTAATAAAACAGTAACTTACCATCTTCTTGAGTTTGTACGGTTATGTGTACTCAGAATTATTGTGGTGTAATCCCACCCAATAACGCATGCACATTTACAAGGGTAACTATGAACTAAACAGGGTGGATTGTGTTCAAGAAGAAAGAGAATTATGTTGGATGCTACAGTTCAAATTGTTGTCATTGAACATAGCTCCATTCTTGTGGCAGAGGTGTTGTGCAATAGTGTTTGTGTTATATGTGAGTGCAGGGTATGTGGAATGAGCCCGTGCCTTCAGGTAAACTATGACGGCGCCTTGTGCAAGGGGAGAAATGGGTTAGCTCTACAAACAACAATGTTTACATCCTGGGTTCTGCCGATGTACAAAGAGCAGTGATATGCATCACCTAGATTCAAAGGGAGAGCAGGGCCTAAAATGTTTTGGAAGACTAAATGAGAACACAATTAGAACGTCTAGTTTCAAAAGGGGAGAAGGGCCTAAAATGTGTGGACAAACAATGAGTGATTCATTTTAGAAAACACTGTATGCAATATATGGCTACCTTTCACAATTAGGCCAAATGCTGAATATGGCCACCCCACAAATCTAGGCTAAATACAGAATCTGGCTACCTTATACAACTAGGCCAGACACTGAATATAGCTACCCCACACAGCTAGGCTAAATGCAGAATTTGGCTACCTTACACAATTAGGCTAAATGAAGAATTCGGCTGCCTTACACAATTAGGTTAAATGCAGAGCATGGCTACCTTACACTATAAGGTTGAATGCAGAGTATGGCTGCCGCTACCATACACAATTAGGCTAATTTCAAAAAATTGCTACCTTACACAATTAGGCTTAATGAATGTAGCTATATGATGTTTGGAATAAGGGAGATGGGGTTTTACTGGAGTACAGTAATGGCTGTACTCCGCGCCCACACCACACTTACCTCATCCGTCACTGTAGGTTGTTTGCGTCAGGTGTCCCAGGTGAACATGAGCAAACATGTAGTGAAGCTGCTTTGGAGGGAGATGTTCTTTGCCTCAAGCCCCTAGCCAATGGCAGCTCGGACAAGGCTGCCCTGGCAGGGCCAGTGAAAAAGGGTGTTTTCTGGTCATGTGGCCAAGAACGTAGGCCAATCAGAGGGAGTGAAGAGCAGGCAGTGGCCTATGAATTACCACCACCACCACTGCCACCATCGTCATCACCATCATCATTGTCATAGTCATGATCATCATCATTATCACCATCATTGTCATCATCATCATTGCCATCATTATCACACTCCCTCATCCATCTTAGCACTCCAACTATCAACTAACACTCACATGAACATGCACACAGATGCACATACAAAAATACAAACACACCACTTTTCTTCTTCACTCACATCCCACACCTCTACATTGTGAAACCCACCCATGCTCGCTGGGCAAATCTCATGTAAATACAACAGCAATGCAGCAACCGGGGGTGTTGTATGGTAACACAATCACCACAATCAAACTTGTCCTTGGCCTCAAGCCCTGGGATCGTATCTCTCCGGCTTTGAAATCTCTCCGTTGGCTCCGAGTGGATGCAAGGATTCAATTCAAAACCTTCTGCATTGTCCACAAGGCTTTCTGGGGCCTGGGTCCAAAATACCTTCAGCTAACCCTCCGCAAATACCTCCCCTCTGGAGCTCTTTGCTCCTCTACCTCTAACTCCCTCAGGGTCAGTCGTCTTTCAAAGAAACGAGCTGGGGGTAGATCTCTATCTTCGGCTGGGGCCTCCCGCTGGAACAGCCTCCCTGCCACTCTAAAACTTGAGGAGAACCATCTCCGGTTCTGGAAGCACCTAAAAACCTTCCTCTTTGCTTCTGCCTTCGCTCCCCTTCTCCCCTGCTGCTCTGCTCTCTTGGCACTGTGCACCTGGCCACCCTATGTCCACAGTTTGCCTCAATTTTCTATTTATTTTATTTATCTGCGCTCCTCGGCTTCTGCACTTTCCACTCTCCCCCTTCCATGCACTTTTTCCCTTTTCTCTTTCCCATGCACTTGCGCGTTCTCAATGTCACTGGGCCTAGTAAGATCGTTTTTATGTTGTGCTGTGTTCTCCCTTGTTCCCTTCCCTTGCCTAGTCGCGCTCTGAAACACTTGTGTACGAGCGCGATACAAATAAAATATCATATCATATCATATCATGTACACCGGCACAAAGGTGTTGAATTTGATCTTTTCCACTGTTCCCCGTAATGCTCACTTTTCAGACCTGTGATCCCATCAGCCTCCAAAATGTCAGAAGTTGCACTATACAAGACACAGTTACATAACATAACATGATAAAACTCTTTTATTCTATGTCATGGTTGAGATTTGTAAATTGACCTGTCAGTCTTCCTCCTCTTCAAGAAAATCAAAGTCTATTCCAAGTTCCTTGTTTGAATCATCTAATTCTTTGATAATTATTGAAATAAAATTACAAGAGAAATATTCTGCCCATTAGACTGCGACTGTACCTTTACTTAATGCCACACAAATTATCTCTTCGGAGCAGCTCTCCTCTTTATTTTCCTTGTGTCTGTGTCTGTGTCAATACCACATCGATTGGATGTGCAGTTGAACAGGACAATTTAGACCTGCTAAGATGATCAGGTGACAATGATTAGAATGCAAATATTGGCAATGCCAACAGCTTCGACTTGTGTGTATTCATGGGATAGGCATTTCCCACACACTTCCTTAATAGTATTAAGTGGGCATATGATGGCAAATCATGTGAGTACCTGGCAATATGACACCAGTGCCTGGTAAAGGCCTAGCTAATGCCCAGACATTACCCACGATTGTTGACTTTGCCAGTGCTTGGTTTTAACAGGAATTCAGTGTAAGGAACAGAAGAAAGGGCGCACACATTTATTTTCAAACAAGGGGCTGAAGGCACACTAGGTTAAGAAATGTTCATTACAACAGTAGCTTTTTTGCCAACATTACCTTCAGAAGACTGCAGAGAAGTACCATTTAGCATCCCCTTGAAGGCACACAGTTAGCTCAAGTAGATCTCATGTGAGAGGGGTGGTTGGGAGAAGAGGGAAAGTAGCTGATGAGAATGTCCAAAGGGACTAGCATGGCCATGGGTGGTCAATGGGTGGGTAAAAAACAGTCAAGCCTCTCCTCACATCCCATCTTTTTTCTATCTTCGCTTCCCATGACAAAAACTTCAGGCAGTATTCCACTGGTAAATCTGCCAGAATACCTCCCAGTGGAATTATTGTTACCACCACTTGGCCAGATTACAAGTGGCGGCGGCAGAGTTACTTCCCATTATTTAGAGTCCACTGGACTCTATAGGGCATTTTTGCCAGAATTACCGCCGGCCCAATTACTGCTGCAGTAATACGGACAATTTTGCTGATTTTACAACCAGCATGATGCTCCGCAACAACGGCAGGGAATAACACCCTAGGTGATTTATCAAACACATGCACAACCACACAACCTCCAAACCTGGAGGGATCTGCAACCTTTGCCTCACCAGATATTTTGGACTACGATTTCCATGATCCCTCAAAATTGACTGCTGAGGTGTAAGCAGTCTGCAGCAGTCCCTGTGTTTGGCCCTGTGCTTGGTAGTCTGTTGACTTCCTCCATTGCTGTCTTGCTGCTGTGGGAGAAGACTTTTGCCTAAAACACTGTCCACACTGCGGAGCGGCCGCAGAGTTGGAAGCTGAGGTGGAAGCAGTCTGCAGCAGTCAGCAGCTGTCGGGCCAGCGGGCATTAGAGGTAAAAGATAAAATGGAAGAGGCGGGGAGACTCCTCCGGAGCCAGCGAGCACGACAGGATGACTTGGGTCTGAACCTGAGAAGAATGTTGAAAACAACATCTCGCCAGAAGAGACTTTAATCAGCCCCGGCGAGGTTTTCAGTATTAGACTCAGGTATGGGCACGAATGAAGACGCACACCATACCAGTCTAAATTACGTGCCCACAAACAAAAACACACAGCAGTCATCCTCATCAGCCCTACAAACAACACCCCACAAGACTCCTGAAATAACACCACCAACTGTTTGTAACAACAACTCTTCAAAATCACTCATTACAAACCTACTGGTTGGGTGTGGATGCAGGGAGAGTGAGGTTTGCAACTGCGAGATGGAGTCGGAACTGCTGGAGTGGGGCGGCAGGGGTGGTCAGCCGCCAGAGCCCTCTGTGGGGTTGCCGCGGTGGGCCCCTTGAGAGAGGCGGGGGTGGCCACTTGTAGTGCAAGCCCGCCAGGGTGTGCGGGGGCTCCGCACCCTTTGGTGGAGCTTGTGTTGGATCGAGGGGAGGAGCCCCCCTCAGGGGGGAGTGGATCCACCTGTCTCATGCACTCATGCAGGCTGTGGGCGCTGGGGAGGCGAGGGCTCCACCCGTCCCGCTCGACCAGCAGCGCGGCGTCAACGCCGCTGCGAGAGCCATGGAGGATCCTAGGGAGGGTGTAAGGGAGGAGCATGATCTGGGAGCTGCACCTCGCCCAGACTCAAGCGGCCCTGCGGACGCTGACAAAGCGGGGTCTGGTGATCATAAACCTGAGTTGTTCAGAAACCCTGCAGCACCCTCTAGCGAGAAACTGAGAAGTACAGAGAACTGGCGCAGGAGCCCAATGAAAAACAAGGTCTAGGACCAAAAGCAGACACAACAAGTGTACCAACACTTCATGAATTCACCATTGAAATCTACCCAACAATGATAGGGCCTGATTTAAAGGGCCCAGTGCACCATGAAACTTTAAGCACAAACCAGAGCATATCTAGCCCCGGCACCCCTGGGGACAACAGTACTATGAATGAAAAAGGTGAAAGGCAAGCTGAAAAACTCGTCGAACTACCGAATGAAAATGCAAACAAAAGCAACATGGAATCCGAAGAGGGGAAAATAATGAAACAGCCTGGAGACTAACTTACCCAGCCAACAAATTTAGACACCCCCTGACGAGAAGAAGCAATATATGGCTGTACATAGGGTGATCATACAAATCCAACCTCGTCAAGGATAAGAGCTAGCAAACAGAATGTGAGGAAGAAGAGAACAAGATCACAAAAAGTAAACAAAGGGTGTAAAAATACAGACTTAAATAAACTCTCTAAACCTCAACAGAAAAAGAGAGTAATGAGGAAAATAATTCCAACAAAATCCCTGAAACCAAATCCTACAGACTCTTTAGCGTGTATTTTTCAAAAACAAATAGCCGCTGACTAGGCTTCCAGAGAGGAACTCTCCGACGTGCAGCTATTAGAAGGAGTACTATCCCCAATGTCTCAGGCAACCCAAGAGCAGCGTGCCTTTACCTGGTCGGGGCTACAGACAAACACCTTAGGCTCCACAGTAAAATCAAAAATTCGCTATTTCAAAGATCCTGGATGGTGTGTACAGGACGGACCTGAGACGCCGGTCAATAAACACACTCAACTGCCAACTATAGCCAGGGGATCTCCAAGGCAAGAAACAGACATCCACCTCAAAGATCTGCAAACAAATCCTCAGAAGCAAAACAGAGAAGACGCCTCTAAAAGTATGAACTCAAGCAAAAATAAAAATTTACCTCCCCGGCAAATTTCAATACCCTGCCCAGCCCTGTGAAATAAACCATAGGGGAAAGTGGGAACACCCAACCAAGGGATCAATACAGGGACCCTGCTCCGGACCAAGAACAAAGGAAAATGGTGGAACAGAAAACTCCAGTAAAAGAAGATCTGGTTGAAGTTACGAGAAATCGCAGAAGGAATTCAATGAGCTACGTTGATGCTCCACGTTTACAATCACTGTCTCGAAATAGAAGATCATCAACCCCTCTGTTGTACAACGGGAAAGAAACACCTTCGAAAAAGCCAGCTATTTTTTCAATTATGTCAGCTGTGACAATTGCCCTAGCACCATTCTGCAAATTATATGAATCAATAAACGACACCCTAAAAGATCACACAACATTGACAGCAATACAACATTGATCTATTTGGAAGGGTACGTCACAGCTTTGGAAAAAAGGGCACCCCAGGACAACTTATACCCCGAAGATCCTCTGTCGCGAGAATTAAATGACAATCAAGAACAAGTACAACCCAGAGCCCTAAATGCAATCCAAAAAAGAACAACCTCGATCGCCTATCAGATGGATGAGGACTTGCAAAAATCAGGGAGTTTTCCGAATGCAAGTAGTGGAACAACAGTGGGCACGCTAATGAGTAGTATACACAAACCGAACCCCACAGAAGTGGCGGTTAACGCAAATAACAAAATCATTACACCAAAGACCCCGAAGGTAGCCTTGACTCACCGACAGAAAGGGTTAAAAGGAAAACAACCAAATGGTTGCGTAGTTCTGACCATTGGAAAGGACGCCACAATTCTAGACTTGGCACAGTCTGAACCTCAAGAAGCAAGACAGAGAAAAGAGAACATAAAAACAGCTAACAATCTGCCTCTCCAAAAACAAGATAACAACCAACAGGAGAAAGACTGTTCAGATTAACCACTATTTGCGAACGGGAAGGAGAGAAAGAAAGTGGGGAGAAACAGAACTATAACAATAGAGACCACGAAAGACCTCCCTGCGACGACCAAGAACAAAACGGAAAGTAAAGACGGGGAAGGTCTCAACTAGCCTTTTCTCAAAATAGAACTGTAACCTTTACAGATGGAGGACCGTGCCCCTTCAAGAATCAATCATGAAGTAAATTAACGGACCACCAACAAATTTTGATTGACGAATCCGACCGATCCATTGATCTTATGGAATTGTCAGTCTACTTGATTGAAACATCAGAATCCGAACTACCACAAACATCATACCCGAGAACAAAGCCCTGTAACGAACACAACCCCATATGACAGGGGGAAGGCCAAGGAAAAAGAACCCAGACCTTTCACAACTTTAGCTGAAAACTTAGAAAAAGCGCTAAACAATACAAAAATGGACAAATATGAGGGAAAACAAGCGCTGGAAAGTAGAGGAGCAGAAACAGAGTTCATAAAGAAAAAGACACCCTCAAGCACCCAAAACAGAAGAAATACAGAAAGACTGCCTTCGGAGGCCAATGATAACAAAAGACCAGAGAGAGGATCAAGGGCCACTTCACGACCACATACAAATATGAAGAACAATCGATCAAACTCCAGAAACAATAGGAACAGAAATCGCATAGAAGTGGAACAAACACAGAAGTCGGAGAAGGAAAAAGATAAATATATCCCTTACAGTAAGAAGTTGGACAGTGAGCAGACCTTTAACCTAGAACGAATGAGATGCACACAGGACAAATTAATACTAAACCACAAAAACATCTTGGCCCTGTTTCGGTGCATTCCAAATTTAAGGCAAATTCGGACTGATGACATCAAAATCGTGGAATTCAGTAGTTCTGGAAGAAGAGACAGCGTTTACCTCCATATTCCATCCCCAGTAGTTCAAATAATACTGAATACAGCATTAGAAAGTTTTCAAATACTGGGATACGACCTAATAATGTACAAGAAGGAAAGTGGAAGGCTGAATGACGAAAACAATCCTAACCTCCACTGGCAAAAGGACCGGGCAAACCACCGACAAGAACCTTGTGCAACTGAAATTGAAAAAAAGCCACACAGCAAAGATAAAACGCCTCACAGGGGTCGCCTTTGGCAACAGAAAAGGAAGAGAATCCAATCATGGAGTCCACCAGAGATGCCAAAACAAGAAAACAAAGGACAAATGACTCCACCACTGGCCCGGATAGGGCCTCTTTCTTGGACCCGTTGGAGATCGGACGAGTTCCGACGGGCCCTTTTCAAAAATTGACAATCACTTTTGAGCCCGAAGATTCGAATTCGGAAATTGAGGTCTCACCAACCATAAAACAAGGAGCATGGAAAAAAGAGGATCGGGCCAAGTGGACATGGATCTCAAAGGCTCTAGCATCAAAAAGCGAGCCATCCTTAGGAATTTTTGTTAAAGGAGACAACGCTCAGGAGATTCCATCAAAGGGCGATGAAGATGAACATATAAAAATGGGGAATTGGACACCAGGGGTTTTGGCCACCTCCTGGAACCCAGTGACGTCGATTTGGGAGCGTACGACATATTGTGCCTCCAGGAAATGTGGCTGATGAAAAAAGCCTTTCCTGGATGGCTTTGAAACCTACCTCTCACCTGCAACACACAACCAGAGAGGCCGTCCATCCTCGGGACTACTGACAGCAATCAGATCGGGCAGTGAATTTGATTATATAAAATTGATGGCAACGAACACACATTTCCAAGTATCACTCCTGAACTGGAATCTCCCAAATCCACAGAACACACAAGACAAGGGGGACGCCTTAATTCTAATGAAAACGTATTGGAACCCCTCAGCAATTACAAACGACGATTATTTAGAAATGGCAGAGAACATCTTGGAAGAGGCATACGCAGAATGCCAACCTAAATATATAATAATCTGTGGAGATTTGAATGCTGTCTTCCCAGAAAAAATAAACTCCAAAGGATCTACAAAAAAAGTGCCTTTGAATATGGTGCTCGGACAACGATGGATGTCATTGATGAAACCTCGAGACATGCAGAGCTTACTATCGTTCATACCCAAAGCCTCACCCCAAATACCAACATGGGAAAGAAATAACCAAAGAACTAACCTCGACCATCTTTATGTGTCAAGAGAGATGTTGGGGAAATTAATTGACTTTGAGGTAGTTAGAACGAATAACAGCGACCACAACCTCTTGAAAGCCACATGGGCTGCAATTCGAGAGACACAGCAAAAAATGAGCACTAAAGAGGAGAACTGCAAAGAGGGCACCAGGCTTAGACTAACGGCAAAGTCAGTTACAGAACTAACAGCTACTTACAATGACGCCTGTAATAAAATCCAATCAGACGGTACAAATTGCATTATTGGCTATCAACCGTGACTGAAGGCCTATCAAACAAAGAACACAAGATAAGATGGAACACCAACAAACAATTGACACATCAACATGAATTTAATAAACAACTAGTAATGGAGAGGAAAAAACGAAGGAAAATAAAGCGTCTGGCAAAAAGGAACAATACCCCAGAATGTTTAGATCACCTTAAAGTGGCAACAAAGACCTACAAGTACTGGCTATACTCAAAAAGACAAACTCTACTCCAGGCTGATGCCGCAGCAATGCTGAAGATAGTCTGCGGCAGAAAATCCAGAGAATTCTGGACTTTATTTAAAAACACATCTAAAGATCAAAAAGAAGCTTTGGACAACAATGTGGGAGAACAATCCTGTAAAAATCACTTTAACACTTTGTTCCGAAAGCCAGGAAACAAGACCATTAACGACTAGGAAAGCACAAACAACTCTTGGTCCATAAATTGGGACTTTGAAGACGTTAAAAGGGAAATTTCCTGCTTGAACACCTCGAGGGCCCCCACCCCGACGGGATTACGAACGCAGACTAAATCGAACACGAGTCAGAATGGACCATCTTTATTGATGAGGTACTAAAAAACTGTATGAAGACAAGAACAGTCCCATCATCTTGGACCACAGCAACAGTTGTTCCCATATATAAAAGCAGCTCAAGAGACCATGCAAAGAATTATCATCCAATAGGATTATTAGACATCATCAGGAAGGTCTTTGGGTCGCTTTTACTGGACAATTTTCAAAAATGGGCAAAAACATCGGGACACGAAGGCCATCTCCAATCTGGCTTTGTCAAAGATGCAGGAACTTCGCCAAATATACTCTTATTAAGCACCCTAAAAGGCAAGATTTTTGAAGGCAGCCCAAGAATCTATCTCGCATTAGTTGACCTGGTCCAGGCTTTTCACCAGGTCAACCGAGAGAAACTGTGGGGGAAATTAACAACATGGAATTGGCCAGAAACCATCTTAGTGACTATTAGAGCCCTTCATCAAGACACAACAATAAGGGTTCGCCTAAATAAAGGTGGCACACTGTCAAACATAATTCCAACAGCCAGAGGGGTAGAACAGGGATGCCTCCTAGCCACAACCCTGTTCAACTCCAACCTATGGGATATTGAAGAATCACAGTCAGAAGCTAGATCTTTTCCGCCAACTGTAGGGAAGACTAAAGTTCCCTGACTCTTATATGCAGACAACTTGATTCTTCTGGTCTACACCTGAATTGGGCTGCAAATCCAACTAAACAAACTGGCAGAATACATACAGGAAAACAACCTAGAGATCAACAAGACCAAAACAAAGGTGATGATTATGGAAACATAATGTAAGAGACAAGAACCTTTCTGCTGGTACCTGGAAAGAGAACCCATTGAACAGGTCAAACAATTCAAATACCTGGGTGTGCTGTTAAACAATAACAAACACGCTAGCCCGATGCAAAACTACCTGGTGGAAAAAACAAAGATACTAGCACTTCAAGCAAGAGCAATTGACAGAAAGTACTGCAGATTCACGACGCTACCACTCGTCCAATTCTAAAAGGGAAAGGTGGTACCATCCTTGATTTATGGCGCTGATGCCCTCCATATGCTTCCACAAACCTGTTGGCCACGTTTGGAAGGCCTATTTTGGCGAACAACATTAAAACTGCCAATGTCAACTCCAATAGTATCAATACGCCAAGAGCTCGGTCTTCAGTGCTTGAGAGAAACACACTGATGCTCTACAGCAAAATACTCATTAGCAACCAAGATAATGTACTAAACATTCTCAACAACGAACTTAACTTAAAGAAAACAAATGCCACATGCTGTCCCTTTGGGCACAAAATAATCACAAACTTTTGGAGGAGATATCGAGCTCTGAGCATGAACTCAAACAAAATCTCTTGAAGACATAACAAAAATTGAGTGAAAGCGACTGGATACGGACGATTACACTGATGACAAAAAACAAACTAACGAGTCACCTTCCACCGATAACAAGGGTATTAAATGATTTGTCAACCTATATGACGAAAATTCCCAATAAGACGCTTAGGAATACGTTTCAGCGAATTTGTCTGAACCTGCTAATGACCAAAGAGATCAAAGCCATCAGAGGTTTGGCCAAGGATAACATATGTCGCATCTGTGGAAAAAAAGAAGAAAAAGAAACAATTGGGAATCTCCTATTATCATGCACCGGGCTGACCACTTTGAGAACAACTCATATGAACCACATATTCCAAGAAATAAGAACACGGGACGAGGATGTCTGCTGGCCGCAACTCACAGCAGGGGATAAAACCTCTTTTGTGATAGCGGTTCTGCAGTTCTTCCAGAAAATAAAACTTTAACTGAAGGGAAAGTCATACGGAAGAGAACTGACCACTGCCATATAAATTGAAATACCTTGCAATTTCAACTAACATGGGCTCCGCAAAGGGTTGTGGTTGAAAATTTTAATTTGCTCAAATTGTTCAATTTTATTTTAACAGAAGGAAGGGCTCAATGTCGGAAAAAACTTGTAAAAATGTTCTTATTGTAAAATTGAACCAAGTAAAATAAAAAACATTAAAATAAATTAAAACAAATTGACTATACCATTTATGACTTGTGGGAGCTGTAGTCTAAAACATCTGGAGAGCGAAAGCTTGCAGACTGATCAATTTATCGATAAGCCCAAAAAAAAGCACTTGCCACTGGCTGAAGCACAATTACCCCCTCTGTGGCACGAATATATCAACTTATCTTTAGATAAGTTGTAAACATGCTGGAAGTTGAGCTATAAAGTTTCACCTTGTGTTGAGGTGTGTGTTATGCTTTGCAGGGATATGTTGTGTCATGTAATTTCATGTAAACTGATGTAATGTTATTCATTGATCTGCCATGCTCCAGTATGTAATGTCATTTCATGACTTTATTGTGTTATGTTCTGCTCTGATATGTGATGCAATAGTTATGTTATTTCATGTGATAATCTATGTTCTTAATGTCATTTTCTGTTATGCAATTATATATTATGTGCTACACATTACTATGTTATGTGATATTATAGTGTGTTATGTTATATAAGGCAACGCTATAGTATACTAGTTTATGTTATTTCATTTTATGATACGTTGTGCCATGTAAATTCACGTTATTATGTGTGATGTTGTTACGCTTCGACCACAGGGTTCTTCAACTGCATCTGTTTCGCGTTGGAAACGTAGCGTTTCTGTGTCTATTTGGCAGAAGCATCGGTTGCCATGGAGACTGTTTACAGGCAGAGCGCACCCACATCAGGTGACGCATCACGTGCATACACACAACGCACGTACGCAGTAGCCCCTCCCCCTAGGAGTTAAGTCTGGCGTTACTGCGGAGTTCGGTGCTGTAAGAGGACATGTGGGACCGTGTGTTTTGTGTGGCGATTTTAACAGTGCCAACACGTTGTGGGGTAGTGATAGGACAGATATGAATGGAGAATTGTTGGAAGACATGGCGGATGAATTGAGTCTGGTATTGCTGAATGATGGGTCGGGTACGAGGTTGGATGTGAGGACTGGGAAGCTGTCGTGCTTGGATCTGACCTGGGTGACTGCTGCAATTGCAGGAGAATGTGATTGGAAGGTGCGTGAGGATGGAGACATGGGGAGTGATCATTCTGCTATTTTGGTAACTGTGAGGGGTGAGGTAGGGATCAGGTCACGTATGACTGGGAGTCGGTTGAATTTTAAGAAGGCTGATTGGGAGGTGTACAAAGGAGTGTGTCGGGATTTGATTGGTCCAAGGGGAAGAGAGGGGGGATTGGAGGAATGGAATGAGCATCTGGTGCAGGGAATGAAAGCAGCGTCTGTGGCAGCAATTCCGGAGGTTGAGAAGGGGAAGGGTGGGAAGATCGAGGTTCCTTGGTGGTCAGTGGAATGTTCAAGAGCAGTGGCGGCACGAAAGAAGGCTAGAGCAAGAGCGGTGAGAACGGGAATGTTGGTGGATTTGATGGCATATAAGAAGGCTAAGGCGGTGGTGCAGCGGGTGATTAGGGAAAGAAAGAGAGGATATTGGAGAGACTATTGTGGGTCCCTGGGGAGTGATTCTGGTGTGAGTGAGGTTTGGAAACAGTTCAAGCGGATGTCCGGATTAATGAGGTCGCAGGGTGGTATGTCTGTGTTGTTGAAAGGAGAAGAGGTGATTAGTGAGGATGGGGATAAGGCGAATTTGTTGGGGGAATACTTTGCGGGGGTTCACAGTTCAAGGAACTTCCCAGAAGAGGTGAGGATACGAATGGGTGCGGTAGAGGAGGAAACGCGAGAGGTGGTGGCGAATGTTGGGCCTTGGGAGGAGCAATCTGAGGTTT
Source organism: Ambystoma mexicanum (assembly GCF_040938575.1). Classification (NCBI taxonomy): domain Eukaryota; kingdom Metazoa; phylum Chordata; class Amphibia; order Caudata; family Ambystomatidae; genus Ambystoma; species Ambystoma mexicanum. The sequence continues at coordinate 64,478,247 of NC_090938.1, forward strand.
CATTTTCGATGGTAGATTTGAATGGAGCGATTCGAAAGGGGAAGTAGTCTAGCCCTGGGGTGGATGGAATTATGTATGTATTTTTGGAGAAGTTGCCTGAGGAATGTAAGTTGGAGGTATTAGCGTTGTTCAATGAGATCTGGAAGAATGGAGTTTTGCCGAAGATGTGGAAAAGAGCGATTGTAGTGGCGATTTTGAAGGGTGGCAAGGTTCCTACAGAGTGTAAGTCATATAGACCGATTGCGTTGACTGTTGTGTTGTGTAAGATTATGGAACGGATGGTGGTTGAGCGATTGGGGTTTTATTTGGAGTCAAATTGATGTTTGAGTGACTTTCAGAATGGGTTCAGGAGGAATCGGTCGGTGGCTGACCCATTAGTGAGATTAGTGACTGGGGTGGAGGAGGCATTATGTGATGGAGAGTTGGTGGGAGCGTTCTTTTTGGATTTGGAGAAGGCGTATGATATGGTGTGGAAGGGAGGGTTGTTAGTGAGACTGTTGGAGATGGGTGTGAAGGGAAGAATGTTTCGGTGGATCAAGGCATTTTTGGCAGATAGGACATTTCAGGTGAGAGTGAGGGAGGTGCTGTCTGAAGTTTGGAAGATGGAGAATGGGACACCACAGGGGAGTGTGATTAGTGCGATGCTGTTTAATGCGATGGTGGATGGGTTGATTCGAGCTTTGGCAGGAATTGGGTGTCAGGTGGATTTCTTCGCGGATGATGGTGTGGTCTGGGTAAGAGGGCGGTGTTTGTTGTTGGTACAGAAACGGTTGCAAGCTGCGATTGTACGCATGGAGGAGTGGTGTGGGAAATGGGGTTTCTCGGTGTCTGTGGATAAGAGTGTGAGTATGGTGTTCTCAAGGAAAAGAGTGCAGCAGGAGTTGAATTTGGTTTTGAAAGGTGTGAGGGTGAAGAGCGTGGAAGAGTTTCGGTACTTGGGGGTGATTCTGGATAGAAAGTTGAATTGGAATGTGCAAGTGGATGGTGTGGTGGATAAGTGTAAACGCAGGCTGAATTTGTTGAGGGCGGTGACTGGGAAAGAATGGGGTGCGCAACAGAAGTGTTTACGAATGTTGTATAAGGGGTTGATTTTGAGTGTGATGGATTTTGGGTGTCAGGTGTCAGTGGGTTATACGTCGAGTCAGAAATTGCGGTTAGATAGAGTACAGGCGAGGGCAATGAGAGTGTGTTCGGGTGTGATGAGGTCCTCCCTAGTGAATGCGGTTCAGGTGCTTGTGGGAGAGATGCCATTGGGGTTGAGGAGGGATGCGTTAAATATGAGATGGTGGGTGAAGTGTAGTGCGAAGAGTGTGGCTCATCCGGTGCGTGAATGTTTGAAGTATAACTGGAGGTTTGACTATTACAGGGATCGGTGGAGGAGGAAGGGGGGCACTTTTGGGTTTCACATGTGGGAGAAGGGAGTGCAGTGGGGTGTGGGTGATTTGATGATTGTGACAGATACGGATTTGGAGAGAAGGCCGAGGTGGATGATGAGATCTCCAAAGGTGTGTTTGGAGTTGGCGAATGTGGTATCGAAGAAGAGAGGTATGCGGGGTGAGATCAAAGCTTTGGGTCAGGAGTATGTGGCAGGAAAGGAAGGATACAAGGTGTTTACGGATGATTCAAAGGATCCTATGTCTGGGAGATTGGGAATGGCGTATTATCTAGAAAGCATTGGGGAGTATAAAATAGGACGACTGACGAATGATGTGTCTATTTGTACGGCTGAGTTGGTGGCGATTGCATTGGTGATTGACAGGGTGTATGAGTTGAGGTATGAGAAAGTGGTGGTGTTCTCAGATTCATTGAGTGGGTTACAGGCGATTGTGGCAGGGGATGGTGATAGGAAGGATGTGATTTTGGACATTAGGATGAAGATTGATCGGTGTGTGCGTGGGGGTATGGATTTGGAGTTGCCGTTGGTTCCCAGTCACAGTGGCATTTTGGGAAATGAGTTGGTGGATCTGGCGGCGGGTGAGGGTATGAGGAGGGGAGCGATTGATGTGAGGATACCTTTGAGTGTGGATGAGGTGAAGGCTGTGATGATGAGACGGGTCCTGGATGAATGGCAGGAGAGGTGGGTGAATGGAGTGAAGGGCAGGTGGATGTTCGGTGTTCGTGGGAAAGTGTCAGTGAAGGTGGATGCAGGGAGTTTAGAATGGAGGAGGGGGGAGGAGGTGATGCTGAATCGGTTGAGGATAGGTCATGTGGGGCTGAACGACTGTCTATTTCGAATAGGGAAGCGTGAATCAAGGGACTGTGCGGTGTGTGGGGTACCTGAAACGGTGGGACATTTTTTGATTAGGTGTGAAAGACATGTTACGGAGAGAGAATTGATGAGGGTTCGGTTGAATGCGTTGGGAGTGGCTGAGCTGAGTGAGAGGATTATACTGGGAGGTGATGGGGAGAGAGGCAGGAGGAGGAGTAGTGTGATGTTGGATTTTGTGAGACAGACGGGGAGGTGGGAGGAGTTGTGAGCTTAAATGGAGCCAAATAATAATTAGTGGGTACGGTGCACATCATCCTATAGGATGGGGAAGCGCCTGCGTGGGTCCGCCCACGCTTCCGATAATTAAGAAGAAGAAGAAGGAGAAGAGTTTGGTGCTGCTAATTGTGGCGTTTCTCATTCACACTTCAATTCTGTATTCCGGTCTCCTGAACGGAAGATTTCCTTGTTTACCTTGGTTTCCGAACTGTGCAGTGTCCCTGGATTGCCTCCGTCCTTCTCCTGTCCCTGGACTGCCTCTGTCCTTCTCCTGTCCCTGGACTGCCTCCGTCCATCTCCTGTCCCTGGACTGCCTCCGTCCTTCTCCTGTGCCTGGACTGCCTCCGTCCTTCTCCTGTCCCTGGACTGCCTCCGTCCTTCTCCTGTCCCTGGACTGCCTCCGTCCTTCTCCTGTCCCTGCACTGCCTCTGTCCTTCTCCTGTCCCTGGACTGCCTCCGTCCTTCTCCTGTCCCTGGACTGCCTCCGTCCTTCTCCTGTCCCTGGACTGCCTCTGTCCTTCTCCTCTTGTGAACTCTGCTACCTGGTCTCCGAACCCTGGAACGTCCCTGGACTGCCTCTGTCCTTCTCCTGTCCCTGGACTGCCTCCATCCTTCTCCTGTCCCTGGACTGCCTCCGTCCTTCTCCTGTCCCTGGACTGCCTCCGTCCTTCTCCTGTCCCTGGACTGCCTCTGTCCTTCTCCTCTTGTGAACTCTGCTACCTGGTCTCCGAACCCTGGAACGTCCCTGGACTGCCTCCGTCCATCTCCTGTCCCTGGACTGCCTCCGTCCTTCTCCTGTCCCTGGACTGCCTCCGTCCTTCTCCTGTCCCTGGACTGCCTCTGTCCTTCTCCTGTCCCTGGACTGCCTCCGTCCTTCTCCTGTCCCTGGACTGCCTCCGTCCTTCTCCTGTCCCTGGACTGGCTCCGTCCTTCTCCTGTCCCTGCACTGCCTCTGTCCTTCTCCTGTCCCTGGACTGCCTCCGTCCTTCTCCTGTCCCTGGACTGCCTCCGTCCTTCTCCTATCCCTGGACTGCCTCTGTCCTTCTCCTCTTGTGAACTCTGCTACCTGATCTCTGAACCCTGGAACGTCCCTGGACTGCCTACGGCTTTCTTCTGTCTGATTCTATCCACAACTCTGTGACTGGAGAAAGGCTGTCTTTTCTTACTATATTCACGTGAGTGCAACTGCTATTACTTTGTACTGCATTCCATAACGTACAAATATTGGGAGCTGTGGAACCTTCTAGGAGCCATCCTCCTTGCCGTACTATACAGTATCCACTGTCTCTTTCCTTAAAGCAATTCTTGGGAACCACTTATTTTCTGACCGTTAATTCATCATGGACCTGTATATTGTTCATTCCAGTTCCTCGAGTACTGTACATTGCGAACGCTCTGCTGATTTATGCACCAACTCGACACTAGCGTGTTCCTCGTGCGGCCCTGGTTACTACCCCGTGATAATCTTCCTGTTTATAATCCTTTCCTTGTCATTGTTTAGTACAATCCAACTGGGATTATTTTTTACTCCAATTCAGTCTACCATCAGGTTAGTGAGTATTGAACTAATATAAGTTGATAACTCTTCCTCTACCTGTTGTTGAGATTGTAGTGTGGGTCTTCTTTTGTAGGCCCCAACACAAGGGTCAGAAATCAATATTCCAAGCCATAGCTACCTTGCCACCAGGTATTCAGAGGTGTGGGGTTTCTTGGTATAAAGAGTCAACTGAGGTTTATTTTTGTTAACTATTTCTATGATTTCTTGCAGCATTGGTTTGGCGATGCGCGTGTTCCCCGCTTTTTTATGCAATCAACTCCTCTGTCTGTCCATCTAGGAGTAGCAGAGAGGTGTATCGTAAAGAGGAGGAAGCCTGAATCTTGGTATTAAGGGGTCTGGAGTACTGGAGATTGGTTGACGCTTCATTTCCTACACTTCCTGCTGGGTCGCCTAATCATCGACCGAGCTGTCTAGTGTGGTAAGTAACAGATGTTTTTTCTACCTTAGCTAAGTTACAGTATCTTATCTTATGCAATCTAGTGTCATTTGCTATGTTGCGCTGTGTCAGCTCATGGAACTGTATGTGTTATGTCCAAACGTCATTCACCTCCAAATTCCAACACTACCTTACACCCACAAAAAAATCCTGCATCCCGGCGGATCTAGTCTACTTAACATACTCTTACCCTACCCATCTTCCACCAACAACCACTCCCTCAATCGCTGTTTTGCTGGTGCATGCCAGCCCGGGGAGCCCTTGAAAGACTGCCCCGAGCTGGCATGGTGGGGGACTAATGGTGCCCTAGGGGGGCATGGCACTCCATGCGGTCGCCCGGCCCGCCCTGCCCTAAGGCCGGCCCTGACTAAAGGGTTTTTCACATCTGCATTTGCCACTATCCAACTAACACCCCCATCTGCCTTTCTTAGAGAGGCATGTGCCGCCAGGCCAATATTTTCAGTGGAGGGGCACTATATAAGACTGCTTACCTTACCAGTCACCTACGCTCCAACATGGACACATTTCCATTGCTTAATTAGGTCCAGGTCTGGATGTGCGATTGACATCCTTGAGCCATCCCAGAACTGGTCCTCCGTCCTTACCTCCACGGGTTAGGTCCATCCCTGACCAATTTGCCTGTTAGTCTGGGGTCTTCGCGTGTCAACAATGACTGCTGCGGCGCTTCTTTGGGCCATTCCTGGGCAATGCGGCAAGTAAACACTTGGTGGTGCATGCTGGGCTCTGAAAGTGCTTGTAATGATAACAATAACAACATTATTATTGTTATTATTAATATTATTATTATTAATATTGCTATTCTTATTGGTAGTAGCGATAACAATAATAATACATAGTAATATGAAAAATAATAGTTTTGCTGAAGTTACTGTTATATTAAGCCATGCAATATGTTATGTCAATATATATTATGGTAGGTTATGTGCGGTTTACACCGCTCTATTACAGCATTACAGATTTCTGATGCTAAGCTGAAAAATGACAAATTAAGAGGCATTTAGAAGTTTTGAAAACAAGATTTCAGTCTGCCACATGCCTTCAAAATGTGGGACAGGAAATAAAAACATTCTGGCCCTCATCTCATTACGACCCTGGCGTTAAGGGATTACCGGTACCGGTAATCCCTTAATGCCTGATTACGAGGTCCCTTTGCGGGTCCCAACCTTAACGGCTGGTCTGTACCAGCCGTTAAGGTAGGGACCCGCAAAGGGACCTTGAAGCTGATTACGGTACCGCATTTTGCGGTACCGTAATTACCGCCTTCCCCATTCCCATTGAGCCCTATGGGGCAAAAATGGGAATGGGGAAGGGCCAATGGTAAATGGGGAATTACCGCCCTGCCTACCTTGGAATGGGGTGGTAATTCCCCATTTCATCATGGCGGATTCAGTAAGTTACCGGCGTTAACCATGGCGCTAATAGCACGATTGGTTAACGCCAGGGTCCTAATGAGGGCCTATGTGTCACTTCTGGCTTTTCATATAGACTCTGTAGCCAGGAGTATTCCACAATAAACGCCTGTATTGGCGGAGGATCTACTCCCCCAACCGCTGGCGGAAAGTGATGCACCGACCTGGCTCAGCCAATCAGGATATGTCCTTGGCTTGACTGTCTGAGTTCCCAACAGTAGCCTCTGTGCCATTGTTTTGCTTCCGAATTGAGCTGGGACCAGATGTAATCTCTTTTGCTGGGTCTATGAATATTCAGTCCGCGCGACGAGTTCGACCGGAGCGCGCCATCATTAGTTTTCGTTCTAATTCATGTGGGTGAATTAATTAGCGCAGTGTTTAATTACTCAAGGTGGATCGTCCTGTCCTCTTTCCATGGCGTAGGATTCAGCTGTATATGTCTGTGATACCCTACTCTGAGCAAGCAATTATCTTTTGGGAAAAAGGGATTTTTTTAACACATTATAGATTAAAGGCTTATGTAGCGTGGTGGTTTGTGCATTCTGTGGCTCTCTGAAACATGATTAAAGAAAGGGAAAACAGACTCTCAAAGTCCTTTCTCTGGTACTGTGTATAAAGTGTTTCGGCACATATGGCACGGTGAGGTAATTGTAGGCCTTTGGTTTCAAAAAAAGTTAGAAAAATACTCCTGAATGTTTAAGGTTTTCGAAATATGCATTTCTATTTTTATTTATGCATTTCATGTTTTTTATATTAATGTTATCTTTTAAGTCCTTTTCCCTCATAGAGTCACTCCCTTCTCTTATTTATTATGTTATTGAATTATAAACTTTGGAATTTTGCTTGATGGCCTTCTCGTTTACATTTCTCTAGTTAACGACGTCTCACAGAAAATGAACTTTCAACTTTATCGCCTCAGCAAAATCACTCCTGGCGCTTTAGATGAGATGGATTGGGTCAAGGCTGGACTATCGGAACGCCTACCCGTTATGCTCCTCAAGGAACGGTGGATCCACCAATTGATCCACCAATTGATCCACCAATTGCCCTTGCTATCAAAACCTGTCATCCAGAAGATGTTCTCCCAGAAAAGACAGGACCTTATCTCACCTGCATTAAAAGCCTTGAAAGAGCACCCAGTCATGCAACACTCTCTCCAAAATCAATCGTGTATCCTACATGTTCGTTCGTTGAAAATTTATTTTGGGAAATTCTTCTCATAAAAGTACACAAATAATAAATAGTACAATGTGTATAAAACATTAAATTTAAAAAAATAAATACCTGAACAATCATAACACCCACGAGATAAAATAAGTTTGACAAAATAAGTTTTAAAAAAAAAAATCACGACAAATATTTGCGTAATAATTGAAATATTTTACCCTCGGGCATCCAGAAATGGAAATGCTTTAAATATTTATTTATTTGTATGTGTATAGTGCACTAGCAGCCCAGAGGCATCGAGGCGCTGTTTCATGAGAGTTACCTAAGGGTACATTGGTTACACTGATAATCTATGCTCATATGTAACCGAATGTAGGTAATACAAATAGAGGCCGTGAAGAGGATACAAACCTCACATTAACGCTATGAATGCATCTCTCTTCTTTTCAGTTCAGCCTGGAGGAATTTCGTGAGAACCACAGACGTAGCCTTGGTGTTAGCCTGAATTAAAACAAATAAAAGCTGTGCGACACCAACGAAAGGCTCCAATTTTCAGGATAGGTACTAAATATTGTGTCCTTGGAGGGGTATATTTAGGGCAGAAGAACAAACAGTGCAATCGAGTTTCAAGGAAAGCGGGGCAAGATGGACCGGGCCTATCTATGTTAGTTAAATACCAAGCTCCAGATGTTGAATTCATAGTTAAACAGGTAAAGTGTGCCCTAGTTATTACTTAAATAGGGAGCCATACCTTCCATTACAGATACCATCTCTATATCCCTATTTGTGCTTTTCACTATCTCTACGTCCGGTCCGTCATAAATTGACTTATTAAGAAACAAAGTTTTCCAATTCATTATGATACGTCCCCACAGGGTTGACTTACACTATTAGAAATTGACGTCAAGACCTTGGCTAGTTCCTTTTCCACGTGCGCTAGCCAGGGATCGAAGTGAGCGGGAGCGGTGTTCCACTACTTTTATTTTTTTCTGTTTACCATTCCTCTACTTTTTACGACCATATTTACCGTTCTGTAGAGGGGATTTGTCCATATATGTACCTGTGCAAGTGTAAAGTTGTAACACCATCCTTAGTTACTAGTCACTTATACAGTTACAATGTCCCAGCTGCAACACCTTGCCACATCTTGGACTAGGCTTCTGCCTACCCCGACCCTGCCGAGACCACAGTCCCACTACTTTTTTCAGTACACTTCTACCACTGGCACTAGCCGTGGAATTTCAAGAGAGGCAGTTCACTGAATAGCCATTGTTCAAACTGTGCCCACGGAGCGCTGGTTTGCGGTTGCTACAAGTTGAAAGGCGGAGTCGACTATGTGAACTGCGTCTTCAATGAATGGCAGTCTCTGGCCTCCATGCACTGTATAATTTACGGCTGAGCGAGGGGGACCAATAGTCTCTAGCAAAGTGCATTTTCCATACCATATAGGTCTTTAGATTTTCCACATCAGAAAATGTGAAACCATATATTGCTCTGGGTTTTGCTTTGGCCCTTATGAATTCTTACCTTCGGGTTAATCAGTTGTACCTCGTCGTTACTTGGAAATTTGAACATTTCCAAATTGCTAACCTCATCTTTGAATCCTGTTTAATTGCTTGTTTTTTTGGGACTAAGATTCAAATAGTATCGAATGCGCAAGTAATCTTAAGATTTCACAGCAGATAAATATTGTTGGTCTCTGTTATAACGTTTTAGAGATTTCCCAAGTCAACTTCTGGATCTAAATTGGTAGTATAGGTCAGTGACAAGCAAGACAACGCAGAACAACACATGTTCAAATCAGAGTGGGGGCTTAGTAACCTCCTTGTATTAAGCGCGCTATAAAACACCAGTTATCATTATAAGAGTGTGTGTGTAGGCGTTTATCAATATTGGGAGAAATCCAGGGTTCCAGCTAAATAAACGCAGTCATCTGTGTGTAAAAAGTACCGACACAGCCCTACAGATGACTTTTGGTATGTCCTCATTTAAATTCTGCAAAGTCATTGACAAGTCATTAATGTATTCATTGAAAAGCACTGGTGTCAGACGCAGCCATGGCACACATAATGTGTCATTGGGAACGAGCAAGTGTAATTACCCTCCATGAATCCTACACAAAAACAACCCAGCCAGAGGGCTGTCATAACTCACTGCCAGCCTCGCCAACCATACCCACAAGAGATGCCGGAGAACCAGAAACCAATGCCTGCTGGATGAGCCTCATTGCCACAAAGGAACCCTTGCAGGACGTTCCCTGGTGGTATTTGGAAACAAGATTTGGCATACCCTTGCATTAAACACCTGGCAGGAACCCTCATTCAGACTCTTCAGAAGGCATTTCATGAGCTGGCTGTGGGCACTCTCCTGAACACGCCCGAGGTCTTGATCTGCATCCATGGGTCCACCCTTGAGCTCCACCCTAGTACGTTGAAGCTTGAGTTTACAAGCTAGTCCATTTCTTCAATGCTGTAAAAGAGATTTCTCCCCGTTACCTTGTCCGGGGGTCAACATGGAATGCATGATGTTGTATGGTACTTGCATGATGTTGTATGGTACTTTGATAGTGACCCAGTACCTCACACTTTGTGTGTGTCTTTGTATCGCCTTGATGCTTGCATGGTCATGTGAACCACCATATGGTAGGCCATGGTACACGCCTTTTCCTAGGATCCTACCCCGTCTGTACATCAAGAGTGCCTTCAAGTGGTGCTACAAAACTATAAGATACATGTGAACATGTATAAGATGAGGCGCGGGGTGTTGCGTGTTTTGTGACATGTGAAAGTAGGGCATGAGATGGATTGGTGTTGTATGGTATCATGTGGTATGCTGTGGCGTAGGTTGTTGCATATGCGTGATATGGGTTATTTTGGTGTAAAGAAATATAATATTAGAGTATGGTATGATGTCTGATATGGTATGGGGGGGCATGATATGCTATTTCTTTGGTATGGTATGATATGGTAGGCTGCATTAGGCTATTTTGTGGCACGGTATGATGCCTGATATGGGGTGGGGGGGCATGATATGGTATTTCTTTGGTATGGTATGATATCGTAGGCTGCATTAGGCTATTTTGTGGCACGGCATGATGTGGCATGATATGGGATGGGATGCTGTGGTGTAAACAGGTTTGTGATGCCACGATCTTATACGGCACGCCACGGTCGGATATGGCGCGGCGTGGAATAATACGCTGCCCATATGCTTCATGTGCTTGTATGCATGCATCTTATGTGAGCGGGCAGTGGCGGGCTTGTCACATTCTGGTTTGGAAAGCGCTTAGTTGCTGCATTCCTGAGGACCTTACTTTTTGGGTATGCCGGCCGGATTCTCAACTGGTGTTTGGCTGGATACGCTCCACCGCTGCATTCACGGAAACCATGATCGCAAACCGGAGGCACATTGTACGGTGTTTCCACCTGGCATTGTAACCAACGAGTGACACCGCCAACCTATTTCACGGGGACTATGGAGCTCGCCTGCTGATGGCAACGGCCGACAATTGTAATCCTCCATGGTGTCATTTGGCCTTGGAGGTGAAGGGATGCTTGGCTCTGTGCCAAATCAATTAGGCGGCCAGTCTCGCATTGTGAAAACTGCTGCCACTGCTTGTGACCAGGGTCGGGTGCAGTGGCGGCAGCACCCCGGGAGGCAAAACAAATATTTGATGCCTGACCCATCCCCCCAGTCATATCTGGTCATGCAGGGGTGGGGGGGCCGCATCAGCGCCCTATTGTTATTAAAAGCGCTCCGCTCCCGACAGCGGGGCAGATTTAATTTCAATAGGGTGCCTGCCGCGCCTTCTCCCAGCGCGCGAGCTCGGGGGAGATCTTGAAAGACTCTGTCGAGCTGGAGTGGCAGGGGGCTTATGGCACCCAGGGCGGTCGGGCCCTGCTTGTGACCTTCAGGGTAATGGTCACTTACTATTGTGTGGCATCGCCACTGGAAAGAGTGGCATTTTGTCTGATTGCTGCCACCCATTCAGCATGAGATTTTGAAGGTGCACCATGTTCAAGTAGTCCCTTTTCAATGCCTGCTGTGCTGAACAAAATGGCGCGAGCCTACCTGTCAACGCGATGCGTCGGCCTATGGCCGACAACAACATATGTCCAACATGATGCACTGCGCAAAACGCCTGGGCAAGTGTAACAGAGAGTTAATGCAGGTCTCCGTTCGGGGACCCGAGCAGAGGTGTCCGCGAACGGGGCCAGCAGACCATGAAACTGCGGCTCGATCCATTACAGGAACTTCTGGCGGAATGGCGGCCGAGTCGCGCGACCCCAACCTGTCAGCCCCGCGCTGAACCCCGGGCGGCTCACATCTTACCAAATAAGGGAACAGTAATTGACCCATAAAGAGCTGCTTGGCACCGCATTTTACAACCCGTGACATTCCGAGGCCTTGACTCGAAAATTCCTTGTGCTCCATCGCTAATTATACATTTCTGGCATTTCAGATGTTAGGAATTGGGGAAACAGGGTGCCAAGACTCGAGAAAAGGATTCCCTCCTGCCTGCCAAGTTCCTGACGGTCCAGGCAATACACGAACAACACCCGGGTCCCGGGCATGGGCACGCAATGTGCAACATGCCAGGTCCTAATACATTGCTGACCTGGGGGCATGCAGCTATGTGGGTGTGATTGTGGCAAAACACTTAGGGCCTGATTCATGCAACTTCACACTGCACAAATACTGGTGCAATGTCGCTTTGCGCTACAAAAATACACTTTGCACCGCTCTGTGAATCAGGGTGTTTGTTGGCCTTGCAAAGTCACTTTGCACTCTGGTAAAACTTCCATGATAGGGCCTGAGTTACAGAAGCCATCTCCTTCTGCCTCTAATTGTGTGTGTGCAAATAATAATAATAATTTATTTCTTAGACAGCGCTACTCACCCATAGGTCTCAAAGCGTTGAAATATCGGGGGCAAGCGCTTAGCTCGTTGTGCTATCTGACCAACATTGATTGCAAAAGTGCAAAAGAACCACAATCGTGTGTACAGTCTGGAACTCCCAGTTCACAACTTACGCATCCCCATCTCACTCTTGTTTCTGCGGCCAGATCCGCTCCACCTGCCCCCACAATACGTGTTTGTGTACAGCAACCCATGTTAAGATTTCTCATGCCACAATCACTCTGAAAAGCGGCACAGTGATCTTTCTGTGCTATATCAAACTCTTAGCACAGGCGGTGCAACCAGTGGCTCTCCAGAGGTTTTGGACTACAACTTCGATGATTCTTTACCATTGAATGTCATGCCTAGAGCTCATGTGAGTTGTAGTACAAAACATCTGGAGAGTCAAAGCCCTAGTTGTCTTAGCGTAATATATCATATTATCTGAACCTGGCTTGCCATATACTGCTCTCTCTCTCTCGCTCTCTCTCTCTCTCTCTCTCTCTCTCTCTCTCTCTCTCTCTCCCTCTCTCTCTCTCTCTCCCTTTTTCCTTCCCTTTTTCTCCCTCTCTCCCTCCCCCTCTCTAAAGCTCTCCCTCGTCCTCTGCACTCTCTTTCTCGCTCACTGTGTGTGTATCTCTGTTACACTCACTGTGCCACTGTGTCTCTGATGCCCGCTCCATCTCTCACTCACTCCCCGTGTCTGTCTCTCTTTTATTTTGGGAAAGAGTTTCGATGTCAAGTTCAGGTTTGCTAGAGTCACCCCAGCCGCTGCTGACCAAAGTGAAACCAAAGAAAAAACACTGATATCTTGTATTGGGCGCTGTGTTTGTTTATGGTTAACAGCAGAATGAGAGCAGCAGGGACAGAGGCAGAGTTGTGGCAAGCCTGGCATTTGCGGACATTCATCATCGCCACATCTAACGTACAGGAATGGGGCCAAAACACTGAGGGCAAATTGTATGCAAGGACGCAAGGAGGGGAAGGCAAGGAGTGAGCAAAGGCAAGGAGCATAGCTCTGCACGTGGGGGGGGGGGGGGCTTGACACAGCTTGTAATAGACAGGAGCCCAAACTACAAGGGACACCATTTCTTTTCGTTATTTTCATTAGATAGTAGTGTTTGCACATATTGTAACAAATGTATGCATTCTGATGCACTACCAACCAATCAATGGGCGGCACACACACAAGTAAACAGTGCTTTGGTACTCACAGAAGAAGCAGAGCATTGGCTTATTTTGAGTGCAACCCTTTCCTAGACGGAAAGACATTTTTAGAGGCAAATGGTGGTATTGTCTAGAAAAAAAGGTATTTAAGAAATATTAGTACCCCGGCGAGAGACAATCAGAATGAAACAAGCATTCTGATTGGCTCTCGCCAGGTCCATACCCGGCCGGGAATCCCTCCGTCAGGATTCCACAGCCTTTTTCCCCCGGCGGGGGGCGTGGCATCCCCTCAGCCTATGGGGAGGCTCGAAGCGGGGCCTCCCCGCGGCTGAGAGGCTGCCTTCGCCCCCCGCCGGGGACTCGGGTAAGTATTTTTTTTTCCCTTCCCTCTCCTAACCACCCACCCGCCCCCACCCAACTTACCCTCTTGTTTCTGCGTCCCCGGCGGGGGACGAGGGAAGTCTCCAGCCGTGTGGAGACTCGGAGCGGGACCATCCCCGCTCCGCGCCTCCACACGGCTTGGGGCTTTCCTTGTCCCCCGCCGGGGACGCAGGTACGTTTTTTTTTTTTCTTCCCCCTCCCAACCCCACTTGCCTTTTTCTTGATCCTTTTTTGGGAGCAGACACGCTGGGAACACATGTGTTCCCAGCGCGTCCGCTCCCGATGACCGCCATGGAAAGGGAAAACGGACTCCGTTTTCCCTTTCCAGGGCGGCGGCCATTTTCTTGGTCGTTTTTTTTCTGTCCCGAAACGCCGCAGCATTTTGGGACAGAAAAAAATTGCTTTTAGTACCCCGGTCACGCAAATATTGCGGGCCGGGATACTAATAGCAATATGACCCGAGGAGCAGGGGCATTATCGACTCTGGTAATGCCCCGGGGCCTTCGTTAAGGCCCGAGCGAATAACTATGGCCCCGGGGCATTACCTGAGTCGGTAATGCCCCCGCCGCTCGGGTCATATTGCTTAATTGTTTAATTGTACTAACATTGTAAAGTCACTTTTAAAATTGTACAATGTTCTTTTCCAACACTCAGATCCAGTATATAATGCAGTTATACACATTCATGTCTTTTAGAAAAAAGCACACTATCAAAACCTAAAATAATCATATACATTATGTTCTGATAGGTTATGCTTCTGAGCTGGAAAGTCCGGTCCATGCCTATTTTACTCTTTCAAAACATCCCTATGAGTAAGAGTAGGAATGTGACAAATACCATCAATGATGCTTCCTTGCTGCTTTGCATAACATCAAAGAGAATTTTGGGAAGGTAAGAATGACCACTGATCTTTATTCTTGTCATATTTGTGTCACATAACAGGGTTGTATGATAGGAGCTCTTAGTAGAAAATGCACTCTAGGTTTTCTGATCATCACATTTTTACAACACAATAAAATGTTTGTAACTTTAAAGCCTGTGTATCGATTTGGACAGCCTAGGTATTTGGATGTGCGGATCAACAACCAAGCTGTGACAATTGTATTAAACCTTTGGTGGGTGGGGGGCTGGAATCCTATTTCTCTTTCTGGAGATAATGTTTTCTGGAGATAACGTCATTACTATCATTAATCATTGAAGTCTGTAGATGGGTCTGTTTTGAAAAGAAAAGTTGTTTATTGATTGGTATGGTCTTAGAAATGTATATATGAATTTATAAAAATGATTTCAAAATGCATAGTAATGTTTAAATTGAAAATAGTTGTTTATTCAATGATTGGTTGTGTTATTGATTGCATGTATCTGTTGAGTATTAATGTAAATGAAATTGTATCAGTTGTTAAAGTTCTTTTGAACTAAATACAACTATAACAATAAAATAAATAAATAAACAATGTTTTATTTTCCCATACGAGTAGAGCCTCCCCCATTTTAGAAGAGCAGGGGCTGAACATTAGGATAGTGCTGTTCCCCTACTCATTCCCAAATGCGCCGACATCCTTAGATAATTATATAAAGGATACTTTTGCATAGATGTTGGCCATCAGTCTTTGCAAGTCCTCGTCTATAATGCAAGATACATTAGCTCACCCATCCCTCTCGTTAATCCTTGCCTTCCACGCCTCATATTTTGCTCAGCAAATGGCAATGGATTATCCGGAGAAACAAGTCACATCTGTATCAGCCACACAGGCCTCTGGGTTCCTGCAAAAGCCACGTGAGGACTGTTCCAAAAAGCAGTAGCAAGTTCCAGACAGAAGAATCGTCATTATATCGTCTGTTTATTTAGGGCGTTGTACAATCTTCCTTTGTTGACCCCTCACATTTTGAACGGAACAGTCTATCCTCATTGGTGGAATGCTCTAATAGCATAATGCCCCCTGAGCCTTTGGTTATAACTGCTTTTAATGCCTGTTCTTTATGTTAAAAAGGCACTTCCAAAAAATTGAATTTTAGATATCTGTAAAAATTTGGAGAAAAAAACCCTACCACCCTCCCACCCTCCCACCCTAACGTATACCCTTACCACACCCCCACCTATTATTTACTATACATATACTAAAATACCTACCATTTTCAGTCAAACAAATTCGGTAATTTCTCCTTTGGTTTTTTTGCATTTTATTTTTTTCTCCGAATTTGTTGAATAATTTTAACAATCATTGTAGAGGGGTGTTCATTTCCGCTATCAAGGCAGGCTGATCCACTGCCCTGCCCCCCTTCAGGATTTGAACCTGCTATCCAAAGTTTATACGCATCCTATAATGGCGCGCTTCGATAAGCGGCGCGATCGACCTGCGTAATGAACTGTGAAACTAGACTTCAGACAACTGTGTAGAGCCTTCTCTTTGGTGATATCTGTCTCAGCCCTGACTTCAAACATGGCCCTGCCTGACTTTCAGGGGATTTTTCTGATGGTTTTTCATTAATCAAGCCTCCCGCCTTGGCGCGGAGACAGGCCGTATAGACTCGCCGTCCATTTAAAATAAATAGTTTTCAGTATGTTAACACAACTGGGAATTTCTCCCAAAATAACAGCCTGTGCTATGGAAAAGGTCAACCTGCTGCTTTCAACTAAGCCGCGGAAATGAACCTGGGTGGACCCAGTCTTAAATGTATTTCTTATTGACTCGCTCCCAGTACCTGACTTGGGAGAGCAATTTTCTTTTCTCTTGGACGGAGACAGCATTGCTTTTTTTTTTAAACAGCTCTTAAGACATGGTTGGAATATTCTGTCTTTCTTAATGCAATATTGCCACCGCTCAGAATAGCGTAATGGCTGTAACCCCGGAAATATGGATATTAAGTCTGAGTCGCTTAGAGTTTCTTTAATATTTGACCTTTCAGGACAATATGTTGACATGCCCAGTTAATTAAGCCTCAATGTCTTGCAGTACAGCCCGAGAACACTTCTGTCTCTTACGGAAACACAGTATCTAATTCATTACATCGCTTCTGCCTAGAATTGAGACTCTGCAGGGCTTTAAGTGGGCTGGGGCCTGGCAGCGCCATGACAGGCTGCGAGAATTACGCCTGAGACGGGGCCCTGCTGAGGTTCCCTAAAGTCCCCTCTTTTCCCCAGCCCACCAGGTTGATAGGGTGTCCCTGCAAAAATGTCCCCTGACAAAAAAGTCGCTGCTTTTTGTAGAGACATTATTACATTGAACATGCGGGGGTCACCCCCACAACCCATCCCCATACACATTGTTACCATATTTGTCGCCAATTGCATTTCCCAGTGACATTATGTATCGGGGACATTATATATGGGGACATTTTTACCTGATACTGGTGCTAGAATCCAAAGGTTTTTTTCTAAAGCCTGAAGCTGTCGCGTGTGCCCCGACCCTTTTGCAAAATCTAGCCGGGGATCTTAAGGGGGCGTGGCCTAACAGGCAGCAATCAGCTGAGGTGTGTATCCACTGTATTTTGCCTTTTAATTGCAGCGCCGACCCCCTGCCAGCTAGGCCGCAACCCTCTAAGAACCTTGGCTCGATTTTGCAGGCCCTAAAGCAATAAGCCTGCATATTTAACTTCTTTCCGCATCCTTTTACCCTACCCTAGGTAAGGTGTCTGCAACCGTTGGCTCTCCAGATGTTGTGGACTACAACGCCCATGATCCCTCTCCATTGACTATACTGGCTGGGCCTGATGGGAGTTGTAATCCAAAACACCTGGTTAGCCGAAGGTTGCAGGCCCCTGTCATGATCTTTCTTCCAGCAGACTGCTTTCTGGTTCCTACTGGTGGGAGCACAATGTGACATTTTACAGATAAGAACAGGTACTTTGAAACTACCACAGTGGGGATTTGGTGCAGCACCAAATCATGTTGCATAATATAGGCAAAGAGTAACTTGCATCTGAAAACTGTTGCAGGGGGTGCCAAAAGCCACGTTGCAGCAAACAAGGAAAAACAGCAGTGGCTATTGAGTGGCAATGTTGTTTTTGATTAGAATGGATCAGTAAGTCCGGTCAGCCTGATGCATCCTTTAGAATTCCACGGGCGGTACTAACCCACTCCTTGCAAGAAAGACCTAGGAGACATTTGCTGGTGCCGCAAGGGAGTAGCTGGTCTACTTTCTAGAAAGCATGCTATTTTGTTTAATTCGTTTTTCTTGCGGACTGAGGCGATACACGACGTGAGATGACATGCTTCGGAACAGAGCACTTCCGGTCTGAAGTGGGACATCCAAGAATCAATGCACAAGCCTTGCCCAACACATAACATTTCTTCACATGGATGGGGAGATCCGGAGCACGATTCTGCTGTGTAAAATGATAAATTAGAACCCTGAACACATGAACTTCCATCAACATCTGGTTTGGAAGGCCTGTCTCTGGCCTGGAAGTACAAAAAACAGAACAACGCCAGCTCCGTGAACGAATTATATTTCTTCAATGGCACCAAAAGAAAGACACATACTCAGGGGTGTTGCTAGGTCTGGAAGAGATCTGGGGCTAAGCCAATGTCGGGAGTGTCGGGACTGGGGCCTAGCTAGCCTTTTGGCTGTAGCTCCTGAGATTCTATCCGGGGCTACAACCAAAAGACCAGGGGCTATAGCCCCCTTAGCCCCCCCCATAGCAACGCCCCTGCACATACCCTGGCTACATCCGAAGACATGCGTGAGACCCCCGAAAGGTGCACTCCGATGAATTCTGCTTCTTAAAACGATGTAATAATCACTAGTAGCACCTCAGAGAACAGCCACAGACTTGTACAGGAACCCTTAATCAACACAAACATAAGCCTTATTTATTATTTATTTATTACTTATGTATTGGGTTATACCGCGCCGAAAAGCCAACAGGCATCAGGGCGCAAACTCTAAGACACAAAGGAGAGACTGAAAGTAAAGACTGGACAGTGACACGACATAAAATGGTCACTGCGTAACGGATCTTATCCTGCCTCCACTGTTGTTTTCACTTGAAAAGGTAGGTTTTCCGTTTTTTCCGAAAGACCGTGTATTTAGACTCCAGTCTTAGTTGCAAGGGCAGGTTGTTCCATTTGCTTTGTGCCATCACTGGAAAGGCCTTGCACATGCCATTAGAGTGCTTATGGGCCATAACAGTGATCTGACCCGAAGCTTCAGATCTTAAAGCTAGCCCAGGAACCTATTGTGTGATTTTTTTTCCTTGATGTATGCTGGCGTTTCCCATATAAACTTCTGTGCGCTAGGGTCATGGTTTTGAACAGAATCCCGTCTTCCACGGACAGCCAGTGCAGAGCTTCTCTGTCGTTACTAATATGTTCTTTCCATGTTTTTCTTTTCACGATCCTGACTGCACTATTCTGTATCACTTGGCATTTAGCAATCCATACCTTATTAGCGTCTAATAGCAATGCATTTCCATAATCGAGCCTGGACAGTAGGGTGGCTCTGGCGATGGTCGCGCAATTTTCCTCGTTCACGTAAGGTTGAATGGCTCTAAGGTGTTGGAAATGATAAGAGCAGTTCTTTTTCAGGTACATGACCCGTGCCTCTGCACTCATGGAGGCTTCCAGAAATAGCCCTAGTGTTTTTACTTTCCCTACTACCTGTATAAGGGAGCCATTGATGCTAAAGGACTCATATTGTGGACATAGCTTGGCACAAGCTTGATGGGGCACATCCAATTTTGGCCCATCCAAACTTCGATTGTGCTATATAATGCAGCGACTTTGGTGCTATCCCGGGAGTAACTGCCAATCAACTCTATCACCAACTGGGTATCATCTGCATAGTTTGTGAAATCTACTCCAATTTTATCTAATACTATGGAGAGGCACCTGAGGTATAGGTTGAACAGAAGCAGTGACAAGCTGGCACCCTGTGGAATGCTGCCGAAAATAGGTGTCTCCTGTGAGAATGTATCCCCCCAGTGGATTTCCAACTTCCTGTCTGCTAGGAAGGAAGCCAACCAGCTTGCGACTTCTGTGGAGCAATTGGCCACCTTCGCTAGTGCCCATTTGAGCTTTTCATGGTCCAGCAGGTTGAATGCAGCACCAAGGTCTAGGAGTATGAGTAGGCCCACGTTGGCTCTGTCTAAGATGTTCAACATGTGTGTTTGCAAGTCCAACGTTGCAGTCTCCATGCTGTGAGCTACCCGGAAGCCAGATTGTCGGTTATGCAAGATATCATTAAATTCAATGTGAGATTGCAGTTGAGCCGTGTTGACCTTATCCATCACCTTGAGAAGAAAATTACAATTCGTTATTGGTCTCAAATTACCGGGGTCCTTTTGATCCAGGCCTTTTGATCCAGGCCTGTTTTTTTCACCAGGGGTGCGATGGTAACAGTTTGAATGCTTGTGGGAACTACACTATCGCAAATGGACAAATTGACTATCTCAGTGAGCAGAGGGGCGAAGATGTCTCTATTCTCCAGAATCAGCTTCGGGGGGAGTATATTCACTGCACAAGATGTTGGTTTCGGTTTATAGTGAAAAGATCGAAAAAAAAATCTCGAAAAAAAATCTCGAAAAAAAAGTCACTTTTTTTTCAATAAGTTTTTTTTTTCGAAATGGGGGGTTCCCCCCCAACCCTCCTTTTTTCATTTTTTTTATTTTACCCCTTTTTTTACTTACCTGACCCCAAAAATACATATAAATAAATAAATAAATAATAAATTCAACCTTTTTTTTTTTTCGAGATTACTGACATTCGAGATTTTTTTTCGACCTTTTGACTGACCACCGTTGGTTTCATCGAGGACAGCTTTTTAACCATGTCTGTGAGATTTATTGGAGGTGGGAGGATCAGGCTGGGCCTTCCTCACTGTTTGTGCGGCTGTTATCTTACACGTGACTTCTATGGAGAACAATTTTACAGTTAAAACTTTTCTTTTTGTTTTCAAAGCAGAGTATACAGCAGCGGGAATCCTGACATAAAATCAATCTTTCTTTCTTTCTTTCTTTCTTTCTTTCTTTCTTTCTTTCTTTCTTTCTTTCTTTCTTTCTTTCTTTCTTTCTTTCTTTCTTTCTTTCTTTCTCTGTATCTTTCTTTCGCTGTATCTTTCTTTCTTTCTTTGTTTTCCTTTCTTTGTTTCTTTTACTCCTCCCTCACACAATAGAGATTGAACGAACGCTAAAATGAAAGCAAGAACATTACAAACTGCTGCAGCTCTGATCTTTGTGTAGGAAAGAAAACAAAAGAAAACAAAAGAAAAGTTGGAAAGATTTTTGTAAAATCCCTCCTCATAGAAGGTCTCGACAGGCTATGGTTTTAGGGTCTCACTTGACTATGTTAATAAGTCTGCCGCTGTTCTCCAAGGTGCTTCTTGTGATTTACTGATTGCTTATGAAGCTCGATATATTGGAAGTGACCCTTTGAGGCAGGAGAGGATCATAAGAATAAGAGCCCACCTCTACTCAGAAAATCAGAGAAGAATAGGCTTAAAGCAATATTTCTGTATCCTGTCACACGACTGTTGTAAGGAATTGCGAGGAATACTAGAAGCTCTCCCAGGGGTAGGCAACATTAAATATTCCTGGTATTTGTGAAGGAGAGTCATGACTCTATTAATGGCCTGGGGCTGAGTATTAAGCATACCACTTTTCTTTATTTTTCCAACAATGAAAACTGCACACAGGAAAGAAATTCCACACACTAACCCACACTACAAATCCCACAAGTCTCTGGTTTCTCCATAATAATCATGCCCATCGGCCAATCCACAAGCTCTATCTCACTCTCTCCCCCCCTCCCTCTCTCTCTTTCTATTTCTCTCACTCTCTCTCTCCCACTCTCTCTCCATCTTTCTCTCTCTCTTTCTCTTTCACTCTTTCTCTCCCCTCTCTCCCTCTCCCCTTCTCCCTCTCACCCTTCTCCGTGTCTCCCCCTCCATCTCTCTCTCTCTCTCTCTCTCTCTCTCACTGTCTCTCTCTCTCTATCTCTCACTCTCTCTCTCTCTCTCTCTCTCTCACTCTCTCGCTCCGCCCCCTCTCTCTCTCTCTCTCTCCCCATTTAAGTGATAGCCACATTCCTTCTCTTTTTTGCCCTTATTCAGTCCAAACCACCAATGTCAGCAAAAACAGCAAAAACATCAAAAAGGCGACTGCGCCCCACAGAAGTATTACCACTGGCGACCATCCAGTCCTTCGACTAAAAAGATCTGCTGACCAAAATAGGAACCTTTGGGTGCCCCTGAAACAAGACAGGAGGGTGGCATACTACTTGCCTCGGTGCCACTAAAAATATCCAGACTCTACTTCATAAATTTGTAGACGCGATTGGCATAGTATTGCATGGCACAGAGGCTTCTTATTATGTAATGTTCAAAACCGTGCAATAAGCTAACACTAGAACATATGTATGACCTGGCCTCATGGCCGGTCTACTACCCTGAGAACGTCCACCAGCCTTGCTGGTCCGTCATAGATGCCTTGGAGCCGCTAACAAAATAAGCCCCAAAGACAGAACAGTCGATAACCCGCTAAGGTCATCACCCAACACACCCATATAGCCAGAGAGGGGGGAGATATCAGATAATGGGGTTTACAAAAGAAAATGAATTGATCCCTACACATTCTCCGACTTGCAATGGGGTCCTGGTCGGATCTCAAACACCCCCACTTTGGTATGGTACGGCAGGGGCTTCAATAAGAGTAGAATTCGTCCTAGACCTGTGCGATACCCCAAGGGGGCAGAAAAACCTGCTCAACAGGTCCAGGGCTTTACCATGAGACATCCTACGGAGCGAAGCTAGGTATATCCGTGATGAATCACTATCTGGCAAGGGCGTGAAAGCCCTGGCGTTTCTTTAGTTTTATTAAATAATAAAATGGTGCAGGTAATGACATCTCTGAAAGAGAAATCTGCCAATCAGATTCCCCTTTCATAAGCTCCATGCCATAAGCGTAATGTGTGTGCGTGTGCCCCGCTGCATCAGTATCCTGATTCCCAGTGCCCGCTCTACCAGTGGCACAGAGCAGGTGCAGAGGCCACAGGTGCCCTCTTGACAGCTGCAGTCACCCCCAAGTCTCTGCAGCGCAGGGGCTGCATTTAAAATATGCACCCCTTTTCCAAAAACGACAGAACCCAGACGATGTTGTCCTGGGGGCACATACAACTGTAAAAATAAGCCCTACCAGAGTTAGGGTATGGTGGCCAGCATCTTTCAGAGTTTTCCCAGCCACATTAAATTGATTTCACGCGTGTGACACACCTGGGGTCCAGTCCAGCTGTGGAAGGATTATGTGCATTCCTCCCAGACAAAGACCCACCTCTGTCCACTGACAGGACTGGCCTTGGGGAACTGCTTCTCTTTCTTTCTATGTAAAGGGCAGGTAACAACCCTTTC
The DNA here is from genome assembly GCF_040938575.1 of Ambystoma mexicanum. Taxonomy (NCBI): domain Eukaryota; kingdom Metazoa; phylum Chordata; class Amphibia; order Caudata; family Ambystomatidae; genus Ambystoma; species Ambystoma mexicanum. The sequence goes on from NC_090938.1 coordinate 64,501,111, forward strand.
CCAAGGACAGCCACTCCACAGGACACTGGCTTGAGAACCAAAACTAAGAGGCACACCCATTCACAGAGAGCCAGGCCTAACATCAGTGGACTGCATTTCCAAAGGCCTTTGATCCTATTGAGAGGGGAGGGGAGGAATTAGGTTGAGCTAGAAAGGGGCTTGCAGAGTTTTTGGGGTTTTCTGCCATCTTGATTCTCTCTGCCTCTCTTTCTCCTTCCTGTCCACTCCACTTCCTCTGGAGCAAAGCACTTTGGGTGTGACATCAGAAGGGCGAAGTCCACTCATTTCAAGGGCTAGAATTGGACCCCTAAAGCAGGCGAGCTTTAGTCCAATCACCTGGGGACTTTTGTCTATAAAAGAAGGGGTCTCTCACCACGCCTATGAATCATGCACTCATCTTGAACATCCTGAAGATTTCGTTGGACCCTGCTGAAGGAGCAGTTCTACTAAAGTCCTCCATTTGTGGGGTGAAGGCAGAGGTTCAAAAGGCAGGAGAAACCATCTCACGGACCATTGGGGCGGAACTCTGCTGCTGAAGCAGACGGCTTCCTCTCTGCCAGCCACACTGTGTCCAGGACCTCACCATGCTGCAGGTCTCTGAAGGTGTATGCCAGGGCCCCCTTTGTTTGGGAGCCCGAGAAATGGATTGACATTGGCTCTCGAGACCCCTGAGTGGGACTTACAGCATCTAGAAGCCAGAACTGTCAAGATCCCTGTAGTCGACAATGACCCGCTGCAAACCGTGTTGTGCATGCACCTCGCCATGGAGCGATCCAGCAGGGCACGTCAATACTGCCCTTTGGCATCTACTGTTCTTTGATCGACCGTCCACTCATCAAACTCATTTGCCACTACACCTCGCCAGCAAAAGCGCATTGTTGCAATAACTCGAACTACAAAGTACCAACGTCTTGCCTGAGTTGCATGTGCAAATGCCAGCTTCTTGATATCTGCCCCTGTGAGACGACCGACCAGACTCTGTAGTTCCCCAAACCACGACCTCCGAGCCTTTCGCATCAAACTGACTCACCTGCGCATCTTGGTACCAGCCTGACTGGCTTCGATCTTCGACTTCTGATCCAGACCTGGTAACCACCCGATCCTCACAGTGTGAGTACACGCTTTGGGACCAGATCTCCCCTTCCGCTTGACCCGTCTCAAAGCCAGTTTGCTGCTGGACCACCACAACTGCCACATCTGCCACCCGAGCCGACACCACAACTGATGCTGAGAAAGCTGGTTTGATGCTGTTGAACCCCTAAGACATTTGCAGACGGTATTTAACTGACATGTGCCCCTTTCCATTGACTCCTAGAGCCATCTTTGGGCCCTGGAGACTGGCTAGCCCATTTTTGTCCCCTCTTGCGACTTCAAGAAATATCCTTTTGAACATTGTGGTCTTTTTATTGCCTCTTCTCCCTTTGCCTACTCACCCAGAGTGCTGCATCTATCGTATCAGTGTATATTCTGGGTTTCTTCTACAAGGCGTGTGTTTTTACCATGTTTTCTAGTTAGTTATTATTGTACATTGTGTGTCCAATTAAAGTTTATATTTCTATAGAACCTTGATTGGACATTCCTTAATTTTGGACTGTTAAACTTCACTGTTTGGGTAGCTACTGAACCACATTCACACCCCTCTTAAGAGTATAGCCTTCCCTCGGCCCATGTTACCACAAACGGTGCAGGAGGCATATCTCTTAACTATGCCTGTTTTGCCTTTATGATTGTGCTGGCTCTTGGTTTGCAGACGTTTGAGGGCTGAGTGGGCATATCATCGTCACATTCATTGACCCACACATGGGTCTGGGCTGGCCGTTAAAGCAAGGATTTCAACAAGAGCAGCATTTGTCCTACACCTGCGTGATACCCCAACAGGGTAAGGAAACCTGTTCAGCAGATCCAGGGCTTTGCCATCAGACATCCTACGAAATGAAGCTAGGTATATCAACATAGCAACATATGGGTATTAAGCGTGTTATAAATACGCAACTAAGAGACATATTCCAGTAACGTTACCGCGATGCCCCAGGGCTGTGTGAGCACTTTAAAAATGCAAATAAATAAATAAATATATAAAATAAACATAAGCAGCTTTGCAAACATGCCCGAAAGGCATAAATCCCCCAAACACAGACACAACCAAATATGCAACCCAGAGGCAGGAAGATCTAGGCAGCAAGGGAACAGCCACCAGAATCCTTTCAACAGAAGGAACACAAGGGTTAGGCGCCCAACTGCCACCCAGCCACCAACTGATGAAAGGACGAAATGTCTGATCTTTACAGTAAAAGACGCTGATGACAGTGTGAGAGAAGCAAGGACATTTACCACCTGGGTAACATCTGCCCAAACGGAGCCCACACCCCACTCATGGCTCCCCAGCAAACACAGGCACCCCTTCAGCTCACACGCCGCTGGAGCTCGGGGCCCAGGCCTTACTGGTGAATTTGCAAAACAAAGAGGGGAAGATGGAAGGTTTAGAATTAATCTTAACCTCTGGCATTGCTCTGGGCAACCCTCCAGACCATCGTTCTTCACCTGCCAAGCCATTACAGAAGGGGAAAGATCATATGCAAATCAGGCTTGGTCCCACCCCAAACGGGGCAGTCTAGCCCAAAATGCTTGGTCACATCCCTACTGCACAGGACCACAAGCATCCCGAGACATGTTTCAGCATCATTGAGCATCATCAGTCAGTGAGGAGTAGCTTGGTTCTCTAGGCCCAGGAGGTACGGGACCCACGTCTTGGCATACCAGTCCCACTCAGGGTGACTAAAGCAAAACAAAGAGGTGATGGCTGGAAGGTTTAGAATTCATTTTAAAACCTCTTGTGATTTCCACAGCCACTGCGGAACTGCCGAGGCCCTTCTGACTCGGCTATTTGCCATGCCATGAATTCAAGAGATTCACTGAGAACCTATGTTTGAGGGTCACCTTGCTCGCTCATAGTAGATTCCTAGGGACGAACCACAGAATTGGAAAATCCCAGAGTCACGGGAAAACAAGTCTGAACTGCTCAGATCAAAGCACCGACACAATGTCGACACTTGTTTCTGAACGTGCAGCAAGGTCCTGGAAAACCATAGAACGAGGGACAATAAAATGGACGCTCCTGGGCTGTGGCCCGTGTCATGTTGCTCTTTGGTTCTGGAGTGGCTGGCTTTCTTGTTCAGGCCTCTAAAAAAAAAAACAGGGGTCTCACAAGTGTAACACTTTGAGCAGTGACCCTAATTAAGAAAGAACAGGAGTAACAAATAAAGTGTCTTTCTGGATTTCTACACAATAATTGCTAGACTCATTAAAGGTTTATTTTAGGCACACTTCAGGGGGTGAGTCACTGATTTAGTATGTTCTTAAACACCTGAACTCAGCCTTTTATCCTTCTGAGGATTGATAAATACCAACACAGGTTGGATATATTGTATGTATATTTGTTCTATATAAAGCACATACGCGTAAGTGCTATATAATACCACATCATAATCATTTGGCCTTGGACGTCTGCTTGCATTCACAGTAATTTGGTAACATGGGCGTATACACACTGATATTAACGATATATATGGTGATCCATTCTTGTATGAACTGTATATCACATAGTGATATCATAACCATATCTTTCGTAGTGTACTTAGTAACAATGCTATGTGATGCCACTTCCTGTTTTGTCAAGGGGTGAAAGGTTGTGTTCCATTGGTTCCCTTGAAGTCACTTCAGGATGGGGTCAAATGACATTAATTCCTGTGATGTCATCAGAGGTCAAGGGTCATGTGATGCCACTTCCACTACCCCTGGCATTTTGGTGAAATGACATCCCTGCCTGCAACCAATTCCTCACAGCAGGTGACGGGCACATGCAAGTAGAAAATCGTGTTTGTTAATCAGCAAACACCTGCTCTCTTCTCTCTCTATGAGCTCTGCCTAATGCTTAGACCTTTTTTTCTACTTTATAAGTTTAGTGTATCTGCTTTAAGAAAAACTCAAAAACGAATAAAAGTAGTTAAGGATATTGCGTAAGTACATATTTACTTACCAACATTATTAAAATGTTCTGGCAGTTTGTAACTCCTATTATGTTTGTGTCAGAGTCCATTAGGAAATGTGAAGGAGGCGGGTAATGTCCCTGTGAATACCGCCAGGCGCTGCAGTTCCTCATTATATGTGAGTACTATTGACATCATAATTACTCGCGGGCAGCTACGCGCAAGGTTCTTCTGGAGCGCCAGTGCATTAGTGTCATTGACTTCCTGCTGAGCAACTTCAAGTGAGTGTTACCTTGGCAGCCGCACTAGCGGATAAATCTGTCCTTCCGGCCAACGGAAATGGCGGAAGAACCTGTAACGAACAAGGTCACTGGAGGTGCAGTGCAAAGGGAAACGAGGGAAGTGCCAATGAAGGATGAGGTCACTGCGGTTAAACGGCAAAGAAAAACAATGAAAGTTGGGAGAACTGGGGTTAAAGTGCAGAGGTAAATCAGGAAGGAACCAATGGAGGATGAGGTCACTGGGGGGTAGAGGACAAATAGGACACTGAAGAACCAAAGAAGGATTAGAGCACTGGGGGTAGAGGACAAAGAGGACAACGAAGAACCAATGAAGGATGAGAGCACTGGGGGTCGAGGACAAAGAGGACAACGAAGAACCAATGAAGGATGAGAGCACTGGGGGTAGACGACAAAGAGGACAACGAAGAACCAATGAAGGATGAGAGCACTGGGGGTCGAGGACAAAGAGGACAATGAAGAACCAATGAAGGATGAGCGCACTGGGGGTAGAGGATTAAGGGGACAATGAAGAACCAATGAAGGATGAGAGCACTGGGGGTCGAGGACAAAGGGGACAATGAAGAACCAGGGGGTAGAGGGCAAAGAGGACAACGAAGAACCAATGAACGATGAGCGCACTGGGGGTAGAGGACCAAGAGGACAATAAAGAACCAATGAAGGATGAGAGCACTGGGGGTCGAGGACAAAGATGACAACGAGGAACGAGGGGGTAGAAAGCAAAGAGGACAACAAATAACCAATGAAGGATGAGAGCACTGGTGGCAGAGGACAAAGAAGGCAACGATGAACAATGGGGCTACTGGGCAAAGAGGACAACGAAGAACCAATGAAGGATGTGCACACTGGGGGTAGAAGACAAAGAGGACAATGAGGAACCAGTGAAGGATGGGAGCACTGGTGCTAGAGGAGAAAGAGGACAACAAGGAACCAAGGGGTATAAAACAAAGAGGACAACAAATAACCAGTGAAGGATGAGAGCACTGGTGGTAGAGGACAAAGAGGACAACGATGAACCATGGGGCTAATGGGCAAAGAGGACAACGAAGAACCAATGAAGGATGTGTGCACTGGGGGTAGAAGACAAAGAGGACAACGAAGAACCAATGAAGGATGAGAGCACTGGGGGTAGAGGACGAAGAGGACAACCAGTGAAGGATGAGGACTCTGGGGGTAGAGGGCAAAGAAGACAACGACAAACCAATGAAGGATGAGCACTGAGGCTAAATGCCTAAGGTAAATGAAGGAGGTACCAAGGAACGACGAGGTCGCTGGGGGCAAAGGACAAAGAATAACCATTGATGGATGATGTCACTGGGGGTAAAGGGTAATGAAGAACCAATGAAACATGAGGGAACTGGGGTTAAAGTTCAAAGGTAATCAAGAAAGAACCAATGAAGGAAGAGGTCGCTGGGGGTAAAAGACAAAAACAAATCAATGAAGGGTGAGGTCACTGGGTGTAAAGGGCAAAGGGAAATGAGGGAAAACCCACTGAAGGATGAGGGCACTGGGGGCAAAGGGAAATGAGGGACGAAACAAAGAAAGCCAAACGTGCTGGGGTAAAGGGTAAAGGGGAATGAAGGATTAGGGCGCTGAGGGTAAAGGGCAAAGGGAAGTTAGCGAAGAACCAATGAAAGATATGGTCCCTCTGGGCAAAGAACCAGCAAGGACCAATGAAGTATGAGGACACTGGGGGCAAAGGGAAATGAGGGATGAAACAAAGAAAGACAAAGGTGCTGGGGTAAAGGGCAAAGGGTAATTAAGGATTAGGGCGCTGGGGGTAAAGGGCAAAGGAAATGAAGAGGAATCCAATGAAGATTAGGTTGATGGTGCAAAGAATAAAGAAGGACCCAGGAAGGATGAAGGTGTTGGGGGCAAAGGGGAATGAGGGAAGAACCAAAGAAGGATGAGGGCTATGGGAGTAAAGGGCAAACGTGAACTGAGGCGAGAATAATGAAGGATTAGGTCACTGGGTACAAAGGACCAAGTCGTACCAATAAAGGATGAGGCCACTGGGGATAAAGGGCAAAGGTAAATGAGGAAAGAACCAGGCAAAGAGCAACGAAGAACCAATGAGGGACGAGGACAGTACGGGTATTAAGGGGCAAACATAAATGAGGAAAGAACCGAAGAAGATGAGGTTGATGGGGCAAAGGACAAAGAAGAAAAAAGAAGGATGAGGGCACTGGGGGTAAAGGGCAAAGGGGAATGAGAGAAGAACCAAAGAAGGACAAGTGTGCGTGCTGAGGTTACAGGACAAATGGAAATGAAGAAAGGACCAAAGTGGGCAGAGGGTGCTGTGAGAATAGGGAAAAGAGTGAAAAACAAAAGAAGGACAAGGATGCTGGATATAAAGGGCAACAGGAAAGGAGAAAAGAGTCACAGAAGGACTAGGCTGTTGGGGGTAATGGGCAAAGGAAATTGAAGAAAGAACCAATGAGGAATACGTGTATTGGGGTTAATGGGAAAAGAAGAATGAGAGAAGAAGCAATGAAGGATAAAGGCCCTTGGAGTAACGTGTGAGGTAGGGAGAAAAGTCGCCTGGTGTAAGGGTACAGCAACATTATTGTCCTGGACGCTTTGGAGAGTTCAATGTATAGAACACTGATTTGCGTATCTGTTCATTAATTTATTTATTTATTTTGGATAGTTCTAAACATGTTGCCATGCTACAAAATCATGGCACTTTACAACAAAAAAGCAAAAGCAACAACATTTTGCAAGATATGGCTGAACAAAAATATGTTAACATTTTCAGGGGAGGGGAGAAGCCTAAGGGGGACGAGGGAAGATCGGATGAAGGATGACGGCAATACGGGTAAAGGGCAAAGGTAAATGAGGGTGGAAACAATGAAGGGCGAGGTCACAGGGGGCAAAGGACAAAGAAGAACCAACAAACAAAGAGGGTACTGGGGTTAAAGTGCAAATCTAAATAAGGAAAGAACCAATGAAGGATGAGGTCGCGGAGGTAAAGGGCAAAGATATATTGAGGAAGAATCAATGAATAATGGGTATGCTGGGGGTAAAGGGCAAAGGGAAATTAGAGAAGAACCAATGAAAGATGAGGCCACTGAGGGCAAAGTTAAATTGATGAAAGAACCAATGAAGGATGAGGTTGCGGGGGTAAAGGGCAAAGATATATTGAGGAAGAATTCACGAAGAATTGGTATCCTGGGGGTAAAGGGAAAACGGAAATTAGGGAAGAACCAATGAAGGATGAGACCACTGAGGGTAAGGGGCAAAGTTACATTGATGAAAGAACCAATGAAGGATGAGGTCGCTGGGGGCAAAGGAAAAAAAAGAACCAATGAAGAATAATGTCACTGGGGGTAAAGGGCAAATGAGGAGGGTACCAATAAAGGATGAGATCACTTGGGGCAAAGAGAAATGAGGGAAGAAACACAGAAGGCTACATTTTCTGGGAGTTCAGAGCAAAGGAGAAGGAGAGAAGAACCAAAGAAGGATGAGGGTTGCTGGGGGTAAAGGGCAAAGATAAATGAGGAGGGAACAATGAAGGATGAGGTAACTGAGGGCAAAGGACAAAGAAGTACCAATGAAGTATGAGGACACTGGGTTATTAAGGGGCAAACATTATGAGGTGTAATCAAAGGCCCAAACAAACGGAACTGAAGGGCCCACTGGAAAACTTACCTGCCAGCATTCAGAAACATGGACGCTGAAAAATTGGGCTTATTTGGGCAGACTATGCAGGTGTATGTCTGCAAGGGAAATCCAGAGGAGGCTAAAACAAAAATGTAATCCAAGTGCAGATTGCAAAAGCACAAAACATTGTGGGCTGAGAAATAAACGCAGCAATTTTTCACTGTAGCTGTCACCCATCAAAAGGTGGTGTGCTGTTCCAATGTAGATCCACTTTTCAGCAGAAAAATGAACAGCAAGTAATTCAGAATGTATTTTGTTAATTGCTGAAAGAGACAGCCCTGCACTTTCAGTGCAAAAGCAGAGTGAACTCTGATCAATAAAACACACTGTGTGTCAAGGAATAAAGGCTTATGTTAGAACATGCAGTATGTGAGTTCATTTCAGCCAAAGACAATGGGCAACATTCACAAGTGGCTTGTCCCACTGGCAGCCTGGTTTGTGCACCCCAACTGTTTGCAACTGCATTATAATGTGTCCTGCCTGAAGAGTGGTGGAAAACAAACTTTCTCTAGACTTGCTGTCTCTGCAGGAAAATTGATCCTGGCTGGTGCATGCCTGGAATATAGGGAGTAGGTGTGAAAACAGGGGCTACAATCAAGAGAAGCTGACACTCTGAAAGAAAGACAAGTCTTTCAGATCGGAATGATGGTCACCTTCAGATAACAGGACAGGCCTTGTGACATCACAGGGGCGGCCCAGCTCATTATCTGCAGTGGGAGATCTCTATGTAGCAAATGTATTTAAAATCTTCAGCCACCAACTTCAAACACCAACTTCAAACAACAAAGTGACTAATAAAAACACTGGTCATAAGCTGACCGAGAGAGACAAATAGCTTGGAGAGAGCACAGCTCCTATTTGCATTAACAGAAATAATTTTAAAAGGACTTTTATAACGTAGGACTTTTTCCTAGCAACCACAAGTTGTACTGCATTGATTTATGTGTAATTCCTCGAACTGTGACTTAGGGTAGTGTAATGGGCATCTAAAATGGGTTTCTGGCTGATCTGAAAAATGTCCCAAATTTAAGAGTTTATGCCTTTAAGAGTTTCCGACCCAGTGGAGGGTAAAATTAGCAATGTGGGGAGTAAATTGTATGTAATTAATTGTTATGCTTTTTGTGTAAATGGCGGAAAATTGACACATGGCTGTGCAACATGATGTGGAAATGGCTGTCATTTTATTAAATTCCCCATGAGTAGCAGTGGCGGAATATATGTATATTATGGCAGTTACTAGTAACATTTGGAAGTTCAGCTACAGAACTAAGTTTTGCCCTAAAGCTGATATAGAAACAAAAGGGGATGTCAAAGGGAAGTTGACATACGTCTGTTCCAGACTCCTAAACCAATCTTTAGAGAGGGGCTGGATTTGGAAGGAGAGAGAAGGTTAGCAGTCTAATGCTGGGTGTGAGAACTCTTGCAGGGAGCTGCCCCAGATTGTAAACTTGATGGTGTCATCACTGCTATATAAAGTGGATGCATTATAAATGACCCTAGTGAAAGGAGCTGCTAAACCTGACCATCTGACAGCCATAAGGAAACACCAAAAGGAGATTTTGCAGAGATTGCCTCTGGGTGGAGCTGTTTATTACTGAGAAGGCCTACACGCTGACTGGGTTCTATCATGGAGAGCTGGGGGCCATCCTTAAGAGTGGAGTGACCATACAGCCTGTTTAACAAAAAATATTAGTTTAATTAATTCCCTTTGGCAGAACACTACGGGGTGATTTTTGTTAAACTTCAAAATAAACCAAGCTTATTCCTGGTGTGTGCTGAAAAATATAGACTGTAATTTAATTGGGTAGTTCTATTTTGCTTATTAACCCTGACTTCTTTCAGGATGAGGGGTGCCTTTGTTCCTAAACCAAAACAAACAAACAAACAAAAATCCTCACCCTTTTACGATCCAGCATCGCCAACACAGGCCTTTAAGTGGAGCGGGGGTCTAAAATCCAAAATTCTTCAATCATCCCAATTTTTCTGTTCTGACCTTCCCCGCATAGACCAAAGTTGGGCGGGGTCTGAAAAACCCACTGCTAAATCACTGTGTGTTTATTTTGAGCAAATGTGTGGATGAAATAGTAATTGCTATATACACTTGTCCAAACATTTACACGAAACTGATAGCCTTGAAAGCACACAGGAAAATCGAAATTGCACAGAACTACATCTGTAAACAGATTGTGTTAATTGACCAGCGCTAATTATTTCTTGATGTGAAATTTGTAGAAAGAAAATTATTATAATTTGTGTTTTTCCCAACCTATTGGTGTGATTTATTTTTGTAACAAGAAGTTAATAGTGAGCCACAAAGAAGGTGCGTGTGTCGTTCAGTGTGATTTCTCTGACTTCTAATACAAATAAATACAAATAGATTTCCTGTACACCGGCCTGGTTATTGGCCAATTGGTAGCTCAGGGCGAGCGATCCAAGGGGCATGATAAGAGGCTGCGATAGAGCTGAATAAAAGAACTGACATTAACTGTTTATTTTGGGACAATTAGCTTGTGGAGGAAAGGAACTCCCTGTGTTGAGGTTGGCTTTTCAATAAACAGTTACAAAATAAATGAGGAAAGAACCAATGAAGGGTGAGGTTGAAGGGGCAAATGACCAATGAACATTGAGAGCAGTGGGCGCAAGAGGGATTGAATGAAGAACCAAAGAAGGATGAGAGTGAAGTGGGAGAATGGAAAACCAGGCTCCCGTCCTTCACCTCTCGCGCTTGGCCTAGAGGGTCACGACCCAAACACCCGCCACGAGAAGAGTTTGCCCATTTACCAGACGACCAGATACCCTGGTACAGGAACATACGGATGTGTCCATCTGCCTGCCCAGCAGCCCGCACTGGCCATGCCGACACCTGCGGCACGGATCAACTAGACTAAAATCTACACGTCGTTAGAGATGCCATGACGACCTAGACAACGGGAAGCACATCTGTACAAATATACACACTGGACATTCCCACACCAACCTACACGAAGAATATACTCAGTGCTATGACGTAGGCGACAGGCATATTCACGGACGTGCATCTTTATTATTTTTATATAGGCTTTCAGAATGCAGAAACGCAAGACGCGTCATGAACTTTTACTAGCTTGCTCACGCTTCTCTTTGAAATCAGGTACAACGATGAGAAATATAATAAAGACAATACCGATTATGGAATTATATGCTCCTATAACCTAAAGCACCTGTGCACCAAACGGACAACTTATGCACCGGGCCAAAGTAGGCCTCAAACAAGAGCTCCCGTGGACATCAACAAAACAAGAGTCAGTTGCTGATCCTGCAGAATGAGCTTGGCGAAGCAACCAGCCAAGGTCGCAATGTTGCAAACCCACGTTCCAAGAGCAAATCATCAAAGGCACGATGTTGCAACCTCGCACTCCGCGCACCAACGGTAAAGTCACACCGACAAATTAAACCAGACGCACAGTAGAAAAACAATATTAATTGTGCAGAATTATGCCTCTTTCACGGTCCCTCCCCACGTGATCAAGCCGAACCTGACGAGATGCCAAACCCGGGAGAACAGAGGCGTCTGGATCCCTCGCTACGAGACACTGGCAGATACACTTGAAAGGCTCAATGGACATCTGAAACAGTGGGAACGGTACCCCGTCTAGCTATGAATAAGTCCTCACATTGTCTGCATGTACCCATAGTGAAACATTGTTGCAACTTACAGGTACACCGAGAGCTGGGAACGACGGTGGTCCCAGGCTGGGAAGCTCACGGGCGCACCAATCAGAACATGGGGCTCTTATCACTGACGCCAGCACATTTAGCCAATCCTCAGGAGCCTTCATGTAACAATTTTCATGTATCTAATTGTAGGGACAACCCAGATATACCACCTGACTACACCTTGTCCACTAATATCTTTCTCTATATGTGTGCTATACTAACCCTACCACTCGAACACCCAATTAAGAGTGGCGATAGGTTTTTTGTTAACTTTCTGAAGTGACGCAAGTAGCGCGTCATAATACAGTAAAAAGGGCCTGCGAGCCCCACGATTGAGTGTGTGTCAGGACGAACGCGTGCGCTCCTTGACCCATCCCTGCCGTTTTGTCTAATAAACAGCAGAGTCACCTTGCTCCTTGTGTGCGTCTCATACTCTATCTCATCTTATCTGGGATACACACGGGAGGAGTTGGGGCCTCCCTGCCTGGAGGTCTGCGGACGGTCCGGCCGACCCCGGCAGAATTTCCCCCCCGACAAGTTGGAGGCACTGCTGAGATCTGTTTAAGATCGACTTTTATTTTTTACTTTTTCCAGGCACTCCCGTTGCGAGGAGGCCCGGCGGCGCGGCCCCCTCTGCCGTTGCCCCCTTCTGAGGACTACAGGACCATCGCGGAGCTGCGAGAAGACCGGACAGCGCAATCCGGATATTGGCCCTCGGGAGCCGGTTGAGAAGTATCCCGCCCGCGGTTGGCGAGTGTCCAGACGTGGTCCAGACGAGGGGAGGTGGCGAGCCGCTTGGAGGGGTGCACGCAGTCGAGCGGCCCTGCATCGAGAGAACTTGGTGAGCATGACACACACAACGAGCAATGCGAAATTGTGAGGGAGGGGGAAGGAATTAAATTAGGGAGGAGGGAGGTGTTGCACAGGTGCGCGGCGAAGGTTTGACAATATAGTGTTGGCAATGGAATGAAAGGGAGTGAAAAGTGTGCGAGAGCAGTGATGTGAAAGAGGGGGGCGGAGCACGAAACATCACGTGTGGCCGCTCGTAGACACTGATCGGCCTAAATCGCGACTAACGTGTAGGGGTGGGCGTGTGTGGTTTCCTACGATTTGGCATTTATTGATCAATGAGTAGATGAGGTTCCCTATTGTTCGAGCAAGAAACTCGATAGGTAGATGAGGTTTCCTATTGGTCGAGCAAGAAACTCGATAGGTAGATGAGGTTTCCTATTGTTCGAGCAAGAAACTCGATAGGTAGATGACGTTTCCCTGTAGGGGGTAGCTAGTTGCATAGTTGCCAAATACGGAAGATAATTGGCTGGTTAAGCCCTCCTGTTGAGGGGCGTATCACACGCGAGGCGACGCAGCGTGTGCAGTCCAATTATATTATTGATGAGATTACCTTGTTCCAGGAGAGACAGGAAGACAGCTGTAGGGTTAGCGGGGGTAAATTGCAAGTGTATTTTGAAACTAATAATGAGACTGTACTAGTAGCGTAGAGACATCGGTGACGTCACCAGTAGGGATTTTATAGGATATCACGAGCACAAGGAACATTGAGTTTTGAAAGTGGTGGGGAAGAGAAAAATGATGAGGGAGCGGATACGAAGATAAACAATAAACGAGTGGATTGGAAGAGAAGGGGAGAGGGGCGTGGCTGAGCACGGAGAACGCCGGCCACGGCAAATGTAAAAGGGGGAGGAGAACGAGGAATAAGGACGACTGTATAAGATCGTCGTAAGGGGTACGCAGTCACAGGGGGCTGCGTGCGCTTCGGCCGCAGGGGGCCGTAGGGGAAGGAATATACAATACAAAATTATACATATATATATTTGTGTTTTATTATTTTTTGTTTTTTTTTAAATTATTATTATTACATACTTTGTAAAGGATTGTCGTAAGTCCCCACACTTACGGGGCCAGGTAAACAATATAAGGTTGTAAATTGCAAACTGATAGCGAAGGGAGGAGTAATAAGTGGGGCACAACTATGTCATATGGGACAGGGTCGGGAGGGTGGGGGAACACCCTCACTACCCCACTACAACACATATGCACCACACTGCCACCCCATAGGGAGAAATTAATTAAGTACAGCATAGAGTGGACCCAGGGGACGGATAACAAAATGTTAACTCCATGGCCGCCTAATGGTAGTTTCGATCCATATGCCCAACATTCATTGCTAAACCATCTGCACAATACATACAAGGGGAAGAAGTTGGCGAGCCATATGGAGGTGTTTAACTTATGGAGGATGTTCCAGGGATCCCGACCAGGACCAAATGGAATGTTTTCTATGGGAGAAACACCGGAAGTAAAGGAGATTATGAAAGAGGGAACGGATGGGGAAAAGGGGTGTGAAAGGAAAAAGAATGAGGAGAATGAAGGAGAGGGAAGAGAAAAGATTGATAAATTAGAAGACATAAAAAAGGAACCGAGCAACGAGACACCCATAGCACCGGGAGTGAAAACAGAGGGAGAAGGGTTGTACCCTTTAAGAGAACTAGGAGAAATAGAAGGACAGTTAAGGGCGGCTGAAGGATACTCGAACCCGGCATACAGCCCTCCACCATATGTGGCTCACAGGAAGATAGTGGGGGAGGGGAGGATTGGAGAAGAGCAGATTGTAGAGATAGGACATGATGAGTGGGTAGCTGCACAGATATTATTAAAATTACGGGGTTCACTAACGGGAGAAGAAAGGGAGGCAGTAAAGAGAACAGGCGAGGATAGTACAAGGGAGAGTGAGATGAAGGGGGAGGAGCTATTACGACAAAGAGAAGAGATTTTGGAGGAAAAATTGGCAAAGCTAAGGGATGAGCAGAATGAATTACTAACACAGCTTGAGAAGGGGGAAAAAGAGAGAGTGAGGAAAAGGAAAGAGGGTAAAAACGAATTGGACAAATTAAGGGAACGAAATGAGGAGCAAAGGATAGAAGATGGAAGGGTAAGAGCAGCAGCAGAAAGGGTGTCAAGAGTAGTGTTGAGAGAAAAAAAGAAGGAAGAAGAGGACAAGGAAAGGGAATTGGAAATATGGAGGAGGAGGGTAGTATCAGAGGCAGCTAAGAAATATGAAGAAGAGAAAGCAATAGAAAGAGAAAGGGTGAAATGGGAAAGAAAGAAAGAAGATGAAAGAATATTGGAACAGATGAGCAACGAAGTAATGGAGGAATTAAAAAGGAAAAGGGAGGAACATAGTAGGGAAATGGAGGATAGGAGTGAAGGGGAAAGAGGAGGGAGAAATAAGGAGAGTGAAAAATGGGGGGATGTATATAGAAGTAGAGAAGTAGCAACAACATCAACACCAGGGGGAACAGTTGGTAACAAAGAAAGAGGAGAAATGGAGCTAATAGACTTAGAAACAGTAACAGTAAAAGGGAAAAAAACAGAGTGGGGGATACCATCTATGACTGATTTTTGCAGTGAGGAGGAAGAAGGAGTAGAGAGGGTAGGAAGAAAGAGTGAAAGGGAAAGCTTAGATAAGCTGTACCTCACTAGAACAAACATAGACTCGCCATGGATCCGTAAGAGAAGGGAGGAGCTGGAACAAAGTGAGGAGAGGGTGCAGCAACTAGTGGAAAAACAAACCCATGAAGCCACACCATCGCCATCTCCATCACGCCCTCCCCCATCGCACCCTACATGCTCAACCACCACGCGCACGCTGCGCACAATAAAGCTTGCGCCCTTCATGGACGAAGTGACTCCCTATGCATGCCGGCTTAGAGACCTCCCTAGCCGCAGGCAAGACAGACAGATAAACATACCCATATTAAACACAGGAGATGACGAAACAAGGGGAAGGGACGGGGAGGTAGGTAGGAGGAGGGGTAGTAAGGAAGAATTTGAAGTGGTAAAGGAAACAGGGGAGGAGGAGGGGTGTGAGGACTCAATATTATGGAACATAAAGGGTGACACAAGACACAACTTAATGCCACTGTTGGAGAGAGGAGGGGTTAGACCGCAGTATGTACCATGGAAGCATACGGATAAAGAAAATATAAAATGTAGGCTCCCATCACTAAGTGGAGGTGCGGGTAAGTGGATATATGAAATGGAAAAACACACCGCAGGGCAGAAACTAGCAGTAGGAGATGTGAAAGGCCTGTTAATATCAATATTAGGGGATAGAGCGGACGACATCTGGAAGAGAGCTGGATTCCATGGGATAACAATAACGAACACATCGCATGATGGGGCGCCATTTGCAAACTGCAGACATGCGCTATGGCAGGCACTGAGAGTACAGTACCCAGACACATCAGACATAGGAGCAATTACTTCCCGTAAGATGCGTGAGAATGAGGATCCTGTTGATTATATACAGGATATTCAAGAGAAGTGGCGCATGGAAACTAGAGAACAATGGGATAAAACACCAGCCATATTTTATCATATACTAGTACAAGGGCTCCCAGAAGGAGTTCAGAAACAACTAAATAAAGTAGTGGGAATGGAAGTAAAACCATGGCCTGAAATACAGCTGACAATAGTACACCACTGCAGGATATGGCAAGGAAAAATGAAACAAAAGGAAGAGGACAGGAAAACAGAAGAGGCCAAACTAGTACAGAAAAAACTAACTAAATACACAATGGAAGGGGCACTAATAACTGCGCCCACAACAATGGCCCAAAGCCCCACACAAGTAGTGGCTGCACAAGATCCAGCTCTAATAGCACCTCCACAAAGTATAATACAGCAAATGCCGCCACTACAATTACACGCACCAAACGTGGGAGGAGGGTACCCAATGCAAGGAGCTGGGTATTATGGTTATAACAGGGGGAGAGGAGGATTTATGAGAGGGAGAGGATACGGATATAATACCCAACAGCAGGTGGGGGGAGTTGGAAGTTCCTACCCCACAGGGCAACCGGTATACCAGGACAACACAGGGAGCTTCCCATGGCAAAACAGAGAACCACCCGTGTGTTGGAGTTGTGGACTACTAGGACACATGTCACGCACGTGTAGGGTCAGGCCAGGAACACCAGCATGGAATGAGCAGGCACAACCTAGGCCACCACAAGAACAGCAGGGCATACAACAACAGCAATTAACACAACAACAGCCACTGCAGCAACAGCAATTAACACAACAACAGCCACTGCAGCAACAGCAATTAACACAACAACAGCCACTGCCACAACAACAAGTAGTGATAACACAACAACCCCAAACTGAACAAACGCAATTGGGTAGGGTGACGGTATTGGGACACAACCCTTACACAGGAAATGGCCAATCATTGTACCCCCAATAGGACAGCCCACAGACGGCCTTGGTGTGTCCCATCCTGTCAGTAACACCTAATAGTGCGGAGGAGCCACGCATAGAGGTAACGATAGGTGACAAAAAGTTATCATTCCTTGTTGACACCGGGGCAACCCGGTCTTGCATAAGGGAAGGTAAATTTAAGATGTCAGGTGAAGCCATGAACACCCAAGGATTTTCTGGGGCTAAAGGATTGGTTCCTTTTACTGATAACGTTCCCTTATCTATCGGAGATTACGATCTGTCAGTTCCACTCTTGTATTATAGTGCCTCACCAGTAAATATACTGGGGAGGGACATAATGAATAGGTTAAATATGACAATCTCCTTTACAGAGGATGGTATAATTTGCTCTACTCCAGGGATTAACATGCTAGCAGCACGACAGATTATGCAAGCATACTGTGGGCAGACAGCGATTAGGGCGGAACCAGTAGATGGCGAAATATTCCAGTATGGGACAGACATGGCAATTGCATGGATGCCAGGGATAGAAGGGAAAATATGGAGGAGGCCAGCAGCTTACCTGTTCCGACCAGAAACACCTGTTAATGAACAAGAAGGAAAGGTGTTTGCAATAGACATTGAAAGCAGTATTACAACAGCTGAGTATATTGCTGTGCACGCCCAAGACAAAGAAGGAAGAGCATGGAGGGCAGTGATAGCACTAGCAGAAGGATGTAGGTTGACCCAGGTGTCAGATGAGGAACTGTTTTCAGAAGAAAAAGAGGAGGGGGAAATGGTGTTCATGATGAGTGTAGAAATATGGTTACGAGTGGCTCACAAACAAATAGCGCAGAAAATTGCTATGGCACTTGAAGCACCTGCATGCACCCCAGTCCCTTTCTTTAAGGAGGATATGTCAAAGGTGCCCAAATCATTATGGACCATTAGCCCTTATGACGTAGGATGCATTAAAAGCATAGGGGGTGTATGGATAAAATTGAAAAAAGGTGCAATACTACCAAGAGTAAAACAGTACCCATTGTCAAAAGAGGCAGATGAGGGCATATATGAAACTATAACGGCCCTTATAAACAATGGCATATTGGTCCCCTCAGAATCACCATGTAACACGGCTGTGTACCCAGTGCGCAAGGCTAAAGGGGGGTCTTGGCGCTTCATACAGGACCTAAGGCCCTTGAACAACATAGTGGAAGCAGAATATCCAGTAACAGCAAACCCGGCAACAATATTGTGTGGCATTCCAGCAGAGGCATCACGATTTACAGTAATAGATCTTAAAAATGCATTTTTCTCAATACCATTACACCCCGACTCACAAGATTTAACAAGTTTCACTTACCGAAATACTAAATGGAAACATACCAGGTTACCACAAGGGTATTGTGAATCACCCTCAATTTTCAATAGAGTAATACAGATGGATTTGGGTAACGTTGAGGTGGAAAGCACAGTGTTACAATATGTGGATGACATAATAATTTGCAGTATAAACGAAAGTAAATGCAGAGAGGACTCGTTAAAAATGTTGACTATATTGGCTGAAAAGGGGTATAAGGTAGACATGGAAAAAATACAATACTGTCAAGAACAGGTACTCTACATTGGCCAACTGATATCCCAACATGGAAGAAAGATTGCACCACAAAGAGCACAGGCCATCTCAAGCACTCCCATGCCACAGACTGTGAGAGAACTGCAGCAATTTCTGGGGTTATGCAACTACTGTAGAGCATGGGTATTTGATTACAGCTCATACATAGGACCCCTGCTTGAGGGGTTGAAGGAAGCAAATAAAGGGGAGAAAAGGTTGGGGTGGACTATGGAAATGAGGGAGGCATTTGACGAATTGAAGGACGCGATATCAACAGCTCCAGTACTGGCATCCCCAGACTATGAGCGACGATTTTTTATATTTTCACATTGCGACTCAGCAGTAATGAAAGCAGTATTGGCCCAAAAAACAAGCATGGGCTATAAACCAGTAGCATTTTATAGCGGTCACTTAGACCCCGTGATGTTAGGCCACTTCCCTTGCGAACAAGGCCTCGCTGCAGCTGCTTTTGCAGTAGAAAAGGCATCAGCAATAACTATGGGGTGTCCAACTACACTGTTTGTGGAACATGCATTATTTGCAATATTGAATAAACCCAAGTCCACACTAACGACACAAAGGGCATCAGGTTATGAGATCATTTTGTCTAGGGCTGAACTAGCGATTGTTAGATGTAGCACTGTTAACCCTGCAAGATTTCTAGCAGAAATAATTGAGGAGGGAGATTACGCCCACGACTGCACCCAACTAAATGAAATGTATTCATGTACTAGAAAAGTTGAAGAGAATGCACTAGAGGGAGGTGAGCTTTTGTTTATTGATGGGTCATCAACTATTGATCAAGGAGATGGGATACGGAGAACTGGGGCAGCAGTGGTAAAAATGATGGAGGCTCCGGTGTGTGTGGCTATGAAATGTGTACAGTTACCACAGCATTACTCTGCTCAAGCCGCTGAACTAGTTGCACTAATATTGGCATTGAAAGAAAGTTTTAACAAACGTGTAACAATATATTCCGACAGTGCATATGTTACATCCACTGTCCACTCAGGGCTAACAAAATGGAGGAGAAGAGGGTTTAGGAGAGCTGACGGCACTCCAGTGCAACATGCCCTCTTGTTGGCTGAATTAATTGAAGTAATAAACGACCCCCAAGAGCTAGCCCTAGTAAAATGCACCGCACACACCAATGGTGAAGACCACGTCTCAAAAGGGAATGCAGCAGCAGACGCGCATGCGAAATATGCTGCATACTTTGGTGAGATATGGGACCCCACAGACTCACAGAGAGGGAGAGGGAGGGGAATTGCTAGGGAGATGTTAATAAGAGAAGGGTATACCCATCTCCCAGCCACACAGATTATGGAATTACAAGCAGCAGCACCAATGGCCGAAAAGGAAATATGGGTAAACAGAGGATGTACAATGTCACCAACCGACGCACTATGGCGCCAGAGTGGTACTGGGAAAGTTGTAATACCGTTGGCACTTTTAAATACCGCCCTGAGCCAATTACATCACCCAGCCCATACAGGCAAGGAAATAATTGCAGCACGAATTAGAGATGATTGGTTCTGTCCCGAGTTAAATTCTCATGTGTCAAATTTTATCAGCAATTGTCTCACATGCCAACAGTTTACGGCCGGTCATACCCTAAAAGTGATAAGAGGTACCATACCCCGGCCAGAAGGACCTTTTCGGCACCTCCACATTGACTATGTTGATATGATCAACATATGTCAAGGTAATAGATACATGATTGTAGTAGTATGCCCATTTTCTAGGTGGATTGAAGCAGGGCCCTGTTCACACCCAGATGCATTTAGAGCAGCCAAATTCATAGTAAGGGAGGTCTTCCCCAGGTGGGGAGTGTGCGAAGTATTAAGATCAGACAATGGCCCACATTTCGCAAACGAAATGTTCCAACATATCACAGCCCTGCTGAGCATAAAGCACACATTTGCATGTGCATATCACCCACAGGCTAACGGCGTATGTGAACGCCTAAATGGCTTATTGAAGGAGGCAATTGCAAAGATACAACAAACAACAAAGAAAAGTTGGTTGTATTGCCTTCCGTTAGCATTGTTCGAGCTGAGGAACAGGCCAGGGTCCGACCACCACCTCACCCCACACGAGGTGGTTACTGGACGTCAAATGCGCCTTCCTCTAACGCCAACGTCAAGGGCATTCACTGACCACGAAAGTTCAGCGAGTATACTAGGTGATGAAATGTATCAATATGTGTCATCTTTGATTACTAGTGTTGTGTTTGTGTCTCAACAGCTCGAGCGCACGCGGGGCGGGTCCACCAGAGATAAAGAAGAAGGCGCCAGTACAGAATTAGAAAAAGAGAACTTGTGCAAACTTGCCAAAGGTGACCACGTGCTACTTCGCAATTTCAATAGAAGGTGGAACGACAAAAGGTTCACCGGTCCACATCTGGTAGAAGACGTATCAACAAGAGCAGTAAAACTAAAGGATAAGCGTGCTTGGAACCACCTACATGATGTAAAGATATACAAACTGCAGACCCGCCCCAGCGCCAACGACAGGTCCATTGGAACAACAGCAACAACATCCCTGACAGCGGAAGGAAGTTCTACCACAGACAACGACCCAATTGTTCCCTTACCTTCTCACTACCCAGACACCCCAGAGACAACAACTGACGAAGAAAGGGGTGATCACTACACTGCCCACCCCATGGTCACACGTTCAAAGAGTAAAAATAATTACGCCATCCCCCCCCCAGGACAGTTGTAACATAAACTGAAAGACATTGGCCACACAAATACACATGTAAACACGTGAATGTTCTCTTTTTTTTCTCTCGCACATACAGGAACTGCGTATTATTGTATTATTAATTAGAAAGCTAACTAACAAAGTCCACTGTCCAGGCGTAGATGGTACTCCCAGACGATAACTACCCAGAAGAATTGTCACACCAATTTGTATACGAAATAAAACGGCCAACATACCTAAAAAGAAGAAGGGTACGTGTTTACTACACAGCCTTCCTCCTGGCCATAGAATATTACATGCCCCACCTCTGCCCATACTTGCCGGTCTTAAGAGACCAATCACTTAGAGTAGCATGGGAGCAGCTCTTCGCCTGGGCACTGAATGACTATTTGATAGGGAGAGCTTAAACAAAACAAAACTAACATTTAAAACGAGCATTTCTGAGAATTTTTAGGCGGGCAACTTTAACGTCGCAAGAATAAGCTGCCAGGACTGCAGCAAGGTAAGAGCAAAATGCCGGTGAGATTAGCAATTGTAATAAAAATAATAGGGATTTTGATAATCACCGGATTTTTGGCTGCTTCTGTATGGCAGTATAGCTGTGCTATCAATTTTGTTGCTGTACCCAAACCTAATATACCCCCGTTCCTTGCTGCAACAGGTGTTACGTCAGGTGGTAGTAGTAACATTGCACCAAAGAAAAATAGAGTTAAACGCAGCACATACTCAGACAATAAAGGTATTGATAATTATGTACAAGATTCAGCACACGTCACAAACAACATATGGTACCAACACATGACCCGCATTGGTAAGCAGACAACTGAGGATAGCTGCTACGTCTGCTCATTAATACCATACGCCATGAGTGCTTCACGAACATTTGTTGCCACAGAAATAAATGAGAAGATAGCGCAGTGCATAATATACTTGGCACTGTTCCAGACGAAAGGAAGATTCCAAGGAACTGTAGTGCACATGACATGGAAAACACGAGACTCATACCCATATGAAAACAACTTCCTCAAGACCTACTTGAGTTATCACAAGACCAGTTTACATGCTGAAGCATTCAAATATATAACAAGTGGCCCTGCAAAAGGAGAAACACAGAAAGTAACATTGCAGTATCTACCATGTGATTGGTACGCCACTGAAGTTCCGGGTAAACAAGGATGCTGGGAGAGGCCGCTACTGACGATAACAGGAAAGGTGTATCTGGATAACAGCTGGGAGATAGGAGTGATTGGCAGCAACATGGTAACCAAAGAAACTATCTCAACCATCGAGACACACAATCACCGATGTTGGACGACGTGGATCAAGTATGTACCAATGCTCACATGGGTAGAAGAAGATGAAGACCCAATAACGATACTACCGTTGACTGCGCCCAAGGTATGTTACCAGCATAAAGGAGAGGTGGACGTAGGATATAACACCAATTGCGCAAGCGTGACGGAGTTACCTGAGGGGGGAGCAGGAACAGCAGTAATAATGGATCATTATTGGGCCTGTGGAGAAAAGGCATACCATACACTGCCTCCCCTGTGGAATGGTGTGTGCCCAATGGTACACGTCAATGTACCATCATTAGTGGTACCTAAGAAGCACGTCGATGTGGCGAAATTTCCTAGAATGAATGAAGGGGATAAGAGAAGAAAGAGATCTGCACCACTCCAGGAGGAGCAAGGGAACAGGACCAACAGCAATGACACTGTCCTAAATAGAAGAAAAAGACAAGGAGAGCCGCTGACAGGAAATTACCTGTGGGGAAGGTCGGAAACGGCACTAACATCAATACCGCCAGAACACAGACTATTCAGCAGAGCAGCAATGTTCTTCTCCTCAATAATACACCCGGGATTACAGGCTTACGCAAACGCAAAATGGCTCCAAATAACTAGATGGGAACTAATGATGACCATCAATTCTACAGTAAATGGGTTCAACGCAATAAAAGAGGAGCTGCGAGCTGTAAGGATGGTAGCACTACAGAACAGATATGTATTGGACCTTCTCACAGCAATGGAAGGAGGAGTTTGTGCAAAGATAGGACAATCATGCTGCACGTTCATACCTGCCAATGATGCTGACAATGGTACACTGACAGAAGCAGTTTCGCAATTAGCTCAGATGCACTCCAAAATGACGGATGAAAGCAATGGTGTGAACAAGGATGAGAGCTGGTTTTCACTATTATGGTCGTGGATGCCATCCTGGCTGTCAGATGGACTGAAAATAATAGTGGGCTGTACTATATTGGCTGGAGCTACCCTGATCATAATTAGATTTTGGAAGGCACGAAAGGCACGCACTACTGACGAGTTGCTGGAAATGGTGGGAATGCACCCCTTGATGCCAGCAGATGACGGCCAGCATACAGGTGTAATAATACAGGAAAAGGAGAAGCTGCGCACCCAAATAATTACCGACCATCTAGACCCACCATCAGTAAAGACCGAGAACCCAAGAAACCCCAGGAGCTACATAGGAAGATGGGTATACTGTACTCCTGGGGGTACCTGTGAATATATGTATTGGTCCTTTGAAGATCATGTAAACCACTATGGACATCTCGGAGGAATAACTAAGATATGGCGAGTAAGAGGAGATAACGAGAAGGATATGTTTGTGGTCGACAAGTCGACCAGAGGGGGGACTGAAGTGGGAGAATGGAAAACCAGGCTCCCGTCCTTCACCTCTCGCGCTTGGCCTAGAGGGTCACGACCCAAACACCCGCCACGAGAAGAGTTTGCCCATTTACCAGACGACCAGATACCCTGGTACAGGAACATACGGATGTGTCCATCTGCCTGCCCAGCAGCCCGCACTGGCCATGCCGACACCTGCGGCACGGATCAACTAGACTAAAATCTACACGTCGTTAGAGATGCCATGACGACCTAGACAACGGGAAGCACATCTGTACAAATATACACACTGTACATTCCCACACCAACCTACACGAAGAATATACTCAGTGCTATGACGTAGGCGACAGGCATATTCACGGACGTGCATCTTTATTATTTTTATATAGGCTTTCAGAATGCAGAAACGCAAGACGCGTCATGAACTTTTACTAGCTTGCTCACGCTTCTCTTTGAAATCAGGTACAACGATGAGAAATATAATAAAGACAATACCGATTATGGAATTATATGCTCCTATAACCTAAAGCACCTGTGCACCAAACGGACAACTTATGCACCGGGCCAAAGTAGGCCTCAAACAAGAGCTCCCGTGGACATCAACAAGACAAGAGTCAGTTGCTGATCCTGCAGAATGAGCTTGGCGAAGCAACCAGCCAAGGTCGCAATGTTGCAAACCCACGTTCCAAGAGCAAATCATCAAAGGCACGATGTTGCAACCTTGCACTCCGCGCACCAACGTTAAAGTCACACCGACAAATTAAACCAGACGCACAGTAGAAAAACAATATTAATTGTGCAGAATTATGCCTCTTTCACGGTCCCTCCCCACGTGATCAAGCCGAACCTGACGAGATGCCAAACCCGGGAGAACAGAGGCGTCTGGATCCCTCGCTACGAGACACTGGCAGATACACTTGAAAGGCTCAATGGACATCTGCAACAGTGGGAACGGTACCCCGTCTAGCTATGAATAAGTCCTCACATTGTCTGCATGTACCCATAGTGAAACATTGTTGCAACTTACAGGTACACCGAGAGCTGGGAACGACGGTGGTCCCAGGCTGGGAAGCTCACGGGCGCACCAATCAGAACATGGGGCTCTTATCACTGACGCCAGCACATTTAGCCAATCCTCAGGAGCCTTCATGTAACAATTTTCATGTATCTAATTGTAGGGACAACCCAGATATACCACCTGACTACACCTTGTCCACTAATATCTTTCTCTATATGTGTGCTATACTAACCCTACCACTCGAACACCCAATTAAGAGTGGCGATAGGTTTTTTGTTAACTTTCTGAAGTGACGCAAGTAGCGCGTCATAATACAGTAAAAAGGGCCTGCGAGCCCCACGATTGAGTGTGTGTCAGGACGAACGCGTGCGCTCCTTGACCCATCCCTGCCGTTTTGTCTAATAAACAGCAGAGTCACCTTGCTCCTTGTGTGCGTCTCATACTCTATCTCATCTTATCTGGGATACACACGGGAGGAGTTGGGGCCTCCCTGCCTGGAGGTCTGCGGACGGTCCGGCCGACCCCGGCAGAATTTCCCCCCCGACAAGAGCGCTGGGGGTGGAGGGCAAAGGGGAATGATTGACAAAGCAAAGAAGGACAAGAGTGAGTCCTGATGTTAAAGGATACATGGAAATGAGCAAAGGACCAAATAAGGCAGAGGGTTCTGGGGGAAAAGGTAAAAGAGTGAAAAACAAAAGAAGGATGCATTTACACAAGTGCTTTTGCTAAGTGTTTTTGCCCTGCTGTCTCTCTGTTCCCTGTGTGCCGAGGTCTCCAGGAACAAGATTCCACTCTGCCGAGTCGCTGTGAGAACACGTGACTAACTGGCCCAGACAAGCAATTGGATTGGATTGTGATGATCCCACCTCCTTTCCCAGAATCCACAAAAGCACTGTGCACGCGCATTTGCACAAGTGCTTTTGCTAAGTGTTTTTGCCCTGCTGTCTCGCTGCTCGCTGTGTGCCGAGGTCTCCAGCAACAAGATTCTTCTCTGCTAAGCCGCCGTGAGAACAAGTGACTAACTGGCCCAGACAAGCAATTGGATTGTATTGGTACAGGAACACAAACTTTTCCCATTGACTCTAGCTCATAGACTGCCACATTGGCCGTTGGCCCATAGACTGGCTCATCGACTGCCACTAGACATTTGCTACTTTAAATCCTGTAATTGTACTTTTTTCTTTTCCTTTTTCACAGTGACGATCCCACCTCCTTTTCCAGAATCCACAAAAGCACTGTGCACGTGCATTTGCACACGTGCTTTTGCTAAGTGTTTTTGCCCTGCTGTCTCACTGTTTAGCAGTCGAGCGGGTGACGGAGGCGGATCTGTTTGACCACATGGTTTAGTTCTGTAATTAAACACTTTTACTTTGCAGGTACTCTTTCATGTTTTATTATTATTGTGATTCCTCTTGTGTGTCCTGTATAATGGTTGTTAAAAGGTCTACGTTAAAATCTGGCATGCCACTTCTAATTCCACCGCAGCCGCTTTCTATAGGTCACCTAAAAATGGTAGCGGCTAAAATATCTAGTCCATGGAATAGAATCGCATCCTCCGCAGACAGACATTTAGGTACCAGGGCGTTTCGTTCAATGTCTATCACATCTGACATACGCACCTTTTGTTCCAACGAATCCACTAGTCAGAAACCGGCCCACGCGGATGCAAGGTCTGTTAGCGAATTAAGTAATTATCCCAGTCAACCAGTGGCCTCGATTATGCATCAGCCCCTCCCAACCCCCCCACCCTCCCCCTAACCATAGACACATTTGAAATTGTTCCACCAAGTGCTCCCAGATCTAATAATGACGACTCTCAGTCATCTAATCGAGTCGACCATGGGGTAATGTCAAGGAGGAAGCTACAGACACTACACTAGTCTCTGCTTGCCTAGCAGGCAAATTGCAGCCTAATGGCGCGGTTCAAATGCCGATACGGACCAGCCCTTGCAAAGTTATGGAGCCAGTACGCTGTTCAGTCACGGCTCAACAAAAGCTCCGAAAGGCACGCAAACTGCTCACCCTGGCGGGCGAGATTGATGAAGACGCACTGGAATTTATGAATCTATCTAATAAATCCAGTCCACACTCCCAGGAAATTTTATACATTTGCTCTAATTCGAGGGACCTCATGCAATTGCACGAGGATAACACATGCAGTAACATTTCTACACAACTTGAACACGAGTCGCCCAATACGGCAACGCTCCGAGAGAAAAGCTCACCGGAAAGTACGACACCACAGGTGTAGGATGAGACCCATATTAATTTCGTAGATGAGTCACCCTCATTTATAGCTCCAACACCAAGACGATCCAGATTCCAAGAGGCAGCACAGGAATCAGAATGTGTTATTCATAAAAATCAATCAACCTGATTTTCCTTCCCAGAAGCCCCTGTCCTGGGCAATACATAGTGGAACCAGGCTCGAATCCGAAAGCCAACATCTTTGGGCTATTTGTGTCAGCTGGAAGCAAACCACAAGGGCAAATAGACTTGCCACCTATTCCTGCCGTTGGCCTCAAGTAATGTCTGAAGCTGGCTAAGAAAACTCAGCAACTGCAGTCAAGGGGTAGGGCGAGAAGAATTGTTAAGGCTGGGAGCCGATTAGTGAAGCAGCAAGAAGCTCCAGTCTCTATGGCCGCTATCAAGGTCACCACGAACTCCACATTGATGTCTATGGCTTATAAACCTTTAGACGACCTAGTGGCACTTTCCTTAAAAGTTGCGCCTGGTGGAGGAATAAAATATGCCAACCAAGAGCCCCAGGACATGTTGCCCAAGAGAGCAATGTCTGCCAACCTCAACACCGAAAATACTGTAATGTTACCAGCAATCTCGGTCAATCCAGCTGCGGTGGACTTGCTGCACCCAAATATTGCCATGCTTAGAGAGGAAATTCGAGCTTCCATTGATTCCTACGTAATACAAAAGTCACTAGAGATTGAGCATACAAGTCTCCTGCAGATTGACCCCATAGCACCGGTCTCCGGTTCCGAGGCAGTAACACCATGGCCAGCCTCATTAGGAGAGACACTGGCAGTCCCAACAAATCCTCACCAGTTGTATACGACCTTGCCATCCACTAACCAGACCCCCAGGTAAGAAATCGGCAAAGCAATATAACTTCAATGCCAGCTCCTTCAGATAAAGATGCATAAAAGCCTGCTCCAACGCAGGTGGTCCCCACAATGCCAACTAATGCAGTAGCACCCACGGCGCAGGACATAAGGGACATGATAAAGGTGTGCATTGACTCCTACATTGCAGAAACTCAAGGCAGAATACATGGTGTTGGCAACATTCAACGAGTGCCCTTCCCTAATGTGAGAGCATTGCTGCAGGGCCCCACTTCTCTGCCTAAATGTCCTAGACGGTTGCAAGGAGCCGACATGGTTCCCTCCATCCCTTCGAATCAAACCCAGATAACATCTATGGGATCTCATAGTAAAAACCAGATAAACAATGAGAACATAAATGGACAAAAAAACCATCACTGCCTATTATTAAAATGTTGAGACCTGCCAGGTGCTCAATATGTCCTCAATAAAGCGAGCATATTGAACATCTGTGCCGAGATACCTGCACTAAGGAATCTAGTAACATCAGGCATTGATTTAGTGGAATTTAGTAATGGTCATGACTTAGCAGAGGCAAAGATTTATATTCGATATGGGCTGGTTGCCAACATACTATGGCAAGCCAGGATGGCTTTGTTTGACCTGGGCTTTATATTAACTCAAGCTACCATGCAACCAGCTCAACAAGTTGAGAGGTCGGTAATTAAGATCTATAACCCCACCCAGAGGGCTTCAATAGAGAAAGCTCAGCACTTCCCAAGCTGTTCCCCAATATTGCAGACATACGATGCTAGGTCATAACAGTGCAAGGTTGATGAAAACATCAGCATGAACTCTTGGAACACAAGAGGTCATAACCATATCATCAACTCCTGGGAGAATGGTTTGGGGATTTCTGACATTATTGCGCTCCAGGAAACCTGGTTTATTTGAGTGCCGGTATGGGCCTCCCATACGATCATTACCACTCTGGCCACCAGGAAATTGTTGGAACGCCCAATGGTTGGGTACATGCAGTTAAAAAAGCCTCAGGATTAGCCAATGTCGCCTGTCCATCTCCCTCGTCTTGCTTCTAAGTAGTGAAGGTAACTAGAGGCACAACAGCATTTGCCATTGTAAACATATATTGGAGCAAGCAAACACTAGTAGCTGACCTGTTCTTTAAATACTTGCTCCTAATTCTAGATACACTACTTTTGGATTCTGGTCTGTCACACACCTTTATCATGGGGGATTTGAATTTACATCTGCTTGCCAAAGATGGTATTGAATTTACACGTGATGAAATGGTCTGTTCTTTAATAATGAAAGAAAGGGGATTTGTGATGCTGAATGGTGTAGTAGCTACCAATGTTCCACCTCAGCCTGACAGTGCCACAGCACCCGGCGAGACAATTGGGTCTTTTGACCGGATGAGTAACCTTGAATTACACAAGTAGTACTCTAAAGCATGACTTCTGCTTAGGATTGGACACTTACAAACTGTATGCTATGTCACATTTATCATACAGGTGACTATGAATCTTCTCTGCTTACCAGGGAAAGCAGGTTAGTGTATCTCTTTTTATGAGAGTCATTAGCCGAGTCTCCAAAACTCTTTAAAGATCTAATTAGTGTATCCTTATACTTTGTAGGAGCCCGAATTGAACTTTGTTGAAACTAAAACACGTCCTGCCCTGAAGATGGATTTCCAATAATCCGAAACGCGTTGGCACATACCACTCTTTAGGAGTGTTTTGAGGAAATTCTGAGCAGAATTAATGTAAATGCCCAGAAGTAGGGGAAACAAAATTGTGGTGATTTCCCTACATATGAACTGTTTTATCACACTTTCTGAGATAAACTGTACTCTACATACGTTCTCTGTATTAACCACGATTTGTTTGAGCATGCTTTCAGCTCAATTGAAATTCTATCTTTCGTTTCTGAGTTGCTATTTGACTTGTATGAATTAACCTGTGAATTTAATTAGTTTTCGCACACTGTAAAGTAACAGTGTGGTGTGAATTAAAGCTGTTTACGTTTTAATATAACGACAATTGGGGCTGTCTTACATCTGTCTGCTCTCAGCCTTGCTTGCTCTTGTCTGTAGATACACAGATTGACGGAGCCTCATGTACACAGTTCGCTATTTGAACACTAGACAAGCTAATTGTACCACTTTGAAAATTGATGATTTCAACCCTTGTGAAACAAATACTCCCAGGTGGGAGTCTTTGGTATCTACAAGGTGGAATTACTGTTTCAGACTTGTTCCCGTTAGGTGTGCAGCATAGGGCTACCGGCTGGCAACGGTCGGTGTGTGTCTTGTGCTTCAGTTTTCTGAATCTCGAGTGGCCTCGAGATTCTCCCTGCTGCACCTGAAGTATCATGTACTTAACTTATATAAATTACTAAAGACTCTTTGGCGAAATGTGCCTGCAGTGAAGTCTAATTTTGTTTCGTAGGGCCTCCCACCCCATTGCCAATGTTCCACCTCAGCCCACATGGGGCAGAGGTCAACAACACACCACCTTGGACAACATTTTTGTGAATACTAACTGTTTGAAATATGTATTGTCCATGAAGGTTATTCCCTCAAATGTAAGTGATCACAACATGTTACATGTATGCTGTAAGATTCCTTCGACTTTGAAGAGCATACAAAGAAATTACCATCTGATACATGTGGCTGTGAATAACGGTGGTAATCGCTTGCGTTGGAATCCATATAAGCTATCCCAATTCAGATCTCAAATCGGTAAGACCTTTGATATCCCCCACATAGATGGAACAGACTGCTACGCAGATTTTTAAAGAACACAGTTTACCTGATGCAAGCTTTAAAACTAGCCATCGGCATGTTTTTGATCTAGAACTGCAGCATCGTAAATCCCAACTGAGGTGGAACCTTCATAACCTGAAATATCAACTAAATATAGATAGAGTCACAGTGAAAAAACAGTTGAGATTGGCTCACAAAGCATGGTTGAAAGAGCGGAGGTATCTTCAGCACCAACGAGATAGCGAGTACATGCTCAAGCAAATCCTAAGTAAGTCCACGAGTGGCATTTGGGCTTGCTTGAATAAGGCGACCTCCAAGACTCAAGGTGTGGTGCAAATTAATACATTATCCAATGAAGCCTGGCAGGAATACTTCTGGGATCTGTATTGCTCCCCGTTTGTTGATTTAGAGTGGAATGCAATTGGGCAAAACACAACTCACTCATTTCCTCTAGAAGTAGAAGATATTTCTCATTGTATTAAGAACCTGAGTCGATCACGGGCTGTGGGGCCGGATGGACTGCATAATGGCATGATGAAGGACCATCCCCAAGGGTGGGCAGTTATACTTCATCAGAATTTCAGGCATATTTTTGTTGTGGGTCACATACCCAATTCCTGGAAGCAGTCCATAATTCTCCCAATCTTTAAAAAGGGCAGTAGGGACAACCCTAAATCATATTGACCCATTGCCCTATTAGATTGCCCAGGGCAAATCTTTGCACGCCTAATCTTGAGGCAGTTTAATACATGGCTAGATGTAAAAAAAAACTACTGTGACCCTTTCCAAACAGGCTTTCTACCGGGTCTTGTAACAGCAGTCAACATTATAACTCTGAATAGTATTTTGTCCCAAGCACAGCAACGTCATCAGGCATTGTATACTGCCTTTATAGATGTTTGCATGGCCTTTGATGTTGTGCCACATGAGCTGCTATACAAAAACCTGATGGACAAAGGATGTCCGTGGTTTAACTTAAAATGGGTATTTTACCTCCACACTGACACCTCTATTGAGGTCAAATTATCCACTGACGGCTTACTATCTGACCTTATACATACTGCCCGTGGGTTAAAGCAGGGCTGCTTATTGGCGTCCGCCCTGTTTAATTTCTTAATTTCGGATGTTGGATGCTGTTTCACTGACATTAGTGCTGACTCTCCAAAAATGTTTGGAGTGCAGGTGAAATTTCTCTTCTATAAGGACGACATGGTGTTATTTTCCAAAACCCCTGACGGATTACAAGCTTTACTGGGTGCATTTGGCAAGTATACCCAGAGAAATTGCATATTAATTAATGTAATGAAAACTAAAGTAATACAGTTTGGAAATCCTAAACAACGCACTACCAAGTACAAGTGACCGCTCCAACAAGTATCCTTGTCGTCGGTGTCATCCTATATATATTTATAGGTACCCTGGTAACCAATCAACAGTGCAGCAGTGCCCACGAAATGTATATCAAATAAAAATTACAGACTGCTGTTTCCCAAGCCCGCATAATCAAAGCAAAATTCTGCAAATTCTCAATCTCAGCAATTCTTATCTATTATAAGCAAACATTTACTCCAGTAATAGTGTATGGTTCAGAAGCTTTAATAGGAAAATCATACAATTATTTGTCGAGGTTGGAAGGGGGGTACTGGAAACAACTGTTTAACCTGCCAGCATCTGAATCAGTGTGTTTGATAAGAAATGAATTGGGCCTACTATCACTGTATGCAATGCATAAATGGAAACTATGTTCTCTTTATCTCAAATGTGTTCTGGCTACTACCAAAACTGGATTGTTGGGTCTCATAGCAGATTATTTGCTAAACCTGCTGGATTTATTCCCTGGAAGTTGGAGAGGGCAAGCGCGGGAGATCATCAATAACACAGGCTTCTCGCTAAAGTTATTGCTTGAGAATCCAGATAAAGCCAAGACCCGCATAATGGAATATGACTGGATACAGGCTAGGAGTGCCTGTTCTAAATATCAGAAGTTCACAAACAACCCTTTTGCACTTAAACTGTATGGAGTAGTGGAAAGTTATCTAACCAGATTTCCCAACTCCCCCGAGAGGGATGATTACTTACGCTTCAGTCTGAATTCATGGCCCACACATGAAGTCTTATTTATACGCAAACCCGTTACAGCAAGTGCTATGCTATGTCGATATTGTAAACTGGTGCCTGACACATTGAAGCATTTGTGTACAGAATGTGTTATGTTATTCTCACTGTGAATTTTGCATTTTAAACATTTGTTCGAGGACGATTGTGATCTATCCATGGCGTGAATCTGGGAGCTAATGTTCCATTCGACCAGAAAAAAAGGTTAGATACGCAATACTCAATTTTTTATCTAGACTGTGCCTGTTGAAAAAGGTAAATTGTAGTTCTAATGATCATGACATATGGAAACAGACTGTGTGCATTATCATGGTACCCATTATCTCGAGCAAATAGTTTCTTTACAGAGTGGGTTTAAGTATGCTATCTGTGAATGTAAATGTTAAGAGCTGATCATTTGTGTAAGATTGTGTTGTGATTGTTTTGTAAACAATCTCTGAATTTTATTTTCCTTCATGTAGGATTTTATATGTTAGATTGTAAATTTTATTAATTTCCATGTTGAAAAGTCAAGATTAATCTTGATTAAAACAACAATACAAATAAATAAAGAAGGATTTAGAGGAGCCAAGTACCCCCACTCCACCTGCCCCACCTACATTACCTGAAACGTATGAACCAAAGTATGTGACGTATACTCAACAAGTAAACCAGCAAAGATGAGAGGTCTCTGTGCAGTACCCATAAGAATACATATACCTAAGAGAATATGGGAAGTAAAGTACCCATTGAGGAAACCATACTTGCATCCAAGTCAATATGATGGCCATTTGAACGAGATTCCTGATGAAGCAAAGAAACTGATAGACCAGGATGAACGCTGACATCATACAAAGCTGAATCGACACCCAGATAAAAAGATAACCGGACCAGAGAGGCAAACGATTTATAAAAAACTAAAACATACCAAGGATAGTGACATATTGGGATCAAGATAGAAAAACGTATGCCACAAACATGATGAAGATACTTAGCTAGTTTAAACGTGTACAGATGCAATTAAAGGCAAGCAGCAAAGCAATCATGAAGCTAGCCAAATGCTTTTTAAAAGATCACGGCAAGCGCCAAGATATACATATACCTCATAGATACATATGGATTAAATAAAGAATGAATGTTTCCACTACGTATAAAGCAGTCTTGAGCAATGAGGAAGGCCTCATTTCAGTGTCGCAGTTATAAAAGCAATTGAATTAAACAGAATATATTTCAGCTAAGGAGTTGGCTGAGCCATGTAAGCCAAGGTCTTATCTGAACTGTAATTGGCTGACATTGGATACAATTAACGTGAAAGAACAGAAACTCCTGCTCAAGAAGGTCAAGCAGAGCAAAGGATATCAGAGGAATATTGAAGAATAAAATCAAATACACAAAAAGGCTCAATTTGTGGTGTCCAGTCACGTGATGGAAGAAAGTTGGATGCACGAGAAGATCACACCTACGCACGGAAGCTAGAGAGTACCCATTCTCCTTAAAAAGTTCCAGAGAACAGAACAGATTCAAGGCCAACTTCAATGTGCTAATTGACACTGAACCATTGAGGTGATGATGGATTGTATTTTTAATTGGTGGGAAGCTGGTATCAAGACAAGCTCACCCGCACCTGGTTGTTCGGTCTGCGTGCTACTCACGTAGGTGGAAAGTTACTGACGGGGCTAAAAGCCAACCAATTGTAGGGGACCACGTAATTGGGGGTCCTATAGTTTGTGTGTCAATGGGATGTCGTACATTTAGTGACGTTCATAGTGGCCATTTTGAAGGGAGGGCTTAGTTGCCCCAACTTATGTTAAATATCCAATACTTTCTCTCTGTTACTCCATAAAGATATAACACCTATGCTGAGAACCAATCCCACTTACCGATAGGTTTTAGTAATTTGCCACGTAGGATGACGTTGGTAATGATGCAGATCAAGACATCAGCTATGACCAATTATGGGTTTAAGGACCAAGCTTTTTTATGAAATGATTGAGAGTATCGAGCGATTGCTGATGTTTGTTGTACTCCCTGTTTTTAATACTTGCATTAACAGACAAACTTTTGCCAAGCTATTTGTGTCATCTGTATTATTGATGTTTGATTAGAATCTGTATCCCCATCTATCTCCAGGGTATTGCTACTCATCTTAAAGGGCTGGAAGCATCCAGTTCAAGGACACGGATGCTGGATGTAATGGGCAACAGGAAAGGAGAAACACATTGGAGAAGGACTAGGGTGTTGGTGTATTGGACAAAGTAAATTGAAGAAAGACCCAATGAGGAATATGTGTATTGGGGTTAAAGGGCAAAGATGAATGAGAGAAGAATCAATGAAGGAGAAAGATACTTTGGATGACGTGTGAAGGTTGGGATTAAAGTTGCATGGTGGGTAACACTATCGTTCTGGACACTTTGGAGAGCTCAATGTATAGAACACTTATTTGCATATCTGTTTAGTGATTTTTTTATTTTTTATTTTGGATAGCTCTAAACATGTTCCATTGCTACAAAATCAGGGCACATTATTTTGGAAGGTATGGTGAGCAAAAAGATATTAAGAAGCAGAAGAGTAGTAGAAGCCTAGTTGTGAAATTGCTCTTCAAACCTGAAGAACTACAAGTCTGGGCTTCTAGTGGGTTGGGGTCAGTAGGGGACGTTAGGGAGCCCTCAGCAGGGCCCCGTCACAGACACCATTTTTGGAGCTGGCTGGGCTCTGCCCTGGCTAGCCCCGACCCACTTAAAGCACTGATTGAATTCCCTTCCGGAAATCCAATTGGAGGGGATCACAAGTAAAGAATGGCCTTGTCATAATCCCTTTTCAGTAGAGTGTTGCAAAACTGTTAGCAGATCATGGAATCTTCCACTGACAGCCCTTTTTGAATAAACTTTGCTAACAGTCCCCCATGTCATATTAATCTGTGATCTGAATGAAGCTTTCGCCAACACACTTGTTATACCTATGTGTGTGTGTGTTTGTGCGAAATGACACACCCAGGGTGTACGGTGTAAAGATAGGAAGCGTGCACTGATGGCCACAGTGCATGCTGCTGTGTAGTTAGTTATTAGAGGTGCATTCACACCATGGTTTAGCAGTTTGTTTCTCTGAGAGAGGCTTGCGCCAGGGCTGGTTTGACCCATGTGTCCAGTTGGGAGCTTTTCCAGGTGTGATGGAATCTTGTACTAAGGTACCTACTGGTTCCGCTATCTTCAGGTATGAAAGAAGCTTACATTGATGGAAACCGTATTGCGTAGTTCCATTTCTGTGGGTAATGCCTGAACTGACACAAACAATGGGCCTCATTAGAAGTCTGGCGGTAACCTGCCTGTGGTACCGGCGGGTTGCTGCCGGACTCGTAACACTTTTCTGGTGCCTGATATCCCGGTGTCAGCAGTACATTACAAGTCCCGGCTGCCTGGGATGTCAGGAACTGGAAAATGTTGTTCCCCATTCCTGTGGAGTCCCATAGGACTCCATGGGAGTGGGGAGATGGAAGCACTGGCACCATTGCTAATGGTGCTGGTGTGTCTGTGAAAACTCTGCGTGCGGGTGCCGTTGCGCCCGGCAGGTCAGACATGCCAGCTGCAACAGCCGCCGTCCGCAGAGTAGTACTGTGGTGGGGCGGAAAGGGTGCCGGTAATGTGTGACCTGTACCCTTATTTCCGGACTGCCACAGTTGTAATGAGGCCCAAAGGATGTTGTTATGCACCCATAGTGGATCATTACGTGGATATCTTGGAAGCTTAAAGGGGTTCATGAACCTATTTTTGTAGACCACAATGACAACTCCATGTTGCCTCTAGGAATTGTTGATTGCTACAATGTCATTTTTCTTTGGTAGATGGAAATCTTGCAGAGTTGCTGACAGTCCTTTGTGCTATATTGTGTAAATGGTTGTATAGATTTACAAATCGAAAGGGATAACTGGGATAGTCAAGGCTTAGAACTTTGTTTGTGTGTGTGGCACAGCGGGTATGAAATTCTGTAACACTGTTCTAGAGCCCCCATGCGAAGACAAGATGCTATGAAATACAAAGCACGTTTTTAGATTAATCACGTCTTTATCCTTTTGGAACATGCCATAGCCTTTTGTCAATCTTAAAACCAGTTACCAGCATGAAAAAGAACATTTATTTGTCGGTCCAATGCACCAAACACCCAAATGCTGAGCTTAAAATAATTCATGAGATTAATTCTATCCACTCTTTTCCGAAGTATATTCTCCACACAATGTAGGTATACAATCTTAGCCAATCATTGTCCAATTTAATTTGTACACAATAATAGTATTCATTCTTTGAAACGTTATAACAATGTTCAGTCTTTAACACACATTGATAATGTTCAATCTTTGCCTTGCCAACACGTATTTCAACCTCAAAGAACATAGGTCTTCATCAGGGCTAGTAAATCACCAGCGCCATACCAAAATAACACATTACGGTCATTCCATTTAGTAAATTATAAAATATGTTTCAAAATGAGCATATATCATCAATAAAATAGTTACACAAAACAAAAAAAAATGAAAAGACTTTAATTGAGAAATAGTTCCAAACTAACCAGAAAATGTATTGCTGCGTCCAATTATTTGGGGTTACCTTGATTAGGTAGGCCAAAACGAAGAGAAGACCTCAGTGAGTGCTCAAGGCCGTTACCTTCCCTGTTTGCCCCTGACATATGAGTGATAGCAATTTCGTATTGGGATGTGAATAATTCAAATTCTTTTTTTTAATGGAGATAGGTGGCACACGTTTTGAGTGGGCCTAGTCTCTTGTAAATAAAAAGAAAAACAAGATGGCCACCGCCATTCGAAATAGAAAAGGGAGCAAGTCCCTTTTCTATTTCTATGGTGGCGTCCAACAAAGATAGCAAGGGGAGAGCACACCCGATCCAGTCCTCCAGGTAAGTTGGCGGAAGCGGTCACAGTCAGTGAGCCTGTCTTTTATCTGACATTTGCTTTGACTGGTCCTGATGAGAAGGATTTGCATCGTGTTCCTAGTGGAGCCAGTCAGTGAGACTCCAAATACCCACATAGTTCCATAATTTGCTTAATTTAGGCAAACGCGGAAACTGTAAACACTCCACTATTTGCATCATTTGCTTAGTCTTTGGCAATGCAGACAGGAAACAAAACACAATATTTTCAATTTGCTGGTAGACTGACGAAAGACGGTGTCATGCACGATAACTTCTGCTTCACTGAACGTTATCTTTCAGAACTTCTTGTTGTATTGTGCCCTTCATTTTTGTTTAAGTCATTGTAAGGTTTTCTGGAGGGGAAAACATTTTCTAGCAAGATCTAAAAAAAGCCTAGCGAGATTCCGGAGACCAATGATGAGGTTGAAATATGTCTGGAGTCGCTGGTGTTCTTGTGCAGAGGAAACATAGCCTAACACATTGGGGTGAAATGTTCCCATGGGGCTTAGCACCAAAACTGTTTTGCATATGGCAAAACCCCCAACCACATACTTGAGCAAATTTTCCTGTGATTACGTGTTTTGTACCAACTGTCTATATGTTAGTGTGCTGATGCTTGCGAGCGTCCAGCGCTATATAAATAAATAAATAAATACATACAGTACTGCCCGTCTGTAAACGGAAATGAGGGTAAAAAACATGATACAATCGAAGTTAAATGTTATGTTAAATGTTAAAGGTATTTGTACGGTGCACCGTCACCAACGGAATTGGTCCCCAGGCGCTCTGGCAGATCTGCAAATGATAAGGTAAGGTGGGGTGGGTTAGTAAGGTGAAGAGGGAGTAGGATAGTGAGAGGAGTTGTGTTCTGTTGGCAGCTTCAACTCGGTATACACCAGATGCTGAGCTTTGGTGCGGGTATTGGATCGGTGACAGGCCGCATGTGCTGTTGGTCCGGCTTATGTGTTGTTGCTGTGTTGTGAAGTGCGTGCGGCTTGTTGTGCGAGCGATGGTTGCGTGAGTTCTTGAGTGAGATAAGTATGCAGAGTTTGAGTTTATATTGGTTAGTGGGTTACCTGACCTTTGGCATGTTGGCATTTGCAGTTCTGTCCCAGTGTGGCACCCGTTGACCCCCACAACTCTATCTGGATGCGGCGCGGGCCAATGTTTAGAATTCTATCTGGTGTGGGCAAGCCAGCATTCACAGTCCCATCCAGATGCGGCGCAAGCTAGCGTCCAGAAATCTGTCCAGGTGTGGGCATGCTATCACTTGCAACCCTATCTTGATGCTATGCAGGCTGGTGTTCACAATTCCAAGTGTGGCACACGCCAACATCCAAGTTTCATCTGGGCGCGGACTTGCTATCCTTCAATCAATCTCATCTAGATGCGACACAGGCCAGTGTCCACAACTGTAGGTGTGGCCTGTGCTAGTCTTCAGGTTTCGCATAGGTGCGGGCATGCTAACGTTCAAAGTCCTATCTCGATGCGACGCAGGCTAATATTCAGAAATCTACCTAGGTGTGGGCATGTTGGCATTCAGGTTTCACCTAGGTGCGGGCATGCAAACATTCATGGTCCTATCTAGATGCGATGCAGGGTAATATTCTCAATTCTATCTAAATGTAGGCATGCTAATATTCTTAGTTCCTACGATAAATTAATATGATCCACTTAAAGGTTGCCAAAGATCGCTTTTTGGTGTAATAATTTGTCCCTCCGTTGCCTTGGCCCAGTAACGCCGGCCCCATCTTTTCACGCTGTACATTCACCTTCCCCACCTCACATCCTCCTCAAAGAAGGCCTCTTAAAATGCTCTGGATGATGACTGACCAAGAATCAAATGCAACTTTTTATGAAGCGAAACCCCCGGTCTCTCCAATTTCCCACTCTGGCTCCACAATGCCTGATAAATTCACTCGACAGGATCCCCTTTCTAGTCGCAGTTGCGCAGGCAATTTGCAGTTCCTTTGTGCAAAAGGCATCTTACGCTACATTTATCACCCCCTGCCGCTGGCTACAATTCAGCCCAGCCCACGCCACCAAGCAGAGGCGCCGAGCGGGGCTCCTGCCTTATTATTCCACATAATAATGTCAGTGCAAAGACGCAAGCGAGAATGCAGATGCATTGCCGACGCGGTGCCTTGTGGAGCGATTTCAAGATGGCTGCCGGAGAGATACAGTCTCAGAAAACTGGGCGGTGGAAAGGAAACAGAAGTGATTGCATACACCACTAACATTGAATAAACGAGAATTATTTATTTGATTTGCAATAATTGCCAGACTGGTCTCCAGCTCTGCGTAGAACCTTTTAAACTTTAAAGGCGGTAGATGTTGCTTTCTATTTACTGGTTACCATAGCGATGATACGCAGGCTTTTTCTTTGAGGGTTGGGTGTGTGTCACGGCTGGGGATAAACAGATGACTCAAACCCAGGCTCAATGGTCTTTCTTGAGCAAAGACAGTACTATGGGATTATTTTAACAGAGATAGTGTCGGATTCCTGCTCCCGGGGACTGCCTGGGTATCACCTTGACCACACTGCGTCATGCACAAATAAGCGGTCTCGAGCGACAACATGTCACAACCTTTATTTCCACTCGCCTTCCTCTCAACTCAACTATCCTCTTCTTCCCCTGCCCTACGTCATTTCCCTTCACGCCCCGCTCCTCAGTTCCTGCCCCCTCTCAAACACTAGACCTCCCAACTTCCGATGCCACAACCCGCCCCCCCCCCCAATTTAAATACCAACTGTATCACTTTACCCCATTTCTTTAGTGAGTCTCCTGGGCACTATTCTCGCCCGTTATGGCCGTTCAAATCTCACCTCATAGTGTCCAGATCTGACCGCCTATTCAGGGTTAGCTCGATCAGCCCAGTCTGAGTCCTCACCATCATGCTGAAACGACTCATCTGCGGAGTAGAGGATCCCTTGCACACTAGTTCTGCTCCTCAGCCTATGGTCAGTCATTGGTAGCTTCTTGTAGTGAGACGAGATTCGTGTCACCTGGCGCTGATCTCCTTCTGCCGTGATCATGGAACCTTTCATCTCTGTTACGATCAGCGGAGCCTCAGGAAATGTGGCAGTATACTTGTAGACCTTGGGTTGCTTTACGACGACCACATCCCGAGCATCGATGGTGTTTCCTTTGCCCTCTGTTTGGTATCGGTATATTGCTTCATTTTCTCTTTAGCCGCACCATCTCGTGCCCTCATAGTGTCGTCCTTTGCATATTTTTCAGACTCCCTCGTGTGATGTGGTAACTGCATGCGAATACTGCTACCAAGCATAACCTCTGCAAGGCATTTTGCTGTGGAGTTGTGTGGTATGCTACGGTAATGCCAAAGCAGCTGGTGCATCACCTGTTCATAAGGTTGTCCTGTAAGATGAGATATTTGGAGGGCTCTTTTCAGATTCGCCATGAAGCGCTCGATTGCCCTGTTCCCCTGGGGCCGTAAGGGAGTTATCTTTCTGTGGCTCAACCCCATGTATTCTGCAAATGTCTTAAAGACTTGGCTTGTAATGGGAGGCCGGTTGTCAAACTAGACCTGTCTGGGGATCTCATCATAAGCCATGAATATTCTGTCCAGCACTAATATCACGTTGTGTGCTGCCATGGAAACCACTATTTGTGCTTTCGGGTACCGTGGGTATTTGTCCATCATGGCTAGCACATATTTCCCACCTCAATGGGTCCA
Organism: Ambystoma mexicanum; assembly: GCF_040938575.1. Lineage (NCBI taxonomy): Eukaryota > Metazoa > Chordata > Amphibia > Caudata > Ambystomatidae > Ambystoma > Ambystoma mexicanum. Next base: position 64,542,528 of record NC_090938.1, read on the forward strand.
AAGCAGTCGATGGCCACCCACACCCCTTTTGGGAGCTCTGTCATTTTCAGTGTTATGGGATGTTTCATCTGTGCAATTAGACAGCATGTGGAACACTCTTTGAGTAGCTCCTCTACCATCGTGTCCAATTGAGAAACCATACTTTCTGCCATAGCCTCCTCTTAGTTGATTCAATGCCTCAGTGCCCCTCATGTGCCAACTGCACCCCCTGCATCCTCAAGCGTATAGGCACCACAAGTTTGTTACCCTTGTGCAACAGCGCCATTTCTGATATGGCCAGTTCATCATTCACCAGCTGGAGACTGTCCACAACCCACGGGACGGCTTCCCTCCTTTGTGCTTCTCCATCTCCCTGATTGTAACCCTTCTATGGTGATTTGTATGGCCACGTTCCTTTCTGCTTCCTGAGCCAGCTTCACCGGATTCCCTCCTTGCGGTATGGCCTGCTGTACAATGTATCTGATATATCGATCGGCGATGGATGGTTCGGGTGCATCAGCTGCCCTCTGGTGACGAGATAGAAAATCAGCTTGATTGTCCTCCTTTCCTAGGCCGTGGATTATGTCGAAGGCATAACCTTGCAGCTGCAGGCCCCACCAAGCTATCCGGGTTGGCATTTTCGCCTGAGGGTTGCTGAACATAAATAACAATTCCTGGTGATATGCGATTATTGTGAAAGACTTGCCATAAAGAATCAAATGAAAATGTTCACAGGTCCAGACGATGGCCAAACTTTCTTTCTCATCCAGTTCATTTTTCGACAGGCTTCTACTGGTGTTGGAGATGATGTGCCTTTGTTGCAAATTGTCTTGCACCTTTTGTGACAAGATGGCGACAAAACCCACTGGACTCGCATTCACAGTAAGTTCTGTCTCTCTTTCGACAACAAAGTACTCCATATTTTCAGCCTCAGCAATGCAGTCACAAATGGATGTGAATGCTGCTTCGCACGCCGTCGACTAGTGACATAGTGCCTGATGCTTTGTGAGGGCCCTCAAAGGTTCGCTCATGGTGGCAAAGTCTTTCCTGTATCTTGTGCAATAACTTGCCAGCCCCAGGAACAACCAACGATCCGAGACATTCGTTGGAGGTCAAGTCTCGTTCAGTACTGCCACTTTCACATGATCTGGTGTCATTCCTTTCTCAGAGAAAATGTACCCAAAGAACTGCAGCGTGCCATTTCGGAATTCACACTTTTATCTGTTCAGGGTGAGATTTGCTGCCTCCAGTGCCATGCATACCGTTTAGAGTATGTCATCACGTTTCTCCACGCTTGTACCAAACACCAAAATGTCATCACAGTAGTTGATTCAATTGGGAATGTGCTTTATCACGTTATGGATTTCTGCCTGAAATATTTCCGCTGCTGACGAGACGCCAAAGCTCAGGCGTTTGTACCGGTACACGCAAAGGTGTGTCACAAATGTAGTAATGTAGTGTCTCTCCGTGGTGATAGCCCTTGTTGAGGTCCAGTTTGGAGAACACTGTGGCACCATTAATAGGTGTATCATGTCTGTAATGCAGGGGGCCAAATCACGGTCTCTCGTGATGGATTGGTTTGGTCGCCTCATGTGTATGCACAGCTGGATGGCGTCCAATCCTTTCTTGTGTATAGGCATGATGGGCAATACCCATGGACTGGGTCTCACTGCTGGCTCTTCAATGTCCTGTTCCAGGAGTTTGTGAAGTTCTTCTTCCACTTATCGTTGTATGTTAATGTGAATGCCCCTGCTGTGCCACTGGCTGGAGGGCCTATGCCCTTGAATAGTGTGGGGAATAATTGGTCTATCTTGTTCACTGTGTCAATGCATTTGTTGACCATTAGCCTGTCCAACACATGTATTATACCCATGTCGATGTCCATCTTGAAACTTAAGATGCACACACACACTCCGTTGCTGTCGATATCACGTGCATCAGAATTTTCCTTTCTTGAGGCTTGCTACAGCACCTTGCCTCAAATTGACCTAGGCACTTTAGTGGGAACTTTAACCCAGAGGGGTAAATGTCCACTTCCGATGGGCGCAGTCTGGGTGTCTGTGGAAGTGTCTTGTATATATGCTTGCTGATGACCTTTACCGTGGCAGTGGTGTCCACCAGGAACTCTGTCTGTCGCTCATTTAGGTGTATGAGCAATGGGAGTTCCGTTTCTGAAGGTGACTGCTCAACCAGGTACCTTATGTAGCATCTTGACTGTCTCACTGGCTTTGAAGTTGAGAAGCGTTATCTTCTCGTATTCTTAGATATCTTGTCTTCTCCTGAATCTTTCTCTCGTCGCCGACCCGTCTCTGTGCTTTCCATGGATTTGTGCTGCCATTTGCAATGTCTCAGAGGCCAGGGTTGGCGCCCTCTCTCTCTGCCTGGCCATGTTGCCATGTTCACGTCCCCTTTTCCTGACCCCCTGGCCACTTTGCACATGGTCTTAAAATGATTCCCCCATTACATGCCGAGCATCTCTATCCAAGTGTTATCATCGGGCACGTGCCTTTGTGAGGAAATTCATAACCACATCTGTAGCAAAAGTGTTCCCTTGGGCCCTGGACGATGCTCCCATCGGTTTCTGTACCATCTCTGGGTGCGTGTTTGAATTCTATGGGTTCCCATTGCGTCTACCTGTGATTCCACTGCTAATTCTGCTCTCGCCAGCATTAGGATCACCTCCAGTGCCCTGGATTATTATAGTAGTTAGCTCCTGAAGTTTTGCGATTCAACCCTGCAAATGTCTGAGAGCTCAAAGCCCTGGTGTTTGAGTAGTTGTTAAAGTTACAATGCTTGAGATTGATTCTTAGTCTCTGTACAAATGCGTCCATTGTTTCAACCTTTTGTTGTTTAGTGGTGTGAAATACATGTCTCTCGTAGTCTACGTTCATGTGGGGCATGAAATATGTGGCGAGGGAAGCCTTCAACCCTTGAATATTGTCTATGGGTCAACAGGTAGCTCATCTATGATGTCTCTCATGGCAACACCTTCCACCAGCTTCAACACGCATTGCTGTGTAGTATTCTCCATGGGCCCCATTGCACCCAAAATCCCTAACCACCCGGTCTACCTGAGCCCCATATTGCTGGTTTATGTGACATCAAAAAGACCTGGTAGCTGCACTGCCAAGGACTCTTGCACCTTCTGCTGCACCTCTGCTGGCGGCGTAGCACGGACAGTGGCAGGAATGTCAGGATCAGACATCTTGCGTGATAGGCTGGGCCTTGGTTATGAATCAGTGTCATGGTGAGATAACACTGGGGATGGTATAAGTAAATGTCAACTTGGGATGGCAGAACACCTTTAGATCTGGGCAAGTAAGTGTTAACTTGGAGTGTCAGAACACCTTTAGACCGGGGCAAGTAAGTGTCAACGTGGGGTGGCAGAACACCATTTGATCTGGGCCCACTATGGGATGCTGGGCCACCCACCTTCCAACTGTACACGACCTTCTATTGCAGGAACTCCCAAAATGGTGGATGCCCTATGGACACAAGCCGTGTCTTTTAGGGTATGGTGTGGCCACCCACACAGGACCTTCCGGGTCCCGGAGACTGCCCGGGGGTCTCCTTGATCACACTGTGTCATGTACAAAGACACGGACTCGATCAAAACCAAGTCACAACCTTTATTTCCACATGTATTCCTCTCAACTGAACTTCCCCTTCTTCCCCTGCGTCTTTTCCCTTCCTGCCCGCTCCCCAGGTCCTGCCCGCTCCCAAGCACTAGACCTCCCAATGCCACAGATACGATGTTAGAAATTCAACAGAATATGAATCAAGCCTCTCTAGTGGACCTTGGACAGTGGCAGGAATGTCAGGATCAGACATCGTGCGTGATAGGCTGGGCCTTGGTTATGAATCGGTGTCATGGTGAGATAACACTGAGGATGGTATAAGTAAATGTCAACTTGGGATGGCAGAACACCTTTAGATCTGGGCAAGTAAGTGTTAACTTGGAGTGTCAGAACACCTTTAGATCTGGGCAAGTAAGTGTCAACGTGGGGTGGCAGAACACCATTTGATCTGGGCCCACTATGGGATGCTGGGCCACCCACCTTCCAACTGTACACGACCTTCTATTGCAGGAACTCCCAAAATGGTGGATGCCCTATGGACACAAGCCGTGTCTTTTAGGGTATGGTGTGGCCACCCACACAGGACCTTCCGGGTCACGGAGACTGCCCGGGGGTCTCCTTGATCACACTGTGTCATGTACAAAGACACAGACTCGATCAAAACCAAGTCACAACCTTTATTTCCACATGTATTCCTCTCAACTGAACTTCCCCTTCTTCCCCTGCGTCTTTTCCCTTCCTGCCCGCTCCCCAGGTCCTGCCCGCTCCTAAGCACTAGACCTCCCAACTCCCGATGCCACAGATATGATGTTAGAAATTCAACAGAATATGAATCAAGCCTCTCTAGTGGACCTTGGTTCTCAGACCTTCCATCTCACACTTTAGATCTACTAAATTTTTACATCTACTGATTTTCCATCTACTGTCCTGGTGGGAAACAGTCCCTCACAGTCTTTGCAGTTTTAAATCCCCCACACATCCTCTTTGGCTCTTGTAGTCTTTATTTTCAGGATGTTTCCTGTCTGCTTCTCAGACTAGATGCCTTAGCACCTACTGCCCCTTAGTTGTATTAATTGTCAGTGAGATTGCAGATGCTTTAATATCTCTTCCAATATAGAATTGAGTTGGGGTGTTCTGCTAGACTCCAACCCTCACTCTCTGGAAGGGGTGCTTTCTGGGTACTGTTACTCTGTCAGTCGAGTACCCACCTCCTCCACAGTGTTCGAATGTTCCTCCTCTTTCCCCCCCTAGTCTCTTCCCTTTCTTCACCTCTGTTTCTCTTTCTGTCTTCAGTGTTCTTCTCTCTCCTCCTCTTTGCATCTCCTAGACATCCTTCTCCTCCCCGCCAGTCCTTGCAGTCACTCTACCTCCATCTCCTCCTCTGTGCATCTCATGGACGTCCTTCTCCTTCCGGCCAGTCATTGCAGTCGCTCTACCTCCATCTCCTCCTCTTTGCATCTCCTGGACATCCTTCTCCTCCCTGCCAGTCCTTGCAGTCGCTCTACCTCCATCTCCTCCTCTTTGCATCTCCTGGACATCCTTCTCCTCCCTGCCAGTCCTTGCAGTCTCTCTACCTCCATCTCCTCCTCTTTGCATCTCCTGGACGTCCTTCTCCTCCCTGCCAGTCATTGCAGTCACTCTACCTCCATCTCCTCCTCTTTGCATCTCCTGGACATCCTTTTCCCCCCTGCCAGTCCTTGCAGTCGCTCTACCTCCATCTCCTCCTCTTTGCATCTCCTAGACACCCTTTTCCCCCCTGCTAGTCCTTGCAGTCACTCTACCTCCATCTCCCCCTCTCGTTCCTATGCCACTGGTGTTTTCTCAAGCTTTCCCACTTCTCTTCACCACCTTCTTCTCCTTCTCCACCTCTCCTCCTCACTCATCTCCTCCTCCCGCCTCCTTTCCATGGCTTGCCTCCTTGCTTTAGGTTAGGCATTTTTCCATACTGCATTTATAGTTCAATAATCACCTGTGTCTGTCTTTACTGTTGTCACCAAGAGTTCCTTATATATGGTGTCAGGGTGGGATATGATCCAATTGATGGTACTTGAAGAGCCCTATTCATATAAAGACAGACCGAATAAAAGTTTCCATGCCCTAGCCACAGTATTCAGAAAAGAAAGAATGAACGACTGACTCAGAAATCGGCAAATGCAATCAAAACCCTTTTTCACCAAAGGGGTAAGATCTGTAGAAAGCATGTTTTCCCCCTTTAAACCCATGGAACAGCGAATGAGAATCCATGTTATTCCCCTGACCTCTCAAGCCATCTCACCTGTCCGAAAGAATGCTGAGGGCAACACATATTACCTTTTTGCCCTCAATATTTTTTGCTACAAGGAAGGTACAGAGTCTTAGGGCCTCATTACACGGTAGGCGGTAACCATGGAGCTATTAGCGCCTTGGTTGCCGCCGGTATTTTACTGTGTCCGCCTTGGTGGATGGCGGAATTACCGCCCTACTCCAAGGTGAGCGAGGGCGGTAATGCCCCATTCACCAAGGCACTACCCCATTCCCATTTTTGCCCCTATAGGGCATAATGGGAATGGGGAAGGAGCTAATTACGGTACCGCGAATCACGGTACCGTAATTAGCACCGAGGTCCCTTTGCGGCACCCTACTTTAACGGCTGGGAAAACCAGCCGTTAAGGTCGGGTCCCGCTAAGGGAACTCGTAGTAAGGCGGTAAGGGTTTACCGGTACCGGTAAACCCTTTCCGACTACCGTGTAATGGGGCCCTTAGTCTCATTCCAACTAACAGTAAGATGTCCATTAGGCTGGTCCTTCTACATTTTACCCTGTAAGGAAGGCCAAGTAAAAATGTTACCTTTTTTTCACTGTGAAGAAAATGTCACCTTTATCCTCATGAACATTTCCTCAAGCCCCATAAAAATACATAAGGGAGACAAAGTAGAGATCATAGTGTATGAAACGCATTACAAACCACCTAGAGAGAACCCAATATATGAGACCTTGAGGGAAATATCCTCTCTTAGAACATCAGGAGGAGACCTAGAAATCCCTTCTACCAAAAATAAGATCCCAGAAACCCTTCCTGACTATTCAAAGGGGTAAAGTAGGGGGCGAGCAAGAGAGAGAGAGAGAGAGAGAAGGCGAGAAACCCAGAGGGGAAGATACCATAAGAACCCTATGTGAACTAGGAGGAGAATAAACTGGAAAACAATCATATCACCAACATTTTGTTTTAGCTCCCTGAATAAGGATAGGAAATGGTCAACGTTAACTATATCTCTAGAAGAATCTGAAGCCTCTCAGCAGAACAATGCTTATTTTGTGGAGAGTGGAGACATAATGCAGAGGGTTGTCTTGAAAATATAGAGGAGGAATTAATGCAAACTCAATAAAGGGACGGGAAAATAGAGGGAGAAAGACAAAGGAGAGGACTTTTAAAAACAGCTCCTACTGAAACCAGCAGTAACAAACTCGACTGCATGCTGGAATACTTGGACCAACAGTCTGGGTGTTCCACAAGTGAGATCACCAAGTGAAACACTGCCGTCCAATCAGCATAGGGGAAGGGTATGTGAGAAACCTGAGGGTAGACCTCAGGAATCCGTTATTCAGGGGGCCAGGGAAGGGCTGGCACTCTCAGATCCCAACCCTGGGGGTGGACGAGCAAGGGAGGATCACCTGGCTAGGGCAGCCCAGGGTCATGTGCAGGGGAAAGCCCCAGGTGAGACGTGGTACTATACCGGAGAAAGGGATGAGGGGGGTCCTCAAGGCTTTTGTGGCCTGCATCAGCTCAACCTCCCTTCCACCCAATGAGTCTCCTTTTGTTGATTCCACCATCCCTTCCACATCTAGTGAATCCATTAGACCAACTAGGAACCCCGTTACCTTAGAAAATCACAACGCCCAGAGACATTGTTTTCCTGTTTTCCACCTGAATTCTCCCAACCATCCCTATGATTATTCTTTCCAGAACACCCAATGTGCCTTGAAAAAATCCTACCAATCCCATCCCTCTGATTATCATTTCCTGCATTCCCAACCTGTTCAGACAAATCACTGTCATTCCCACAAACCCCCTGTTTATTTTCTGACAACAATCCTGGTCATTCCTGTTTGTTCCACACACCCGACAAATCTCATCCTTCTGAACTTACCCAAACCCCTAGCAAGAGAACTATAATTCCATACAACACCTCTTTCTCTCTATACCCCATAGGATATTCAAACACTCTAACTCCCCCCCCTTTCCGAGACGAAAACTTTTGCACAGCACGAAAGACAAAAGACTAATTCTAGATCTGTTCACCTGACATGTCCCAACCTAAGGGCCAGGCAAAGTCAGGCAATTGGCCAGAACCACACACTCCTGACAGCCCTTTCCCTTCCCCACAGGGATAAAAGGTGCGGTACAAGAGCAGAAGATGAGCAAGGCAGACCACACAAGGTAAGGGTTAACTCAGCATGACAGTTCAAGAGGAGGAGAAATACAGCACAGACCGAGGGGATGACAAGGAGAGAAGTGACCATTCCCTTTCTGAGACAGGCCTGTGAAGCCTCTGCAAACAAAGAAATAAGACCCCATACAAAGGCCAGCGTGTTTTGCAGCAGATGTCTATGGTATGCAAGTCCCTCCTCTGCCGATAACCAAGTCGGGGAAGGATATCGGTCTCCGTGGTACCAACCTTGACTCCAAGGATAAAGACAGGGAAGCGGTTTGTCACAGCCGGTGAGTTGAGAGGAGAATCGATAAGAAAACAAACTGTGTTGAATCAAAAGTAGCCAACGGCTAATTTGAACTTTGAGAAGTTATAGAGTGGGAAAACCAGCAACAGAGGAGGCCGGCACCACATGGGTGCTCAGGCAGGAGACTCTGGGCAATTACCCAATGGTAGAAAGACTACTGTAACCAGAAGTCCTTGGGAAGAGGTGAAAAGAAGTCAAAGTGGTCATACAGGGGCCTTTTAAAATCCTCTACCGTTGAAAGTCTTTGACTGGAAGATGATTGAGAAAGCTAAGGGAAGTGAATCCTGCATGGTGAACATTAATACATGAACTGTATTTCATAAAGATTAGCAAGAGTGAACCCAGCAGAGGGATGCTAATGAGAGAAGGGGTGAAGTCTAAAGGCCCATGATGAACTGTCTATAACCATCAGTTATAGTGAACCAGGCAGGTGGACGCCGTTACCAAAGGACGGTGAGTGTTAACCCGGCAGAGGGAAACCGACAACCAAAAGGTGGCGAGAGTGAACCTGGCAGAGGAAAACCAGCAACGAGAGGCAAAGCTTGATAACCTGTTTAAAAAGACATTTTTTATTGTATTTATTTATTGTGTCATAGCCATATAAAAACAATATATATAATACATACTTATGAATTTTAACACAAGAGTCAATAGAAAAGATCAAGAAGCCACTGGTCACAAGAAAAGTTTAAAATAAATCACATTAAAGTGTCAAAAAAATTAACTCATACATCCAGCATCTCAACCGAGGGAGCCCCTCTACCCCCCCAAAAGATCTGTTAAGAGAGCAACTACTTTGAAAGTCAGGAGTGTTTCATTACCTGATGACAGTCTATCCCAAAAGATATCAGAATTCAACCAACCAGGATCGTGAACAAATCTCTGGAATCTTACTTTCCTGGACAGTACGTAAATAGATGTTTCAAAGACTGCCTTTCATTGTTATTGCACTTATCACAAATGGGAAAGCGGTATTTCTCACTGTTTCGGAATGAGTGAACCTCCAAGGTTAAGTACAGATTCAATCTAAAGCTCAGAAACTCAGCTCTTGCCACTGGGTCTGGAAACTTATTCAGATAAAGAGGGAGCCTAGATCTGGGTTTGCCAAAAAGCGTATGAGATGCTGATAGCTTTTCCATCCTCATTTGATTTATCGTCCGAATCCAATCCCATTGTTCCATACGCATTTTGACTTTCTCTGGATTCTGGATAAGAAGATCAATAGACTAATTCGAATTCACCAGGATTTCACCGCATTTTAAACTAAGCTCATTTAAAAAGGCATTGTCAGCATTTTTCAGCAATACTGCTACATCCACATTTAGCGAGCCCTCTGGAGGATCAATAATTAACCTATACATCGAAATCCATCTCCACTTAATCATGGCCAACAAAGAGGACAAGCCCAACTCATCTCTTAAACACCCAATGGGGACACAATCGGGTAGATTCAAAGACTTCTTCCAAATGTTGACCTCCAGTTTTTCCCAATCAAATTTCATAAATAAGGGACTCGACTCCAAGCCAAAAAAAATGACAGGGGCCACTTTTCCTAAGTAAAACCTCACTAATGGCTGGATGGAAAATGTACACAGTTTAGAGTAAATTCTTTCATCTGGGCTCCCAAGCTAATTACCTTATGATCCAAAATCACAAGAAGATGACTCATTGTTGGAAAGGCTATGATCACTGCCCCAGATAGCTTAACTCAGTTACCAGCCAGTTCGACTTGGCGACTATCCAATGACCAACTATAAGACTTAAGTATCTTATTTCGGTGTTTAAAGAACAACACCTTCGATTTCTCTGGATATATTTTTAGGTCGTTCACCAAGGCATAATCCACCAATGCTGATAATAGTCATTGCAGCCCGACTTGTGAGTGGTCTAAAACCACCACATCATTGGCATAGGCCAACCAATTTAGTTTTGTTTCACCAATTTTCGGAATAATAAGTCCTATACCTTGGAGCCAAGCACACAGCTCTGACACAAAAAGGATGAAGAGAATGGTGCAATCACACAACCCTGATGAGCTCCTCTCTCGACCTCAATCAGAGTCGACAATGAGCCCGAGTTAGAGAGTCTCACACGCATCAAAGAATTCTGATGAAGCTTGATTAGAATGGACAACAAATCGGAGGGAGCTCCCGAGGCATTCAACATTCTCCACAAAAGATTTGTGTTGACTGTGTCGAATGTGGTGTCCAGTCAACTGGTCGACAACAAACTGGTCGACTGCAATTTGGTCGACATCATTTGGTCGAATGCCAAATGGTCGAATTTTTTTTTTTTTATATATGTGTTTTGTGGGTTTTCGTGTGGGGAAAAAAATAAAAAAGAAAAAAAAGGGGTTGGGGGTGGGGACCCCCCCCAAAAAAAACCAAAAAATGGGTAAAAAAAAAAAAAAAAAAATTCGACCATTTGGCATTCGACCAAATGGTGTCGACCAAATTGTCTGTCGACCAAATGTTTTCGACCATTTGACTGGTAACCGTCGAATGTCTGGGACAGATCAATCCGTGCTCCAAACAATGGAATACCTGCCTTCATAGTAGACGGTAGACTAATAGAGTTTAGAACAAGTCCGTTCAAGGCTGTGGACAATCCTCTTCTAAACCCTGTTTGCTGCTTAGGAATAATAGCTTTGGATTTGGCCCATGCTTCCATTTCACTCAAGATCAAACCTACAGCGATTTTATTCTCTGCATCTTAGAGTGAAATGGGGTGATAATTGGAGGCTGCAAGGCATTCCCCCTGCTTATAGATTGGTATTACAACAGATGATCTCCACGACTCTGGCATTTTGCCTGAGTGAACAATATTATCGAAGAGGGATTTGAGAACCTTAGCCCAAAGTGTTGGATTCATTTTTAAAAAGGAGTTACTTAAACCATTAGGACCAACTGCCCTCGAACCAGAGGATTTCTTTATTCGATTCCCTATGTCTTCACAGGAGAAAGCTAGGGACCAGGCAGCACCCACTGCTATTTTTGGAACCATCAGTTCAGAAGGATGATAGACTTCTGAAAAAGGAGTGACCCATACCTGTTCCTGCAAAATAGTTTCCTGGGTTGAGGGGGATACATTGCACAGGGACCCTACTAGAGCCCAGAAGTTTCTAGAATGTCTGGTAAGCAACGTCTCTAGCATTATTTCCCCATCTTGCTGCAATAATTGATGCCTGCGAGAACGAACCCAGTTTCTGTGCCTGTTGTTTAGGGCTCTAAGTTGTGTTTCCAAATCTTTCTCGTCAGGTACCATCCACTTTAGACGCGCCCTCCCCAAACGTTTAAACTTTTTCTGTTCAAGGAGTTGCGCATCGAAAGAGTGCTTGTGAGCCTTTAAGATATTAAGATTTGTGAAAGCAAGAGGTATCGCAAGACAAAGGGAAGGAACGTGTACTCCTTGACATATGGGATCTGGGCTTTGTTGAGGGAGATCCGGGGGTGGAAAGCTATCACCCATAGTTCACCGTGAAGCAGAACCTTGTGTTTGTTTGTTGGCTACATCAGGCCTTGAAGGAAAGAGACTTTTTATTGAAAAGAGATTTTACCATCGAAGAACCAGATAGCTGGTACGGAATTGTCGGCTCGTGCTGCGAGGGCTCGAGCGTGTACTGTGCCAGCTGGAACGGAACTGTCAGCTCTTGCTGGGAAGGCCCGAGCGTGAGCTGTGATCCAAAGTCCCATGTAGAAAACGTGGGTAAGGGAGACCTCGAGGCAATCACATCCTGACTTATTATTTGAACACTGTTTTCTTTATTTTGATACCCTATCCCACTCTCTTTCTGTAATTAGTTGTAAGGAATTGGCAATAGGTTTTTCTTAGTATAAGCCCTTTTATTTTGACATGACGCCACTAGGACTGCCTTATTTTTCATTTGTTCAACGCTTGCTCCCATCTTAGATTTAGGTTTAGGTTAGGCGTTTTCCATCCTGGATGTATTGTTCAAAAAACACCCTTGGACTGTGTTCACTTGTGTCTGTCTTTACTGTTGCCACCATAGGTTCTTGATAGAGCCAACGTCTCACCTCCCTTTGTGGAATTTTATCAAAGTTATAATGATGAGAGTTCATGGGACATTGGGGAGTATGCCATGAAGCACTAAGACACACTTCTGAAAAGCATTCTATCTTCCACATAGAAACAGATCACCAGAGGTTTAATGAGCGATTTTATATTGAAGACAAAAGGAGAGATTGAAAAAAGCTCATTTATCTGGGACGATCAATACTGTGGGGTGATCAGCACTGTGGGGTGATATATGATATTTTCTAATTAAAAGGATGCAGGAGGGGTCAACAACCTTTGGCTCTACAGATATTTTAGACTAACACTCCATTCAGATCCAGTCATCATAGTCACCGGTGAATCATGGGAGTTGTAGTCCAAAAATACAGAGAGATTTGCAGATTGCTGAGCTCAGCTGTAGTTTGATGGATGACTAGACATATGAAAAACTGACGAAGAGGATTGCAAAATGAAAATCAGATATGTGAATTGAAGGATGCACAAAGGTTACGGCAGCAGAGCCACATTCATCTTAACGTTAAAGTTGAGTGGTCCCATTGTCTGACCACTTCTTGTAGAAACAGGTAAATGACATCACTCTGTCACTTGTCAGGATCCTATCCCTCTGCCACCCAGCACCACTACATGGGCAAATTCAGAGACTCTATTTATGGCATAATTGCGAAGTTAAAACCTACAAATTGCCCCTGGATTAATTTACAGGTTTTATCGCAGCACTTTTGGACCAATCTAATTTCATGTCCCATTTCAGGTTTTGTCTAAAACCAGCATTACGCATTCTGGTACATTTATGCTGTCCAAGAGGCAGCGGGCAGGAGGAGGCACACTTTGTACATTTGTTTGCAGCAAGCTACTAAGAGCTGGAGAGGCCCTGATTGCATTCACCTGTTCCAAGCTACTGCAGGCTACCCTGCCGCCTACTGCGGCAGGCTATTGAAGATGGGACTGGGCTTGATTGAACACAGCTGCCCGAGGTTGCAATCAGCTCCACCCTGTTGGGCTGTGGGCTTGGAGGGCTTTCATAAACTCACTTTGAAAAGGAGCAGTTGTTCTGTCAGCTGCTTACACTGGGAGGTTGTGCTTTTGTGTTTCTGTGTCCAGCTTGGAACCTTTCTCATTATCCTACTTTTGGCTTCTGAATCCTGCTGGTTGTAGTTGCATTGCACTGCGTTTTCCAGTCTTCTGTTACTGACTGCCTAGTTTTTAACCTTTCTTTGAAACCCTGCTTTCGACTTCTGAGCACTGCCGGCCTAGCTTCTGTGTTACAACTCCTGTCCTGTTTTGCTGTTAAGGATTTCCAGTTCTTTACCAGTATATTTGATGCCTTTGTGCTCCCTGTTTTCTGTAAGCAATTGTGCTTGACAGCTCTGTCCTGTTTCTGCCTAAACTGTTTTTCTCACTTTCTCCCTGCGATCCCATGCTTTTGCTTCAATGTCATGTGCTCCTGTTATCCAATGCCATGATTTTGCTGAGATAGCAGCAACTTCCAGTAGTAAGCTATCCTGCTTGCTCCTTGCTTGTCTAATTACTGGACTTCAGACCATGGTTCCAGCGCCTGCTCTTGAGTGCACTGAGATTCCTGAACCCCCCTCGGACTCACTGTGTTGGCAGCCACCTGTCTTGTCTGAACCCATTGCTTTGTGTGTCCTGATATTCCAGTCTCTGCTTTGTACTTTGTTTCTATACCTGGTTATTTCTATCAGCGCTTCTTTCTGCCTGTAACACATCTTGGTCCACGGCTGTGCCGCCACTCTGAATCCATTTTCAGTGTGACCCCAGGGTTATCTCCGTTCAGATGAGATACATCTGCTGGTCACCCGCGAGCATGGATACTCCAGCACTTATCCCACCCCCACTCCCTCTTCTCTCTCTGCACTTGTACATTCTGAATACTCACAATGCTTAGTAGGTTCGTCTTTATCCTCCAGTGTTTGTTTTGTTTTGTTTTCAGTCCCATGTTCCGTCCCTATTGCCCTGTAGGCGCTTTGAAACACAATTTACTTGTTGTATAAGTGCCTAATAAATGCACAATAAATACATAAACAAATAAGTCTGTTACCTTTGTCTAGTCCCTTGGAGTCTTACCTGCCTCAGTATATTGCCTCCAGTTTTACCCTTACACTGAGTACAACAGTCTCTCAGGCACGCCTATAACATGACGCTGCTATAAAACAGTTGGTACCAATCTCAAGGGCTGTCCCTAATCCATGGAGACCCCTTATCATATTCCATTACCCCCTTTATTCTGATGCATCTGTGTTGTCCAGTATATTTGCTTGTTTTCAAGTTTTCTGTGCATCTGTGCTTAGAGCCAGCTCCGGGCCCTGCCCCTGCAATTCCTGTGAATACCTGTCTCAACTCAGATCAGATTTGTCTCGGGAAGATAGCTCAGGAGCAATATGCTTGCCTTGGAAGCAAGACGACACAGAGCCACACAGGTTCGATACCCAGGTCAGCGCTTAGAAACCTCTGGGTGTTAAACACATAATGAATAAACTATCATATCATATCATAGCTTGATATGTACCCTGTTTCTGTTATATGCTAGCATTACCTTGTGCATCTCCTCTAATCTAGAGTGCACACTGTGAGGGATACCTTTTGCCCTGTACTCTCCGGCCAGTATCCTGACAGAGCTGATCTAATGGCACTCTTTTTGGTGCTCTTGTTTTGTCAGCCCAGCACCTTTCTTTCTCTTCTGAAGCTTTTTCCCAGCCACTTTTCTTTTGCAGATATTCAGAGAGAGTAACATGACCTCCGCTCTGCTAATCGCTACTAATCTTTTGGCACTCTTTTTTGTCTACTTCACCCATTTTGTTCTCTTCTAAACTCCTAGATCTAGCGAGTCCATGTCCTGGGCATCTGGTCACTTTATGCTTTGTCCTGTTACGACCTGGCAAGGGTTTAAATCCCCAACCCTTGTATACCGGGAACGCAGCAGCATGCGCTCCACTCCTCACTCAGCACCTCCTATTGCCACCATCACCCACATCACAAACAGCTAGTCCACACTCGGCACTCATACACTTCCAACCCACAAAACCTCATCCACATCCCACTCATCGCTACCCACACTCCACATATAAAACACACATGCAGTGTCATGCACATCAATGTTCGCTCCACAGTACTACACACAGAGAACATTGCTGACCTCATCACAACTACCGACCTAGATGCACTCTTTATCAGAGAAAGGTGGGCTGTGTCCACCTTCATTCACACCACTTCTTGGATGGCCTTATCCTCACCTCCCGTGCATGCAGCATGCAACATACAGACCATAAAGAGAAGACTGGCAGGGGGCTTGCTATTATCATAAATACCACAAGGACATGTACCCTCCAGTTGCACACTACACCTCCATTTATGCAACACCTCACTTGCCACCTCCTTCTCACCCACGATCAGACAGCTGCAGTCCACCAAATTCACTTATCACTCCAAACCAACAAGGTATTATCCACTGAAATGACAGACATCATCACAACAGCATCCGTCAATAACACCGCCAAGATCTTCCCAAAAGAGTCCCCAACTTGCCTGGTAGCTCCACCACCAAGAAAACCAATTGGGGCACTACTTGAACTACTTAACACCAGGGTATCCAGCAAACTATCACAGAACCCACACACAACAAAGGCAACATACTTGACCTGCTATTCACCACTTCTCCAGCCATTGTATGCCCCCCCCCCCAACTTTGGACTGGGCAGACCTTGCGGCCAACCCTCCTGCTCCACCATACACCACTCGCCCACTGATCCAAACCCAAACCAATCAAGACTCCCCCATGGTTCTTTTAAGTCCTCCCCCACGACTCATTAGATGGAAAACCTATTGCCTTGGCCAACTCCACAAAGAATGTCAATACCCGGCTCAGTGCACTCAACCGCACCCTATCTGGGACCACCAACATCCAAGCACCACTGAGGTTTTATAAAAAAACATAAGCGCTAAGCACATTGGGAACCACAGACATCATCAACAAGCGTGCCAAAGGAGACCAGAAAAGTGCCAGAGACCTTCCACCAGCCTGAAGACCTCGTCAGCATGAAAACCCTTAATTCAGCATGACACTCATTACCACAGCCAAATGAAAGTACTACAAAACAACCATCATAAAAGGCATCCAGCAGTAGCAGAGCAGTCTTTCAAGTGATGAGGCACTGTATCAGCCACTTGCTGGACCCTGTAATAGTGCAAATCACTGAAACATGTAATGGAGTATGGGAACGCTTCACAGATAAGAATAACTAAGGCAACACATCGACAGCTCCAGTCACACCACAGACAACCCACCGGCAGGGTAACTCCACGACAACCATGCACAGAAAAAAGAACCCACTAGTGAAAAAAGCTTAGCACACCTTTTTAAGAGAAGAACACAAGCTTTATTTTGTATACAAAAAGGAAAATTGCAATAGTGTATTATAAGTCCACTGCCAAAGAGCTCTCTCTCTCCATCAAAGTTAAGTTCACCACATAAGCGTAAACATCATCATTCATGACACACTCAATATACAGTAGTCATACCCCACCCTCATTGGCTACCACCTATTTACATGCTAATAGTTACATATGGGCCCCTCTCCAATTGATCGTGTTGTCTTCTCTTCCATCTTTTCACCTTGAAGCGCTGCAATGTAATTAGTTAAACTGTGAAAGGCAACACCCTGTCTTTACTCCTAACCATGTGATGTGCGCCTGGTCATCAACATGGACTTGGCAGATAACTTTGAGGTCAGCCTGATCTTTGCAAACAAAGCAACTCTTTTCTCATCCCAGACACGCAGGCGCCCCCATCATGCCACCCTGCTGCAATCTTATAAGCATTGGCATCACCCTTTGCTCTCCCTTGTACAAATCATGGACCTTGTTGTTCGCTGCTCCCCCCTCTATTGGTTAACCCCCCCCCAAGAGGTAGGCCTGGTGTTCTACAAATCTTTCAATTCGTGAAGGATTTAAGTCTTATTCCTGCACATCTGGTTGATCAAATAGAATGACCATTATTATGGTGGGTACTATTGTAATAAATCTAAGTTAATGTTTTAGCAGCTCAAGATCTCTGCCCCAGCTTCCATGAGTGTGGCCTTCGTACTAGGCTGCAACCCTTCTCCCATTTGGCTGCTCACATTCCTACCTAATTGTTCAAAAGGTCCAGCTAAGTACATTTATATGTGGGTGCATGTGCTTGTACCCTATGATGCCTGGAAGTTGAATTGTGATAATCAAGCAAGAGATGGGGCCTCATTGTTCTGTGTCTCCAACACGGCCTGGGAGGATTCAGGCCTAGTCTTAAATACAGTGTTAGTTGATGTTATAAACGTTGCACACCATGTAACACTATCATGAAGCGAAAAGTTAATTTCTCCTGTATAGCCTTCTAAAGTATGTGTGTCTCAGGCCATGTGCTTCCACCCATAAGATTCCCCCTCCCTCTACACCACCCTCTATACGTTCTCCACGTATTCATATATTTTCCACAGTCTGTATCAATTGGGAGCGGCAGTGATTTGAAAAGGCATCCCAACATTCCCCCTTTTAGTTAATACTTCATTAACTAACTTCTCCATTTCTCTCTCTATATCCCCTTCATCTATTGTGAAACAGTTCTTATTGATATTCCATATTACTTCTTCCCCGAACCCTGCCTACCCCATGCTGAACAGCTCACCAGCGCCTTCTCCCATCTGTTTGGTGTTTGATGGAAACAGCGGGTCTGCAAGTGTATGGGAGTACCAGTTCTCATGAATGCATTGAGACATGTTGTTTCAAAGTCAGAATGTATTTGGATTCTAAGTGAAGGTCACTTGCTTTGCTTTTTTGGTTGTGAGCTCAGTAGGCTCACGCATGACACTGAACCCATAAGGGTCAATTGTTTTTTGAACTTGAGCAAAAGGGAAAATTCAGTAAGAATGCAGGGAGTGAAAGTTTGCAAAAAGACAATTTGATAAGGTTATGCATTCAAAACGTTTGTAAGGCACATGTAATATCAGTTCATGAAGATTCTTTGGTGCAAGGACATTGCTGTCTGAGTTTCACGAAGCCAATGGAGACGGTCAATATCGTGTTAGTTTGCTTTTGACGACTGTACACTGGAACGAGATTTAATTTTTTTATTACCTGAACATTATTTTGGCAATGTAACTGAAGTATTATCTTTCTGTGTAGTTGTATTTTTTTTTAGTTATGGAGAGTGCATATTCTCGGCATTTGTAGGCTATCACTAGATTCACCCATGTTCAACGCTAATATTTCTTTAAAATGCCATGTATGACCACATCGATTTGTGTATCAGTTTCCACGTTCTTTTTGACTTTTTTAAATAGTTTACTAAATGTTGGGTATTGATATGTATTTTATGTTATGTTTTCCAAATAGCTACATCCTGCCTTACTGCGATTGCCATGGATTCCAGATGCCAAGAGATGGATTTTTCACAGGCCAGATGCACGTACCTGTGACCGGCTGCTTAACTGTGTCTGTTTTGTGGGACGATCACGCAGGCCTCATTTGTCCGTACGCTGCAGTGGCAATTAGGAGTAACATAACATCTTTTATGGTGGTCTAGGCCCAAGTTCATGCTAACATCCTGGAATTCACTGTGCGACCGAAGCGGTTGGTTTATCAAAAATGAATACTGTGTGTATGGGAAAAGAACAACGTGTGCCTCACGATTAACATTTTCGATGACGACCGAAGAAACAAAGTTACAATTTGATTGAACATGGGAATAGTCCAATGGTCTCAGACAGTTTATTGTGAAATAAAAGTACTTTACAAATTGTAAAGTGTTACTGTTTTCTTTTAAAAACCAATTTATTATTTCAAAATGTGATGTGCTACGTTGTAAGTCGCTGTGTGTTCATTTTTGGTTCTGCGTCACGGCATGTAGGTGCTTATGGGCACATTTGGCTACGTTGGAGAGGAGCGTCATCCAAAAAAGGTGTAGAATATCATTAGCGTTGGTTATGTGATGGTCAGGGGCGGCCCATATGAATTAGTGACGTCAGGGCAATTTATGTTAGGCAGATGCAGCAATGGACAAGACTAGTGATTGCAAATGATTTTACAAAGTTTGTAGGAATTTTGTGCATACCTAATATGACAAATGATGTGTGTATTCTTTTGACAGTTTTGAAAAAAAAAAGTGGGTGGATTTACATTAAATTTGCGTAAGGCTGATTGGCAACGACCAAAAAGCATGGTGTTGGAGATGTGGGAGTGTTTTCGTATTTGACAAGTGTCATAATGTAGTTAAAAAAATAGTGGTAAACCTTTACTGACTGAGGGGTAGGCTGTAGCCATGGGGAGTGGGCAGAATGTCAGGGTCATGGTATAAGGTCATGATCCGCACAATGTGGCTGCTGGGCATGACCAGAAGGGAGAAAAGATAGGATTAAAGTGGACATGTCCATCTGGGACTGGCTTTGTGGTAAAGTTGTTCGACATTAGGATACATTTGAAAGGGAAGAAAAAAGTGCTTGCGGTAATATATTAACAGGGTTTCCTTTTTGCTTTTTGCAGGCTGCCACAGAAAGCGAAGAGGAGCCCTGTATGGAACACCCACCTTCCTTTCTATGGTGGCCATCTTGGAAAAGGATTTTGTTTCCTAAACCGGGACGCCACAGGCGTCCCGGTTTAGGACGAAAAATCCTCTTTTTTAGTAGCACCGGTTACCACTTTGGAAATCTAGATTGTTAATGGCATTCATCCCCCTTTTTAGGGGTGGAAGGGGGTAGTGATCCAGAGATCTCGTTACGCACTCTCACTTCGATTGGGCTGATAACTTGGCCTGCTGGCCCTTTATTCAACATTCCAGTCCCCAGAACGGAGGATGAACGCTACAATATTCCCATTAGCATAACACAAACTGCAAATAGAAATGTCGGGAAATCTTATTGCATCTAGGTACTTTACTGAGAAATATAAAGTAGATGGAGTCTATGCAATTTCTTTTAGTTATATTTTTTAACTGTGAAAGGTGATCTTAAAGGAACATTTATTTTGTTTACGGATGGCTTTTTTTTGGGAGGACATTTAAGAACGAACGTTGCGGATGGAAATTAGCAAAGAGGCACCCAACAGGTAATATGGAGGGGTAGGTGGATGGGGGAAAATGTTGTGTGTGTTATTTCTTAAGGTAGGGGCAGTGTTTTGCATGCTCCTTCATTACAGTAGTGGTACTGTTTCTTGGGGAGGAGGGATGGCTTTAACTCATGTCGTTTTCAGATAAATAGTACTTTTGCTAAAAGTATGTACTGTGTACTAGATTGTTAATGGCTGAGTATGAATAGGTGTTGGAGCTGTGCAATGGAAATGTTGAAGGTGCAAGTTCCTACATCAGTAAAAAATATAGTTCCACACTGTCCACGAGGCATAGATCTTATTCTTAAGTGTGTACGGGTTCTCTGACACGTCACCATGCTGTGTGCCAGCATATGGTCATGTGGCATTCTCCGGAAGGTGTGCAATGAAGTCAGATGTTCGTTTACATTATGGTTACGTGCCACTACTAGAAACCTATGAACTTCAGTAAAAAAACTTTGTTAAAGGGACGTTATGGTTAAGTTGCGCTACTAAAAACCTATGAAATTCACCAAAAAAACTTTGTTAACGGTACATTATGGTTCCAAGTAAAACTGAAAAACCCTTGAAATTCGCCAGTTATGGTAAGCGAAGCAACCATAACTCGCGCCACCACTGTGCACTTCTAAGACTAACACCTAGGACATCAAAGATGACATCACAAATATCATTGATGACATCACTGATGACATCACATGTCTAGCCCCTTCTTTTTTGTTCACTGCTATATCTACACCAGGTGGTTTTATTTACTGACAGTCAGAAACTTAACTTTCAAAAGGTATTACATTTATAGATATTGCTATTCTCACATGTTCTTACACTATTTTCCTTAGAATGTAATTGCATCTTATGATGTATATATATAGGGGAAGAAGCAGGCCTGAAACACAGCAATCATTTTTGTGTGTGAATGCAATCATGTAGATTATACACAGTTGCTAATGATACTGCCTCTTGTTTGCTTTCTTTACTCTCCATATATAAGCCCCATATTTGTATGCATTGTAGTCTATTCATGTTATGTGTGTATTAGTAGAAATATGTAGTAATTGATGCATTATTAGCTACTTATTACATGTTTCACAGTACGGAAAAGTCTGATACAGAAGCATTCAACGTTTTTTTATATAACTTTGGAAAATTAAAAATATTGCACCTCTGTGGTATATGCTGCAGCCAATACCTACATTTCTGTATGAGTATGTTCATGTACTAGAAAGAACACTGCAATGGAAGGTTCTTTAGAACACTACATTGCGTAATGAAGTATGTAGTTTATTACACATCTCCCGATAATCCCTGATACTTTTTTTCAAACATTGCTATCACAACCCCTTGTATGAAAAGTAAATGCACATGCGAGTTTGTACATTTTGTCCTTTTACGTATTGCTATTTGATTTGATTAAGGTGAGTGTCATTACTCCTATTGGGCTCTGGGTACTTGCTCACTCCACCTTGAATATGCTTTTCTCTATTTTGATTGTACAATACTTGTACAATTCTGCAGCCCTGCAGCCCTGGTCTGTCTCTGAGGTAGTTTGATTTATTTCAACACAAGTCTGACGTTGATCTTTTTCACATGGCTTCCTTAGCCATGTTATGTTTTCTTATGCAGCAAGCTTCTATATGTCTCAGTTACCTTGCGTTTCTGCATGTATACATTTACTTCATCTCTTCTCACTTATTTCTTTGGTGCATATGATTTCTTCGGATTCAATTACATGTTTCGATTATCACTCTAGTTACATCTTTATACTTTAAGGATTTGCATATTGTTTCACTGCGTCTTCGTGTATTTCTTTCATGATGTCACTTTGTCCTTTTCTGATTTCACTTATAGCTCTTTGAGGTCCAATGGTGTGTGCAGATATCCTTCTACCCTTTCAGTGCGGGGGCACATTTGATACCGTTGTCTGAGTGCATATCGTCTCTCTCATACTATCAAAGCGGTAGTGGGATAATACCTGGTGTCCCACCTACGACTCTTCTCCTACTGTTCCAGTATGATGGAGGTGAGTGGGCGGGAGCTAGGGATGATGTGTCCACCCGCTCCTCTACATTGACCCCCTTCTCGAGTCCTCGAGCATCTCCTCCTCTTCAATCTTCTTTATTTTCTCTTCACACTGTGGCTTCTTTGGGATCCATAACTTTGCCACCCCTCTTAGGTGTCCTGCATTCTTTATATGTTTATCCACACTCCA
This sequence comes from Ambystoma mexicanum, assembly GCF_040938575.1. Taxonomy (NCBI): domain Eukaryota; kingdom Metazoa; phylum Chordata; class Amphibia; order Caudata; family Ambystomatidae; genus Ambystoma; species Ambystoma mexicanum. Next base: position 64,565,132 of record NC_090938.1, read on the forward strand.
GGTCATATAGCAGCACTCCCCCCCCAGATGGTGGACAAAATACTCAACATCCTACATATTTCTTGTGATCCTTAGGGTAATAGAACCTCGTTCCTGGGGGTACCAGGGGACCTCTTTTTATGTTCTCATGAGTGCTGCTCTCATTTTGCATGTTTTCACCAGTTTCACCATCTATATCGATCATTGGCCCTCATTACAAGGTCAGCAGTAACCCGCTGGTGCTACCGGTGGGTTGCTGTCGAACTCTTAACACTGTTCCACCACCTGATTTCCCGATGCCACCTGGACCTGCTGGGAGCAATGGCCTATGCAGGCATTCTCATAGTCGGACGGTCTGGAAAGAGTGCTGGTACGTTGCTACCAGAACCCTTATTTCCAGACCGCCTCATTTGTAATGAGGCCCATTATCTTCATCCCAATGTCTTTCTTAGCTGTCTTCTTGCATTGTCCTGTAATGATCCTTGTTAGACAGAATCCTAGCAATACCAACACTTGTATTGCTCCAAGTAACTTGAAGGCATTTGCCAGCCAGGGTGGAATCCATGAAAACAGAGATGAAAACCAAGCATCGTCTTGCGGCACATCAGCTTCATCTTCCATCTTCGTATGCAGGATTGTGAGCATATATATTGCTTCTGTCAGGGCGCCATCTCCTCCATCATGGGCAAGTAAGAATGTACAGCAAGAAGGCCCGAACCTGGTGCACACGCCTCCTTCCATTTTTGTAATTAAGCCCAAGACCTACCTGTTATGGAGGGTCATGAGCCTTATTGCCCTAGGTTCTTCCTTTATTGCAATACATCTTTTTATTGTCGTGTTGATTGTTTAAAGCAGCTCCCATCTGGTAATTTGTAACCACTTGGCATTCACTGCAGTCTGGAGTCCTAGCATACATATAGATGCAAATATCATTGCCATCTTGCTGAATAATCTATGCTCTGCTGGAATGTCATCATAGTCTGCTATTGACTTTGATGAGAAATAATTATCCCTCTTCTTCGTCCTCTGGTATTCATTTATTTTTGCAATCTCATATGAAGGTCATTTTGGTGAATCTCTAATGCAGGAACATGTATGACCATGATAGAACATATTCCTCCCCAATTCTTGGGCAACTTCACAGGCCCAATAACGAGCATGGCAGTTCCTCCATTCATTTCTGGCACTTGAAGTATCTGCTTACATCCTTTATTTTCTCCCACTAGAACCATGCCTTTGTTCCTGAAGCATGTTGTCACATTATTTATAGGTTTTATGGACACAGGTATTGCTTCATTGTTAACCCATGTTAGTATCTTAGAATACTTAACACATGACTTTAGGCATATGGCATTTACTATTTGCACTACGCTTTCTGGTTCCTTCTTCAATAGGTGTGCGGTGCAAGATAACATTCCTTCTTACCATCCTGTTTTGGTGGCAACTCGTCTGTATACCAATAGCTGGGGTCTTTCCCAGCATCCTGGTAGTCCTGATTTTTCCAGTATGTCTGAACAATCCAGCCTCTTCATATCACCAACCTTTATTTGTGCTCAAGTCAGGGATGGATATACAAGCATCTTGCTCATCCAGCCTATCTCTTTTTCCATCTTCTGTGTTTTCACATAAGCATCTTCATATGGAAATGTTATTCTTGATCGCCATCATAGGGTTGCCCATCTTCCTTCAAGTTGTGCACGCTGCTGAGTCACTTTGCATCGTGTGCAGGAATTTCTTTTGCAATAAATGTTCTGGCTGCGTTCATGGCATATGGGATGAGAGAACATACGTAGAAGCTTTCATTTGACGTTCTCTCCCCCACCTCCTTCGTGTGCTGATACCACATGTTATTCTTTAAATCGGCTGAATTATCAAGATATGTTTTTATATTTTCATGATCTTCACCAGCATGCCTTTTAAGTCGAACAATTTGTTTAGTCAAATCTAGGAAGATGCTACTTATGCTTTTGTTAGGGATCATAAGAAATGGTTAATTGTCAAACACTATCTCTGCATTTTTAATCATTACGTGTCTAAACGCCATAATGATAAGGAAGAAAAGACAAATCATAATGCAGAATGAAATCACAATTACTATTCTGGAGAAAAAAAACATCGAATCTCCAGATGGTAGTGAGTCCCTTATATTTTGGAACCTTCCCATCTTGTTTTAATTCAATATGTAATTGTGTTATTATTTTTTTGTAAATTACACTTTTATATCAAAAACTGTAAGATAATAGCAATAATAATTCTGAAAATAATATTACTGTTTTTAGGATTGCCAAGAAATGTCACATATCATCTTATCAGAGCTGGCTAAGACTGCAATATATCGGTAAAAACAGCATCCAAAAATGCATGTAATGTTATTATGATGGGCAGTTTGGATCCGGTACATCATTACAATGGGCCTCATTACGGGTCCGGCGGTACCTCTGCCGGTGCTACAGGTGGGTTGCCGCTGGACCCATAATAATTTACCAGCGCCTGAACTCCCAGTGTTACCGGCTCATTACGAGTCCGGCGGCTGGGAAGTCAGCCGCCAGTAAATTTGCTAATCCCCATTACCATCGAGTCCTATGGGACTCTAAGGGAGCTGGGTCATGGGAGCACCGGCACCGTTAGCAATGGTGCCGGTGCTCCTGTGAAGAGTCTGCCTATCGTGGCCACTGTGGCATAGTCAGACCTGTTGGGCACAGCGGCTTCGGCAGGCAGACTCGTACTTTGCCAGTCTGGAAACAAGGGTGCTGGTGAGTTTACCGGCAACCTTGTTTTAGGACCAATGGACCTCATTCGAAGTATGGAGGTAGTCATGGTGCTATTTGCGCCATGACTACCTCCCATGCCGTTACCGTGTCTGGTTTGGTGAGATGGGGACTTACCGGTCCAGTCCGACCTTGGCGGGACCGGTAAGTCCCCATTCACCAAATCATTCCCCATTCCCATTTAAGCCCCCATAGGGCTCAATGGGAAGGAGGAAGTAGCTGATAATGGTACTGCAATTTGCGGCACCGTTATTGGCTCTGATTTCACTTAGCGGGTCCCGTCCTTAACGCCTGGTAAAACCAGACGTTAAGGAAGGGACCTGCTAATGGAACTTGTAGTAGGGCGCAAAGGGATTACCGGCACCAATGTCCTTAACGGTGCCCGGTATCCCTTTGCACTCACCTCGGAATGAGGCCCATTGTCTCTTGTTCCTATCTAAAATAATGCCAGCATAGCTGCTAGTCCATTACTTCCTCACTAGATTTAAGAAATGTCAATTTTTACTCCAAAGTGTTTTTATACTCCATAAATTCTGTGGGCCTCATTACGACTCTGGCATTAGCCGTGCCCTTAAAAACGGCACTGCTGCCGTCTGAGTTGCATTTTTTCTGGCACCCGTGAATGGGAAAGAACCGGGTCATGCCGAGTTAGGCGGACCCGGTTCTTGCCCATTTTTGGGTGCCAGAATCAAGGGCCTCCCCATCCCCATTCTGCCCCATAGGGCTAAATGGGGATGGGGACGTCGGATGCACCGGCACAATTCTGCATGTGCCGGTGAATCCGATGTGCTCTACTTGCGGGTGCCATTACACCCGCCAGGGAAAACCTGCTGGTTGAAATGGATCCCGCGAGCAGAGCCCGTAGTATGGCAGTCCGGGAAGTACAGTACCGTCATGCTTACCGGTACCATTCTTCCCAAACCGCCATGCTCGTAATGAGGGCCTATATCTTTGCTTTTGGTAACGGATCTGGTCTGCATGCATGGAACTTCTTCTCTTGCTTCACTGTCAGCAGATGTAGGATGGGTCAAGGTCTCCCCTATGTACAGTTTGATGTTGTGCAGGTGCAGCCAGGCTCGTCTTCCTTGTAACTTGACAGCAGTGGGAGTAACTTCTTCCACTTCGTATGGTCATCGAACTGGGGTTTATTCCAACTGCAAACACATTTTCCGAACAGCAGCTGGTCCCATTGATATAAAGTAGGTTGCTTCAATAGATTGTCAGGATACATTGGTTGGCTGTTTTCTTCAATCCACTTTGACAACACCCTCTGGTTCTTGATCTGTTGAGAAATAAAAGAGAAATTAGCAGTCATAGTTGCCAAATAATCATGCATCTTACCACCTAATGTCTTTTCTACACCCTGGGCATCAGTTTTTAACCTAGTAGGAGGAGCATGAGGTATTCCTATACAGGTCCAGTCACCAACTCATGATGGGTTATGTGGTGATCTGAGCCAGGCTGATTTCTCAGTGCATATGATGCAAGGCGTAGGCAATATGACCACCCCTTCTTTAGAGTAATCTTGATTTTCGATATATCCTCTCTTTAAGGAGTCCATTTAAATGATCACAAATATCATTTTCCTGTGGGTGATAGGCAGAAGAGAATGTGTGCTTTATACCTAATAAAAGAGTATCCTGCTCAACGGGTTCATTTACAAAAATGCAGTCTATTGTCAGATCGGAGGACTTCACACACAACCCATCTTGGAAACACATCATGCACAAGGAACTTGGCAGCACATGTGGCATCGGGTTGCATGCATGGACCTGCCTCTATCCATCTGGAAAAGGAACATTCTACTACCAGCATATACTTATAGCCATTGCATGTCTGCATCCTATCCACATAATCTATATGCAGATGCTGAAATGGGCTATTGGGTCTAGGAATTGCTCCTCTCACTGTTCGCAAAGTGTGCCTGCTGTACATTTCTGGCACACAATGCAATTTACAACAAACTGTGCCACACGTTCTTATGAAGCCAGCCACCAGGAGCCAGTGGAGAGGTTCTAGAGCTGGAGAGATGCAGTCCCTGGGCTTGGAGCCAAGGATATGTCTTGCAGTCCTATTCTGGATTAGTTGAAAGCAGGAAGAGTCATTGAGACAGATTGCATACGAGGCTGTTACAATAGCGTAGCCTAGAAAGGAATTGAGCTCTAGAGGCATTGCGTTTCTGGGGGAAAGGGAGGAAGGGGAAAATGCCGGAAAGGATGTGAAGCTTAAAGTGGGTCTTCTTGGCAAGGTCCTTGATGTGAGAGGAGAAGAAGAGAGAGAAGTTGAAGATGACTCTTAGGTTTTTAGCCTGCCAAGATGGTGAGGGGAGAGGACTCGAGGAGAGTGGCCTGAGGGTGGGTGAAAACAGGGTGCAGGGGTCCCAATGAGATGGATTTCAGTCTTACTGGCATTAAGACAGAGATCATTAGCCGAACACCATACCTGAATAGCAGTCAGACAATCAGGAATGAGAGAGGAAGAAGAGGAGGATGTGAAGGGAATCCTGGAGCTGTGTGTCATCAGCATAACACTGGAAAGGAGGAGAGAAGGAAGAGATCAAGATGGCAAGTGGGGCAAGGTAGATGTTGAAGAGCCACTGCAACAGGCTAGCCCCCTGAGGAATGCTGCAGGTATCGAGTCAGGTGAAGGAGAGGAAAGGGCCCAGTTGCTTCTGGGAAGGATGATTAGATAGGAAGGTGGTCAGCCAGTCCAGTGCCAGGTCCATGATGCTAAGGGTATCGTGGACCCATTTTATGAGGATGGAATGATTGACTATGTCAAAGGCAGAGGAAAGATCGAGGACAATGAGAACGAAAAGAGAGTTCCAATAAAGATTTGAGAGCAGGTCTTCATGGGTATTCTGGAGACTAGTTTATGTGCCTCTGGATGCTTTGACACCAGACTGGTGGTCATGGAGACAGCCAACAAGTTTGTTGTGGTGGATCAGTTGGGAGATGACCAATTTCTCCAAGAGTTTGCCCAGAAAGGGGGTAGTGGATATAGGGCGATAGTTAGCCGGCAGGAAGGGTCGGCAGATAGATTTTTCAGTAGAGGGTGTACAAGGGAGTGCTTGAGGGCTAGAGGGAAGGAGCCAGTGGCAAAGAGTAGTTACAGAAATCAGCTTAGGCAGGAGCAAGAGAGGAAATATTGTCCTTGATAGTTCTGTAGCAGCAGGGGAGCACCTGTTTGGAGGAGACCTTCATAGAGCAGACAACTTTAGAGACCTCATCCGCTGCTATAGGCAAGAAGGAGGAGAGTGTGGGGCCAAGGGAGTCCTGAGAGCACGTTGGGGAGTAGAGAGGGGGCTGAGGAGAGTAAGGACATGATGTCCTTTGTTTTGGTTGTGAAATGGGAGATCAGTGCAGTACAGGAGGCCTGGGATGGAAGAAGTGGAAAATGCAGTAGGATTTGCGAGTTCTTTGCAGATTTTGAGCAATTCAGCCGTGTTGTTATTGGTTCCAGAGATGTAGGCTTCGATATGGGCTCTCTCCCTGGAGTGGTTGGAGAAACAGTATTGCCATTGGAGCAGGCAACCAACCAGTTTGCCAGTGGATGTGTCCGAAGTCTGACATTTTCATTCAACAGCTCTGCACGTTAGTTTCAATGAGGCTAGGTCAGAATCATAACATAACAGTTGTTCCACTTGGAAGCAGGCTTCATGCAGATCCTCATGACAGGGGCAGGGGTGTTTGAGATGGAGATGTGAAGGTTAGTGAGGGCTGTGTCAGTGGGAGAGTCAATAGCAGGGGTAGGAGGGGGATGAAAATGGCGGGAAAAGCAGCGACTGACACTAACTTCATCAGTCGAATGACGGTAAAGGAGACTGAAAGTGCGGGCAGTGGCTCAACCAGGGAGCCCAGGAGCTGCAGGTGGGAGGAGAGGAGAGCATGGTCAAACCAGATGAGAGGAGCAGTGAAGGTGAGAGGAGTAGTGAGCGGAGTAGAGATAGGGATCCCCGCTGAAATGAGCATTTTCAATGTGTGACCGGCTGAGTGGGTCGGAGCGAAGTGAAGAATGGTGAGGGAGAGAGAGTCACTAAGGTTGTGGAAGAGTATGGTAGCTGCTTCAGGAGAGTCAAGATGGATGTTAAAGTCTTCAAGGTTGAGAAACTTGGCGCTGGGAGTCAGGAGAGAAGAGGTCCGGGCCAGGGGGCCTGTAGATGGAGGTGAGAGTAAGCAAGTGGGTAGGAGGACACCGAGCCTGAATACAAGGCATTCAAAGGAAGAGTAGGATTGAGTGGATATGATGATAGCAGGGACCCATTCAGGGAAGATCAGAGCACTCCGCCTCCAGATCGGTTGGGCCTAGGTTGGAGAGGATATTGCAGCTCACGGGAAGAAGAGTGTCAAGAGCAGTGACATAGCTGGCATTGAACCACGTCTCAGTAAGGGTGAAGACGTCAATGTCCAAGACTTCAAGAAGGAGACAGATATCAGAGGAGTTTTAATAGCTGAGTGAGCATTCAGCGTAGCTAAGTGAATCTGGTTGCCACCTTTGAAGGTTTTCCGAGGAGGGTACTGGGGTGATGTACGCCCATCGGTGGTGGCAAAGAGGTCAGGGGGATGGCGGCAGGGAGAATGGCAGGAGAAGGGAGGAAGTTAATGAGAGACATTAATGATACACCTAAAGGATGGGAAGTGTGCCAAGAATACTTTCCATCTGGTTCCACCATTAATGGATGAAGAAGAGAATGGGGAGAAGATTGAGACCATTTGGGGTGTCCATAGGTCCCGAGAAGGGGTGACAAAGATGATATCAGTGATAGTCTGCCTGGAGGAAGCATTGACGTAGTTGTCAGCGATGGGCAGGCCTGGGTAAGAGACCAGGAGAGCTTTCTTAAACTTTTTTCCTTGCAGGCGCCAAGAGAGTGGTAGGATTGGTGATAGAGTAGCAGTTAGAGTAGATAGGGGAGATGGAGAGCACCACGGATTTTGGGGGAGAAAAACAGAGGAACTGCACAGTTCACAAGGAAAATTACCAAGCAGCCTAGCAGCCACAGATGTTGGTATACAGGGGCAGAAGGTATCCTATCCAGACTCTGGATAGGACACCAGGCCAATCAGGCCCTCCTTCAAGCAGGACAGATGCAAAGACGATGTAGCAGGTGAAGGTCATAGGATTTTAAGTCAATGAAGCCGTCAGGTAGATACAATTCCTCACCGGTAAAAGGCCTCACGGAGGAGACAGTTCTTTGTCGGTGATGCCCTACTACACATAGTACGTACAAAGCATTATTTGGTACTGCAAGGTCAAGGTGGCACCAATATTTGGTACTTCGAGATCAAAGGTCAAGGTGCTGCCATAACATTGCGGAGCGGGTTGAGTTCATCAATAGAAAGGAAATGAAAGAGCACACGCTGGTGCAAATAAGGGCAAGTTGAGGCCCAGAAGGAGGCCAAAGTGAACCCCTACATTGTTGGTAATAATGGCATCATGTTGCAGAGTGGGCTGAATGTATCAGCCGGAGAAATGAAAGAGGACACAAGGGTGAAAATAAGGGCGATATGTGGCCCAGAAGGAGTCCAACGTGATCTATCCTCCTGGATACACCCCTGACTTTTGGTGGACTCCAAGCTTGTGTTCCTGTGAATTTCTGTGATGTTCTGTGAATATGGTACCTTTCTTTTCGGTGCTTCGGCAGAGGCCAGGGTTTCAGCTACTGCTCAGCTTCCTGTGGGCATCCCGGCATCTCCTACTGTGGGTTGGAAGCGTGCACACCACCAAGATGCCCCCTTTCTATTGTTCCACCTTTCAACAGCTCCTTGGTTTTCCGAGGGTAAAACAGTCTCCTGAGGACCCACACCGGAGCCTCATTGTTGCTAGGGTGCTGGACAAATGAAAATCCCTCTCCCCACCTCCGTTGCCACACTATCACGTCAGGTCTCACCCTCCACCTCGGTGAACACCAATCTGGTGCAAGTCTGCACACAGCTCCTGACACCGGGCGTCACTTCCTGCTTCTTTCCCCTGCTGCACCCGCAGCGATCTTCGGCACAGACCTGTGGTATTGGGGCGTAGGGTGGGCTGCTGCCGTGCTCAAGGACTCTCTCCCCAACTCTGTAATCATTGGCACGACATGGCCACCTGCTCGCCTCCGCGGCGACTTGTGCCGGAAGTTGGAATGTGATAATCAAGCAAGAGATGGGGCCTCCTTGTTCTGTGTCTCCAACACAGCCTTTGAGGATTCAGGCCTAGTCTTAAATGCAGTGTTAGTTCATGTTATAAAAGTCGCACGCATGCAATGTATTCTACGTAACATTATTGTGACGCAAATAGTTAATTTCCCCTGTATAGGCTTCCAAAATATGTGTGTCTCTCACCATTTGCTTGCACCCACAAGGTTCCCTCCTGCCCTCTACACCAACCTCTACACGTTCTCCATGTACTAATATATTTTCCGTAGTCTGAATCGTTTGGAGGTGGGGTGTAATTTGAACATGCATCCCAACTCACCCAGCAAGCCTGCATCTAATCAGGTTGAAGTGAATTCTCGTCAATTTCTCTAGAAGACCGAACACTATCCCAGTCCTCAAACCCATCAATCACAAAGAGGACATCCTCCCATCTTCCATCGTGGAGACCTTTTCGAGAATTGATGCACACAACCAAAGGTTTCAACATCAGCGCAGAGATTTGGGCTTTTCATTTTTTGAAATTTCGAAATGTATGTATTTCAAGCTTGCCCAGAAGAGCTTACAAAAACAGCAAACCTGCAGGCAAAAATACAAACCCATACAGCCAGCGACCAGTCTTATGTAGGCATGTTCACAACACATGGCACATGGAGGTAGAAGTGGAAAACATGCAGAGCATGCACACACCAAGAGGACAAACACCCTGTGTGCAACAACAGAAGCTGAAAATAGGAAAACAAAATGGAAATAGTCAGATGCAGAAAACACTTAGATACTGCCAATAATTCAACACACAATTGTGGCATGTGCACAACAGTGAGAAAAAAACATGCACGTGTCACAAACAGAAGTGATCAAATATGACTACTAATCAGGAAATACGTATGCAATGCATGATAGACGTCATACAAATCAGGTTTGCGTATAACACATGACAAACAGACACTTCCATAAGACATGTGCTACACATCCACCAACCAGTGTTATATGGTGAAGAAAACACACATTTCAGACATGCGTACAACCAGCGCAAAGCCTATTTCAGAAACATATGTACTAGAGGAATAGCCAGATATATGACCACAGACATTACAAAACACAAAATAAAATTAAAATAACAGAAAAAATGTAAAGGCAGTTCAGTGAATTGCCTATTAGAGGCAAAGTCAATAGACTTTCAAGAAGTCAACGTTCAAGTTACAGCGAATAGTCCAGAAAACAATCAAAGTTCATTGAATAGGATTGCTCGGTGAGTCGTGACTCCGGCACACCTAGTCCTGGGCTTTCATGTCTCCATTGGTTGCCTTCTGGGAGCTATAGTGTTGGGTCATTTCAATTGAATAAAATGGACTGAGGTACATTTAAAGTAAAAGCAATGACCAGGACTGGAGTACCGTGTTCCTGCTGACACAAAGTGATATAGTAACACTAGCTTAAGGTTGGCTTTTCCCAGGGGTGTTGCTAGGTTTGTAAAAGATCTGGGGCTATGCTCATGTTGGGACTGTCGGGACTCGGGGATAGCTAACCTTTTGGTTGAAGGCCCTGAGCTTTTATACAGGGCTACAACAAGAGACCGGGGGCTATTGCCCCCCCCAGCTTCCAATAGAAACATAAAATTTATTTTAAAAATAATATGAATCCCATTTCTTATGAACTTAACGGGCAGAAGTATAGGCTCGCAACTGAGGAAGAAGTCAATAGAGCCACGAGAGAGTTACTGGACAAGGAAGACCTTGCCCCGGGATCCCAGAGAGAGACCGGAGGAGACAAAGGATAGCGAGTTAAGGGTCCGAAGAGGAGAAAAATCCCAGGCTCTAGGAAATGTATGAAGCTCAACGCCTCCCCTCCCAATACATCCTGAATATATTCCAGGAGATGACAAGGAGACGATTTAGGGGGAAAGCACAGTCTGTACATTAGGAACTGCAAAGTTCTGAAAGATCCGGCTTGGGGTATAAAAGAGTTCCAGAAAGTTTAAAAGTTTTAACATATTTAGTGAGTGCCGTGTTTGTTGGAGTTGGGGGGAAGGGTGGGGGCACCTGATAGTGAGGTGCAAAGAGCAGGGGGTCAGGATTTCAGGCCTGTTTGGGGGGCTTGGACTTGCTTAGTGATGGTAACTGGGAGGGGGGTGCGGAGAGGAGGGCAGAGGGTTCAGGACGGAAAGGCTAGATGGGATGGCTCTTGTAATGTTCACCAGCGGAATTGGGCCCGCAGAGCTCGGGGGCTCACTTTTCGTGTGGAGAATCACTGTGAACAAAGGTCTTGCTTATTATGGCTCCGATATGGGGAACCGGTAAGGGTGACAGTCTCCGTGTATGTACATTGAATGTTAAGGGGCTCAACTCCCCCACAAAGAGATCACTTGTCGACAGAGAGTTTAGGAAATCAGGGATTGATGTTCTATTCCTACAGGAAACTAGATACCAGAGGGGAGACAAACAAAAGATCCCCTGTGGTCTTATAGGGGGTGAATACTGGGGGTTGGAAATTTCCAGAAAGGCAGGAGTTTGAATTCTGGCATGGAAAGGGCTCTGGATGGAGGTCACAAAGAGATGGTCAGACAAGGATGTGAGGACCCTGCTAATATCGGGTCTGATGCAGAAAATAAGGTTTACCTTTGCAACAATGTTTGCCCCAAACCAGGGTCAGAAGAGATGCCTGCAAAGGACCTTAGAGAAAATAATGGGAGAGGCCCAAGGGCACCTTATACTTGGGGGGCGGGGGCATCAATATCTGGATGGAGGCGACTCTGGATAGGCAGGCGAGGCGTGAAGGAAATGGTGATCCTCAGGGATGGGGAGAAGTGTAGCTCAATACGGCCATGGAACTCTATGATCTCAGGGACATTTAGAGGATCGTACATACACAGGAGAGGGGATTAAGTTTCTAGTACGCACCACACAGTACCCTCACGAGAACAGACTAACTGTATGTATCAAGGGACCTATGGAAGTGTTAGGCAAGATTGTATGCAGTACTCTTTGGGTGCACTACAACATCCCTGACCTCCTGGCAATAGTAACCCAACCTTTGGTATAAGTCTGTACTACACAGGTTGGTAGTGTGGTCAAGTAGCCAGGCTTATCTCAAGGGGGGTCAATGTGAGCTGTAGGGGAGTTACACAGAGATTCACAGTGACAAGTATTCAAATAACTCTTACACACAAGGTTTCTTGACTAAACAATTATTACTTTATTCACCAGTCAGTTAGAATAAGCCTTCTTCAGAAGGGAGCAATATAAGGCAACACACAAATACCCTCCAAAAATACACCCTCTTAGTTTTCTAAATCAGCAAATACCCATTTGGGATGACACACAGGCACTACCTACACCCTCAGGTGACTTCAATAGCTGGGGTGCTGTTGGCATTAATATATCACTGTTGCATTTAGAATATTCTTGGGAATGGTGTTAAAGAGAAGAGAGTTCAGAATAAAACAAGTATTCACAGAGTTATTCTTAAGTAGGTAAGTACTTTCAACACAACCCCCCAATGCAAAGTCAGTTAACCCTTTCCTGGAAGGAAGGTAAAACACATAAGCGGAAGAGAGAAGAGTCATTCAGGGAGCCAGGCTAGACAATGTTTAAGTTAGCAAAAGCCAAGGTGAACTGAAGCACTTCTTGCAGGTAAGTAGAAAGTCTTTTCCAATGTGTAAAACGTCTTTGTAGAATAGAAGAAATCAAAGTAGGGCCACAAGCTGATTAGGCTTGTGAAGTAACGAACCTGCAAGCAACTCTACACATGAAAACAAGCAAGTGTCCAATGAGGACAAAGGGCTACACCACAAGAGGTAAGTTCTGATAGACTGTAAAGTTCCTTAAGTTTGAAGAAAAAGTGCAGCAGAGGACTTCTGTTCCTCTGCAGCTCTGCAGATCTCACTTTTCCTGGGCCTCAGTCATCGGGACAAGAGGGAAGACTTCTGGGGACTCCTGCACTGCAATGGGATGGTCACCGCTTGCAACCAGCAAACTTCAAAGAAGTGGCTGTTCGATGTTTCAGCTCCTTGTGTCTACCGCAAATAGCAACACTGGCTGTCGAGATGGGCTTTTCTTGCATCTGGGGTCCCACACTCTGTTGAGGGGGCTCAGGCTCAGTCAGTCCTGCTTTCTGGGAGTCCAGAGGATCTTTCTGAAGCTCTTGGCCATCTTAAAAGCAATGTTCCACTCCCTGACTATCCGGTTTCAGCAGCGACTGCAGTGGATACACGACCAGCTTTGAGAGGATGTCCAGGTGGCTTACTTTGGAGTTGATTGTTCCCACCAACTCAAAGGGAGAAGTGGTCCTTGCAGGGGCTTCTCTGTCGATACAAATTTGGAGTTTCAGCACAGCAGCAGGTCTTCACCGGGGAATCCAACGGTCCAGGAGTTGCAGCAGGCATCCTCTTCAATTTCTTCTTCGGATTCCTTCGTCCAGTGGTTGACTCTGCCTTCCAAGCCAAAAAGCCTCGCTGTCATGCCTACTACACGTTCATTTACCCAACCTGTGCCCCTTCCCGACCATGTCCCAGACTGGGTACTAGTTCTCACATTCAATCAATCTCCATTCCCTCCCTTAAAATTAGATCTTCTGCTGGTGGGAGGAGTTGGGGAGGCCATCAGAGAATACGCCAGGTGAGGGGCCATCGCTTTTATCTCAAGTGATGGCTCCCCTAGCGAATGTCCCCACTGCAGAATCGGGCCACCTCTGGCAAACAACTACTAAGGGCATCAAACCTGCACAATACCTGGAACTTCACTGGACCACGTGTTATGGCTCCCGCCGCCCGTACTCCACAACAACCCACAGGCTCATCAGTTTATCATGGCACGGCAACACGGGTCACTGCGACAGCGGTCACGACCCTTTGGACCACCGCATTCCCATTGAACCTTGGATCCAGCAATGCTCTAGCCTCCACCAACCAAGGCAATGGTCATGTGACGCGTAACGCATCCTTCGAAATCACGTGACATGTCTCCTGGTATATAAGGAGCTCCAGATTGCTACATGGAGCTTCTCAACTGTTTACTTACGCTGTTTGGGAGCCTGCTCTTCGTTCTTGTTGCCTGGATCTACTGTTTTTTGACACAGATTACATATTATGGACTTCTTGGCTATTCCCTCTTGGTACTTTGTTTGGACTCTTTGAACTCTTGGAATTACAGACCATGGACCACTTCTTGGATCAGCGTCAGTCATCTCCTTTGGCAAAGTCATACCCGGACTCGCTGTTGATATCTTGGTGCTCCAGCTTTTAATCTCCAGTAGCATCCCACTCAGGTGGTTTCCAGTGTGGTATTCCCTCTTTCCTCCTCTGGCCTCGCTGATCTCAGCCCACTGAGGGAACAGGTATTACCCCGCCATTTCGGCTTTCCCTCTAGTGGTTCCTGGTAGGTGTCACTTCTGCTTTGTGTAATACTGTATTGTTTTGCCCTGTGTGTTCCTGACCTTACCTGTCCCTTTTCCCTTACAGCAGTTATCTGGACCACGCAAGTATCCTGTTTCTCCACCTGTGGCCCTAATCCTGGAACAGCAAGTGACTATTTTCTTGCTGTTGGTTGCTTAGCGACGGAGGTATTCTTGTTCCTCGTGACTATCAAGTCTTGACAGATTGAGAAGCCTTTTTTGTCGCTCGGAGCATGGATCCCTCTGGTTCAGATCTAGTGACTGCTCTAGTCCAGGCCATTTTGGTTCTGCGGCAGATATGGCTGCCGCCATGGTGGAAATTCACCAACGCCTTGATACCATTCAGAGTGAACGCCATGCCTTGCCCGCTGATCCTGAATTCGGGGATCCTGAACCCACGCCCAGCGGTTCCCAAAATCCACCACCTGCACCTACCCAAGTCATTGTCCCTGCCCCATTCCCTTTGGCTGCCCCTGAGAAGTTCCATGGAGATGCCCGCAAGTTCCGAACATTTCTTAATCAATGTAAACTCCACTTCTTGTGTAGACCTCAATCCTTTCCCGACTCAACAACCAAAGAAGCCTTCACCTTGTCACATATGAGCGGAATAGCCACTATCTGGGCTAATCCATTGTTAGAAGAAGACAATCCAGCTTTGTATGATTTTGATCTACTCATCTCAGAGATGACCAAAGTGTTCGATACCCGGCACAAAGCGCAGTCACGCGATCTAGAGTTACTAAACCTAACACAGAGGAAAACGTCACTCATTGATTACATTACCCAATGCAATCAATTGGCTGTGGAGACATCCTGGCCTGAAAAAAGAAAGTGGTTGTATTCTACAAAGGTTTGAGTGATGCAATGAAGGATGCTTTGGCGGTGTTACCATCGCTGCCTTCCCAATATCAAGATCTTGTCAATCTGGCCCTCCAAGTGGACGCCAGATGTGCTGAAAGAAAAACAGAGTCGAGTTTTTCTTCAGGCAGGTCGGTTTTACCCGAGTCTCCAGTAGAACCGATGCATAGAGGGGTGGTTTGCAGCCCTATCACATCTGCAGAGCGAGAACGTAGAAGGACAGAGAATGCCTATTTCTACTGTGGCCTTAATGGCCATTATGTCAGGGAATGCCCAAGACGCCCTCGACTCCAGCCTCCAGGTTTTCGGAAAGCTTGTCCTTAACCATGGGGGCACGGGCAAGCTCTGACCAGACCCTCACCACAACCATGCCTACGACTCTAATAAACAAACCCATTATGGTTCAGGCTGTCCTGTCCTATACCCCTGACATGTTTCACACGGTGCAGATTGTTATTGACTCAGGTGCTACAGGGAACTACATGGATAACGAATTAGCCATTTCCTTGAATTTCCCCTTACAATCTAAAACCTGACCAGAACCAGTGCAAGCAGTGGATGGCACGGTCTTAATATCAGGATCTATTAGCCAACAAACAGCTCCCTTATGTCTGACACTTCAAGAGAACCATAGAGAACTAGTTACCTTTGATCTGATAGCCACAACACAATTCGGCATCATTTTAGGAATCCCTTGGCTTAGGCTTCATAATCCTGTTATTGATTGGGCTTCGGCAACCTGTTTTTTGAATCAACATACTGTCAATCCATGTCTCTCACTCCCCTGGGGAATGATGCTTCGCCTTCTCAATTATTGGGTGCGGTAGCACAACTTACCCTGGATGAGGTTCCTCCCATGGACATAGATACTCAACAACACATAGTGGGTTCTTTGGTTTCTGGGATTCCTGCAGAGTATACTGAATACCATGACGTCTTTCATAAAGGTTGTGCAGCAACGTTACCCCCTCATAGATCCTATGGCTGCTCCATCGACCTGGTTCCTAATGCAGAGATACCAAAGGGTAAAATATACTCCTTAACAACCTCGGAAGAACAGATATTGAAAGAGTATATACAAAACGCATTGAAATTGGGCCACATACGTCATTCTATGTCCCCTGCCTCAAGTCCTATATTTTTTGTCCCGAAACGAGAGGGAGAACTACGTCCCTGCATCTATTATCGTCGCTTGAATGCCATCATCATAAAAAAACGATATCCTATTCCCCCTATAGGCCCACTGTTAGACCAATTAACCCACGCATTGGTATACACCAAGATGGACCTCAGGGGAGCATACAATTTGATTCGGGTACGCAAGGGAGATGAGTGGAAGATGGCTTTCTGTATGCGTTACGGGATGTACAAATACACCGTCATGCCCTTCAGCTTATGCAACGCGCTCGCCACATTCCAATGTTTTATGGATGACATATTCAATGATATCCTTGATACCTTTGTGGTCATCTACTTAGATGACATTTCGATATTCTCAGCCTCCATGAAAGAACACGTGGGACATGTAAGAGAGGTCCTTTCACGTCTTTGTTCACATTCACTATATGCTAAACCAGAGAAGTGCTTGTTTCACATGCAGAAAGTGTATTTTTTGGGTTTTCACATATCTCCAGGGGGGTTATCAATGAACGACTCCAAGATCCGTGTGGTTTTGGAATGGCTGGTGCCCAAATCTGTCAAAGCCCTGCAGCCCTTTTTTGGCTTCGCCAATTATTATAGGTGGTTTATTTCTGGTTTTTCCGACATCACGGCCCCTCTTACAGCTCTTACTAGTCTACAGGTACCCTTTCTCTGGACCAACGTACAACAAGAAGCATTTGACAGACTGAAAACCGCCTTTACCTCAGCCCCCATCCTTCGGCTTCCAAACCCAGATCAGCCATTCATAGTGGAGGCTGATGCCTCCTCCTTTGCTGTAGGGGCCGTTCTATCCCAGAAATGTCCTACCACGGGCTCTTTACACCCTATCGCTTTCCATTCACGCAAATTTAACCCTTCTGAGTTGCATTACGCATTAACGGAGAAAGAACTCCTGGCCATCAAAGACGCTTTTAGTGTCTGGAGGCACCATCTTCTTGGAGCCGCTCATCAGGTTGTTGTTTTCACTGACCATAGGAACCTACAGGATCTTGCCTCCATGAAGTGTGTAAACAGTACACAGGTTTGATGGCATTTATTTTTTGCGCATACAATTTTGTCATCAAACATAGGCCAGGCACCACGCACCAGAAGGCTGACGCCCTTTCCCGATCTCCTGGGGGCGTCTCACTCCCATGTTTCCCGGACACGGTGCTTGCGAAGACATGTAGTATGTGTCTGTACCCCAACTCCTGATTTCTTGACCGCTATTCGACAATGGGTGTCATCTAATCCCGACCAATTGAATGACTGGGGTTTGACCTTACTTGAAGGCCTTCCATATTATCAAGAGAAGTTGTTCTTACCAACACCGGATACACGCAATCTGGCTCTGGAATGGTCCCACGATGCCCCCTTCAATGGCCATCCGGGCCAGAGGAGCACTCTCGGCCTATTACAGAGATGGTGTTGGTGGCCCACTATAAGAAAAGATGTAGATGCTTATGTCAACACTTGTTCTGTCTGCGCCCAGTGTAAGGCTAGTAAAAGGACGCCCCCTTGGGCTACTACATCCACTTCCAGTACGGCCCTGTCCGTAGCATACCTTTACCATGGACTTTGTCATGGGCCTACCGAAGATCAAGGGGTTGTATACAGTGTGGGTAGTGGTAGATTCATTTACGAAAATGGCTCATTTTGTTCCGTGTTCTGGTCTTCCGACGGACCCCAAATTAGCTGACATGTTCTTTAAGAAGTTTTTTGTTTCTTTGGTCTGCCCACAGTCCTTATATCGGATCGTGGCACACAATTCACGTCTAAATTCTGGAAAGCCCTAACCAGTCTCATTGGTATTGACGTCCGTTTCTCTTCATCTTACCATCCCAAAACGGACGGACAAACGGAGAGGGTGAATCAGGTCATGGAGCAATACTTACGTTGTCTCACCCTCCAGCATCAGCAGTCTTGGCACCAGTTAGTTAGTACCTTTAGCAGAATTTGCCTACAACAATGCCCCACACTCTTCTTTGGGTACATCCCCTTTCTTTGCTATGTATGGTCAACATCCCCGTACTCTACCTATCCCTGACATCGCCTCTCTTTCGGTCCCTGCTGCTACTGCCTGTGCCAACTTGTCCCTGCTGCATTCCCAAACCATTACCCATCTCCTCGAGGAATAGGAGTCTATGAGACTGGCGGCCAACAAGAAACGTGCCCCAGTGCCCTCCTATACCCCAGGTGACAGAGTATGGCTCTCCACTAGGCACCTGCATCTTTCAGAATCGTGTAAACTATTGCCTCGGCTTGTGTTAAAGATAGTAAATCCTGTAGCCATTAAGTTGGCTGTGCCCTCTTCTTGGCGCGTCCACCCTGTGTTCCATACCTCGTTGTTAAAACCTTGCCTCCCTGCTTCTAGGTTGCTGTCTCCCCCTTCTCCTGTTTCGGTGGGCGGGTTTGAGGAATATGAGGTTAGTGCCATCCTGGGTTCCCATGTTTCCAGGGGTTGTTTGTATTACCTGGTAGACTGGTTGGGTTTTGGCCCCGAGGAGAAGTCTTGGGAGTTGGCCACGATGTCCATGCCCCCCGTTTGGTCTCCTGGTTTCATCATGATAATCCATCCTGCCCACGGGGTCGTGGGCCTTTGGGGGGGATTCTGTCATGCCTACTACACATTCATTTACCCAACCTTGTGCCCCTTCCCGACCATGTCCCAGACTGGGTACTAGTTCTCACGTTCAATCAATCTCCATTCCCTCCCTTAAGATTAGATCTTCCGCTGGTGGAAGGAGTTGGGGAGGCCATCGGAGAATACGCCAAGTGAGGGGCCATCGCTTTTATCTCAAGTGGCGGCTCCCCTGGCGTATGTCCCCACTGCAGAATCGGCCCGCCTCTGGCAAACAACTACAAAGGGCATCAAACCTGCAGAATACCCGGAACTTCACCGGACCACGTGTTATGTTACCCGCCGCCCATACTCCACACCAACACACAGGCTCATCAGTTTATCATGGCACGGCATCGCGGGTCACCGCAACAACGGTCACACCCCTTTGGACCACCGCATTCCCATTGAACATTAGATCCAGCAATGCTCAAGCCTCCACCAACCAATGCAATGGTCACGTGATGCGTAACGCGTTCTTAGAAATCACGTGACATGTCTCCCGGTAAATAAGGGGCTCCAGGTTGCTACACGGCACTTCTCAACTGTTTGCTTATGCTGTTTGGGAGCCTCCTCTTCGTTCTTGTTGCCTGGATCTACTGTTTTTTTACCACGGATTACGTATTACAGACTTCTTGGCTATTCCCTCTTGGTACTTTGTTTGGACTCTTTGAACTCTTGGAATTACAGACCACGGACTGCTTCTTGGATCAGCTTCAGTCATCTCCTTTGGCAAAGTCATACCCGGACTCGCTGTTGATATCTTGGTGCTCGAGCTTTTAATCTCCAGGAGCATCCCACTCAGGTGGTTTCTAGTGTGGCATTCCCTCTTTCCTTCTCTGGCCTCCCTAATCTCAGCCCACTGAGGGAACAGTTATTACCCCACCATTTCGGGTTATCCTCTAGTGGTTCCTTGTAGGTGTCACTTCCGCTTTGTGTAATACTGTATTGTTTTGCCCTGTGTGTTACTGACCTTACCTGTCCCTTTTCCCTTAAAGCAGTCATCTGTACCACACGGGTATCCTGTTTCTCCACATGCGTCCCTAATCCTCGAACAGCAAGTGACTATTTTCTTGCTGTTGGTTGCTTAGCGACGGAGGTATTCTTGTTCCTCGCGACTATCAAGTCTTGACACTTGCCTTTTATGCAGCTTTATCCCATTCATTCCACCCTAGCTGCCAGTCACCCAGCAGTGTGGCTGTCCTTGCCAGACAGCCAGTCAGCCAATCCCCTAAGAGTGCATTCCTGTCCCCGAGGAAACTAAGCACAGGGAGTTTCAGGCACCTCCCTTGCTTCCTGCCCCGTCAGCCACCATGGAGCCAGAGGCGGGCTTCACTCATGAATCCCGCCAAAGGCAAAATTAACAAAGGGACCAAACTGGGTTTGGCGCGCAGAGTAAATCTCAAGAAGGACCTTTCCACAAAGAAATGGCGAAAAAAGAAGACCGGGGCCATTTTGACAAAAATGGCACCCATTGGTGCTTTACCATGGCTGCGAACGCAGCTCGCAGAAAAATCCCATAATTGTAGTAAAAAGTAAACCACTGCCACCAGCCATTCATGGATGAAAGGGTAACATACAAATGTTACATGAGAGGCTACACAAAGAGGATACTAAGTAACCCCTCCAGCACCCTACGGTAAGATAGTCTGTGCTGGGTCTAGAAAGTTACAAATGTAAGTATAGCCAATTTCACTTTACTGCTCTGGGAAACCGTAGTTTATCCAAGAGAAGGTATTTAAACCTATGGGAAATCTGAAAGACTTCCCTGTGTCACTGCAATGAAGGTGCTGTGTGACAATGTAAAAGATGATGCCTATGGAATTTGACAGACTCCCCAACCAAAAGAAACACAGAGTACAAAATCACATTAAAACACATCAGAGAGTGGCAAAAGGGTCTCACTCTCTCCAGGTTAAAAAGTCAAGACCTCAATATCGAGCAAAGTTGCTGGGGGTCACTAAGGTAGAGGGAATTAACACATTTCTGAGAATTCTCCCTAACATTCGTCCCCCCCCAGACAAAGAGACAGGAGGATGTAATCCATCCCTGGATGAATCTCCTTACTCCAGTCGGTCATACTTTCATGAAAGACCATCAGCATTTTGGTGATTACACCCTGACCTGTGTTCTATGGTAAAATCAAATATGGTAAAATCAAACCCCTGTAGGCTGATTGACCCTCTTAACAATTTGGATTCTCCCCCTTCATCTGCATTAACCACCTCAAAGGTTGGTGGTCTGTTTGAATTACAAAAGTAGATCCATACAAGTATGGTCTAAACTTCTTCAAAGACCACACAATGGCAAAACACTAACATTAACTAATGTTCAGAACACTCAAGGTTCGTCACGTGACCACTTCAGCCACACCTCCAGGAAGTCCTTCTCCATAAATGCAGAACAGCGCGACCCTTTCGGCGTGAAGCCCGCTCAGGAGTAAAGGGCGCGACTGTTTCTGCTGTTCGGCTGGGACCCTGCTCATTGCTGCACTTCGTTTTTGAATCCCTTGAACTTACCATCTTATCCAGGAAGAAGCCGCTCCGACTCGCGTGAGACTGTCAGCAGGAGCTGACAGCAGTTTGAAGCGAGCAGCTTATCACTTCGAGTTCGACTTCCCACGTGACATCTGTCACGTGACCACTTCAGCCACACCTCCAGGAAGTCCTTCTCCATAAATGCAGAACAGCGCAACCCTTGCGGCGTGAAGCCTGCTCAGGAGTAAAGGGCGCAACTGTTTCTGCTGTTTCCGGCTGGTCCCAGCGGTTTGCGGGTAAGTCCTTGAAATACATAACCAATAAATTGTTTGCTGTTCATCTGCACAAAATTAAATAAGGAGAGTGGTCTGGCAAACCGCCCTTGTATCCATCTTTAAACTAAAGCCAAGCAAACCAAAAACTAAAATTAACCACTAACTACCATGAAAAAACTAGTGACGGCTAATCAGAGCGTCAAGGATAGCGGGCCGCCTCCAGGAGTCCCCCCATCAAACACCATCGAGGAATCGGGACGCATATTACGAAGCGGCCTCCTAACAACAAAAACTCATCTGAAATGATCATCACAAACCCCATATCAACATTGTCACCCCCAATCCCTCCTCTCCGATCCCCCCACAGATACAATTTACCTACTTGTGACGTTGCACACCCATTGGAAGCGCCTGGTGCTGCTTGCCCTTCTGGGGAGCTAGACGGGAGCACATCCGGCTGCAGCAGCGCCTTGCCAGCGGCTGCCGATGGGGGGGCAGGTGGAGAGAGCACAAAACTGGTATCGGGGGATGCAACGGGGGTGATGGGGAGACAATGCAAGCAGAGGGGATCGCGCAGACCCCCGGCTTGAGCTCGTCTGTGGACCCAGAAGAGGCACGACGAGACAAGACGGTGGAGGTGAAAGAGGAAATACCTACCGAGTTCGCCAGAGCTCGACAGATAACGAATTCTGCATCTGCCACCACAAAGAATCACGAGACAGAGGCCGGCAAAAAATACAGCCGGACGACTGAAGACTCGGCACAGAAAAAATACAATACCACGAATACAGTCAATGCATCACAACAAATCTTTTTTACAGAAGAAGGCTCAACAAACCCATTAGACCACACCTCTTCAAAAAATCTAAAAGAGAACAACATATGTCCACTTAGTCTCAAACGACTGATTCAAACAGAGATACATCCAGTGAAGCCAGGGCAGATCTATCAAGCCCCGAATTGAATTTAATTGATGTGAGAGAAAATTACTCACCGAATGGAACCATATCTTACTTGACAGATCAGGATGGACAAGAAATAGATATTGTCATGATCACTGCTTCCAAGGAGCTAGGACCAGCCCAACGTCCTTGGAAGCAGGCCCCTAACCTTCATCCTAGGCACCAGCCGGTCCCCACTGGGACCTTTTGGACCTTGTCCTGGCGCCGGTGGCACCAGGCTCATCAAAGTCACTGGTCCCGGCACTGGAAGCGCCGGGCTCATAATTTGTATGAAGACGCTTGGGTGGACTTACCTGCAGCAGACCATGCTGCTTACTTACCAGCCACATAGGAATCCTCTGTGAGCCGGGACTACTTTCTTACCTGGGTGGGGCAAGCTCCACTCCCTGGATACAACACTGTAACTCTTCTGGAACAGGAACTCTTTTCTTACCTAGGCGAGGCCGTGGAGGAAGACGCCTCATCACTCCAAGGCTATTTAAACCACACCCGATTGATGAAACGTGCTTCGCGTTATTCTGCATCTGCAGCAGAACGCTCACCGTGTCTGTTCCAGTTTTCTTCTTTCCGATCCTGAACCTGCAAGAACAAACGCTTACCATTCCTGTATCCAGCCTTCAGTAGCACCTGCAAAGACAAGAAACAACAGGTTAGCACGGCAACCTTCACACGCAGCGCTTTCTTCACCTGATCCATCGGCAGCTACCATCTCTTCACGCTGCTCCTCCGCCTGTGAAGACAAAAGCATAGTTATTCCTGTGTGGAATTACTTACCGGCACTCCGCGAATTCCGGTTTTCTTCAACGCTGCAATCCTGCACCTGAAAGACAAAAGAAGAGACATTAGACAGGTATTTACTTACGCGCCATCGCGCCCGCCACAATAGGGCGCCTGCAAATACTCCGGCGTTTTCCAGCGCCTCTTCAACACCCGAACTCACAGCTGCAAGGGAAAAGAGACAGTTAGAGAGCTTTGAAAAGCAGGCAACTGGCATTTACTTACGCATTTCCAAGCGCTTCATTCCAGGACTCTGGCTCGAACTTCGGCTTTCTTCACACCATCTTCTACCTCAAGAGCCCTGCAAGACAAATAGAAAAAGCATTATACAGAGCCCTGTTCCATATTAACGTGCCCACGCACCTAAAGACTGTAAGGACTTAAAAGGTGTCTGGAAACTCACCGTTCGTGCAGTTAACGACGGTAGCAATCCTCTGATGTCAAGAGGCCTACGTTTCACCCAGTGAAGGAACTGGCAACGGCACCCTGCACCAGACGCAGATGGAGAGTCCAGCATTCACCTATCTAAGGTGAACACGTTGACCTTGGGGCTCCACGGAAAAGCGAGGAAGGGAAAGAGAGAGAGATACCCGACAACCCCAGATCATTAACCCCATATTCTTTCACCTGCAGATATCTCACTCTTCGAGTTAGACACACAGTGCGAAGAGGCTCAGCCCCGGAAGCCAATCGAGTCCTGCACTTCACTTTTCGAGTCACAGACACCATCCTGCCAAGACCGGCGCCTCCGTGGGAATCAGTTGAGCGTTACAGAACGCGAAGCCCACCGCAAAACTCCTACCCAGGCGCAATGGAAACCTTGGATACTGATCAATTGGCCCAGTTGCTTGGGGAACTAAGAGCAGAAGTACATGCAGCTCGTCAGGAAACAAACGCTCTAAGAAGAGAGCTGATAATATCCAAGGAGCGAACAGAGGACCTCGCTAGGCAATTGCTACAAATGCAGGCAGGACAAACACCTTTGCCCGCTCCAGGAGGAAATTATCCTTCAGCATCCTCCTCAAATCTAGTGCAAATCAATCTACCCGGTAATGTGCCCTTGGCTCCGCCCGAACGCTTTTCTGGTGAC
The DNA here is from genome assembly GCF_040938575.1 of Ambystoma mexicanum. Classification (NCBI taxonomy): domain Eukaryota; kingdom Metazoa; phylum Chordata; class Amphibia; order Caudata; family Ambystomatidae; genus Ambystoma; species Ambystoma mexicanum. The sequence goes on from NC_090938.1 coordinate 64,589,600, forward strand.
CCAAAGAGATTTGCAGTGTTCATTAACCAGTGCCGCCTACACTTCTTATGTAGACCAGCTGCCTTCCCAACAGATCAGGCCAAGGTGGCTTTTGTGCTTTCTTATCTCAGTGGCAGTGCCGCAGATTGGTCGATCCCTTTAGTCACTCAGGATGATCCGGTTCTTCATGATTTCCAGGCCTTCCAGTCCAGCATGGAGAAACTGTTCGCAAGACATGCACAAGGGCAGGCCTTGGACAATGAACTCCTTTTGTTACGACAGGGTAATCAAGACCTCTTGACTTACATTGCCTCATTCAACAGACTTATAGTGGAAACTCAATGGCCTGAGGATAAAAGAATAACGCTTTTCTACAGAGGCCTGCATGCAGAGCTCAGGATTTGTTAGCTCAAGTTGTGAATCCTCCACAAGAATGCTCAGACTATATTGACTTAGTTGTTCAATTGGACCACAGATTACAGAACAGGAAGGCTGATCGTTCCAAATTTGATACCCGAGTGTTTTCTAAACCGCAGTTCTCTACTAGGGGAGCTGACACCGTGGAACCCATGCAAATAGGGGGCATGAAAGGACCTTTAACCCAAAAAGAGCGAGAAAGGAGAAGACAGCTGCAATTATGCCTCTATTGCGGAAACTCGGGGCACTTTCTTCGAGACTGTCCAGTGAAACCAGCTAAGAAGGCTGTAGGAGCCGCAGATACCTGTACCACAAATTCTGAGCAGGGAAACGACCTAGCCCGACAAGTGTAGAGGTCCTCTTGCCGAGCGTTAAAATCTGTTCCGTGACCTCGCATTTCGTGGTACCTATGGTCCTCATTAGCCCTGAACGTCCGGATCGTTTGCATGCAATTGAAGCTTACATCGACAGCGGAGCAATCGGTAATTATGTGGACCGTGAAATGGTATCAAGGATGAATCTACCTCTTGTCCCTAAGGCAGTAAAAGACGTCATTACTACAGTGGATGGCACGGAGATAGCCTCCGGACCAGTAACTCACGCCACCCAAGAAGTGACGTTAGTGAGCCAAGATGGACACCGGGAGAAAATCGTGTTCGATGTGATCAAGGCCCCTCAGTTCCAGATCATTCTGGGAATTCCTTGGTTAGAGAAGCACAATCCTCAGATCGATTGGCGAGCAAAGACGGTTCAGTTTCCAGAATGTATCTCCACTTGTTATCCTCGGCCTGATGTTTCACTGGCGGCAATCTCTTCTGAGGTTCCCAAACTACCTCCCGAATACCAGGAATTCCAAGACGTCTTTCGGAAGGACCAAGCTAACACCCTGCCTCCTCATAGGTCTTACGACTGTCAAATAGATCTGATACCCGGAACAACTCCTCCTTGCAGTAGGATTTATGCCCTCACTGAGCCAGAGAATCTTCACCTCAGACAATATCTGGACCAATACCTAGCTAACGGGTTTATCCGTCCTTCAAAATCTCCAGCTTCCTCGGCTTTGTTCTTCGTTCCAAAAAAGGAAGGAGACCTTAGGACTTGTATAGATTACCGCACCCTGAATCAAATCACTGTTAAAAACAGAAACCCGTTACCTTTGAACCCTGAACTCCTGGACCAAGTCAAAGACGCATGTATATATACAAAGTTGGATCTCAGAGGAGCCTACTACTTGGTACGAATAAAAGAGGGCGATGAATGGAAGACGGCCTTCCGCACCAAGTATGGGCTGTTTGAATATCAAGTTATGCCCTTTGGACTATGCAACGCTCCTGCCGCCTTCCAGTATTTTATGAATGATGTCCTTAGAGAACTCATAGATGTGTGTGTTGTTGTCTACATTGATGACATCCTCGTCTATTCATCATCTGAAGAGGAACATCAGAAACACGTTAAAGAGGTCCTCGAGAGATTACGTCAGCATAACCTTTTTGCTAAGCTTGAAAAATGCGTTTTCAACGTAACTGAAGTTGAGTTCCTGGGATTCATATTGTCACCAAACGGAGTCCATATGGATTCAAAGAAAGTCGATGCAATCATCAAGTGGCCTTCACCAACCTCAGTAAAAGGAGTTCAAAGCATGTTAGGCTTCGCTAACTTTTACCGCAGGTTCATTCCTGAATTCTCTCGAATAGTCCAGCCCATCACCGCTCTGTTAAAGAAAAACAAACGTTTTGAGTGGTCTACCGAGGCAGAACAAGCTTTTCAGGACTTAAAAGCTAAATTCATCTCTGCACCTGTTCTAAAACATCCTCGCCCAGAACTCCCCTACATCGTAGAAACGGATGCTTCTAGTCTTGCTATGGGGGCAGTTTTATCACAAAGAGATCCGGTCACACACCAATTACATCCTGTAGCCTTTTGGTCCCGCAAATTCTCGGCTCCCGAGATCAACTATTCAATTACAGACAAGGAACTTTTAGCTATCAGATCAGCCTTTAAAGCCTGGCGGCATTATCTTTTGGGAGCCAGACACACAGTCACCGTAATGACAGATCACCGCAACTTACAATATCTGAAGACGGCCAAAGCTCAGTCTTCCAGGCAGCTCCGCTGGGCTCTGTTTTTGGCTGAGTTTGACTTTATAATTACTTATCGACCAGGCAGTAAAAACGGAAAAGCAGATGCCCTCTCCCGGATGGGAATAGATGAACACTTGACCAATCCTGAACCAATACCCATAATCCCAGAACAAAGGATTTTGGGCTTGGTCAGCGCTCAATCCTTTGAAGACATCGAGACTACAGTCAAATCACTCCTAACTCCGGCAGAATTACAGGACTGGCAATTCAAGGGGAAGGATTTCTCAGTGGATCAAGACCTACCATATTTCCGAGGACGATTGTACTTGCCCTGTGAGAAAATACAAAAACAGGTAATCTCCTGTTATCACGACTCATTAATGGAGGGTCACCCTGGCATTACCAAAACCATGGAAAAGGTCAAAAGACATTTCTGGTGGCCATCATGGAAGAAGGATATTAGAGTCTTTGTAATCTCCTGCGGTGTGTGTGCTCAGAATAAAAGTCAGAAGGAGAAACCAGCCGGCCTCTTACACCCACTGGACATCCCTCCCTGTCCATGGCATACCCTGTCCATGGATTTCATCACGGACTTACCTCCATGCTCAGGGTATAATACCATTTTAGTCATCGTGGATCTATTCTCCAAGATGGCTCACTTCATTCCCCTGAAGGGCCTACCTTCAGCTTCAGTATTAGCCCGAGTATTCTTAGAAAACATCGTTCGGTTACACGGTTTTCCCTCGGTTTTGGTCTCTGATAGGGGAAGTCAATTCATCTCCCACTTTTGGCGAAGTTGCTGTCGCTTAGCCCAAATTGATGTGAGACTTTCGACCAGTCACCATCCCCAAACTGACGGACAAACCGAGAGGACAAATCAAACTCTGGAGCAATATTTACGTTGCATGCTCCAACAAACTGAAAACCCTTGGAAGGATATCCTTTGGATCGCTGAATACGCTTATAACAATTCGACCCATTCTGGAACCGGGAAGACTCCCTTCTTCCTATTATACGGAAACCATCCTAGGACGTCTAACCTGGATCCTCCCCAAGAATTCGAAACACCTGCTGTGGATCACTTGCACTCGGTGATCACTCGTACCTTTAAAGAAGCCACTGCCCATCTGCAAAGAGCTAAAGCTCTATACAAGAAAGGAGCGGATCAACACCGTAAAGAGGCCCCTCACTACGCAGTGGGAGATCAGGTCTGGTTATCCACTAAGCACCTGCCTCTAAAAGGACCCCGCACCTTCATCCCGAGATACCTAGGACCCTATCTCATCTTTGCCATAATTAAACCGGTGGCTGTCAAATTGGAATTGCCTTCGCATATGAAAATACATCCAGTATTCCATGTCTCCTTACTAAAACCAGTACAACCAGAAACCCGATTAACCGAACTCCCAGAACCTGTTCTAGTGGATGGAGAACTTGAGTTCGAAGTAAAGAACATCCTAGACTCCAAAATCTCCAAATCTAAATTATATTACCTGGTTGATTGGAAAGGATACGGCCCCCAGGAAAGGTCTTGGGAACCCTCAGAACATGTCCACGCACCTCGTCTGGTCAAGAAATTCCATCTGAATCACACCGACAAGCCAAAACCCCCGGAGAAGACACGCTTGGGAGGGGCCTTGAGGGGGTGGTGCTGTCATGATCACTGCTTCCAAGGAGCTAGGACCAGCCCAACGTCCTTGGAAGCAGGCCCCTAACCTTCATCCTAGGCACCAGCCGGTCCCCACTGGGACCTTTTGGACCTTGTCCTGGCGCCGGTGGCACCAGGCTCATCAAAGTCACTGGTCCCGGCACTGGAAGCGCCGGGCTCATAAATTGTATGAAGATGCTTGGGTGGACTTACCTGCAGCAGACCATGCTGCTTACTTACCAGCTACATAGGAATCCTCTGTGAGCCGGGACTACTTTCTTACCTGGGTGGGGCAAGCTCCACTCCCTGGATACAACACTGGAACTCTTCTGGAACAGGAACTCTTTTCTTACCTAGGCGAGGCCGTGGAGGAAGACGCCTCATCACTCCAAGGCTATTTAAACCACACCCGATTGATGAAACATGCTTCGCATTATTCTGCATCTGCAGCAGAATGCTCACCGTGTCTGTTCCAGTTTTCTTCTTTCCGATCCTGAACCTGCAAGAACAAACGCTTACCATTCCTGTATCCAGCCTTCAGTAGCACCTGCAAAGACAAGAAACAACAGGTTAGCACGGCAACCTTCACGCGCAGCGCTTTCCTCACCTGATCCATCGGCAGCTACCATCTCTTCGCGCTGCTCCTCCGCCTGTGAAGACAAAAGCATAGTTATTCCTGTGTGGAATTACTTACCGGCACTCCGCGAATTCCGGTTTTCTTCAACGCTGCAATCCTGCACCTGAAAGACAAAAGAAGAGACATTAGACAGGTATTTACTTACGCGCCATCGCGCCCGCCACAATAGGGCGCATGCAAATACTCCGGCGTTTTCCAGCGTCTCTTCAACACCCGAACTCACAGCTGCAAGGGAAAAGAGACAGTTAGAGAGCTTTGAAAAGCAGGCAACTGGCATTTACTTACGCATTTCCAAGCGCTTCATTCCAGGACTCTGGCTCGAACTTCGGCTTTCTTCACACCATCTTCTACCTCAAGAGCCCCGCAAGACAAATAGAAAAAGCATTATACAGAGCCCTGTTCCATATTAACGTGCCCACGCACCTAAAGACTGTAAGGACTTAAAAGGTGTCCGGAAACTCACCGTTCGTGCAGTTAACAACGGTAGCAATCCTCTGATGTCAAGAGGCCTACGTTTCACCCAGTGAAGGAACTGGCAAAGGCACCCTGCACCAGACGCAGATGGAGAGTCCAGCATTCACCTATCTAAGGTGAGCACGTTGACCTTGGGGCTCCACGGAAAAGCGAGGAAGGGAAAGAGAGAGAGATACCCGACAACCCCAGATCATTAACCCCATATTCTTTCACATGCAGATATCTCACTCTTCGAGTTAGACACACAGTGCGAAGAGGCTCAGCCCCGGAAGCCAATCGAGTCCTGCACTTCACTTTTCGAGTCACAGACACCATCCTGCCAAGACCGGCGCCTCCGTGGGAATCAGGTGAGCGTTACAGATATCAACATTCTGAGAGAACATAACTGGGTCCAACTACAATCATACTCAGCTAAGGACCCAAACAGCAAGAACTTGTCCCAAAAAGATTTGAACTCCTCATGTCTCGATCAAAATGACAATACGGAAAAAGAAAATACTCAATTAAAAATCAAAGAACCTGAAAACAATCGAAACTCAAAAAAACCTAGAAGTCAGTATCCCTGACTCGACCTTTTCATCAAGTCCAATCCCCAAACTGCCGTTGAAACTACATTAAAAAAAAACAAGGCAAAACGATGCCTCAGACTAATAACCCGATCGGAGGATTTTTTGAGAAGTTAGGGAAAACTCCCATTACAAATCGATTTGAACTTTCTGACATGGAAATACTTGAGGGAATTCCTCCATCCCCTCAAAGAATCCCATTCAAACAACTATCAGCAATGCACCCCCTTGAAATAGGAGCTTTGACATCCGGATTACGATGGCACTTTGGCCAAAATGAGACCCCTCAAGGTAAACTGGAAAAACCAAAACTCAACACTGAAAGTTGTACGAGTTCAAAGAAATCCACTCAAAATAAGGAACAAAAAAGCATTTTGGAAAACAAAGTCTCATTTAAAGAAAATGAAAACAACCAGAAACCGAGACAAAACCCAAAAATCCAATGCTTGAACAATAAGGAGGAAGTTACATTGACAGAAGAGATTTCAAAAGAGAAAACTATATTCGGCCAAAAAAATGTGATCGAAGAAACGAGAAAACCAAACCCAGAAACAACAATAATTGAGGCAAAAAAGAGCCATGAAATCATACAGAAACCTAATATCATCCGTGCAAGAAACCAAGAAGAAATACAACTGGCAGAGGCTTTATTAAATTACAAAAACATGATTAGGCGTAGAGAATTGAACCCAGACTTGAAATCTACTTGCCAGCAAAGAAAGGATGACACCTTGGTGGATGCTTTGCGACCACTTTTTTCGACTCCAAACAAAACTAAACTGGGACAAGAAACCATAAAAACAAAAGAAAAAAATTCACCTGGAAAAAAAATGGATTTACAACTTGTGATGTCAGCAGTGACAGTTGGCTTAGCACCATTCGGAAAATTATATGAAACCGTTAACGACACATTGAAGGACCATACCTCAATATTAGCACCTGTAAATTCGAAGCTGACTCACTTGGAAGGATACATTTTGGCCCTAGAATCATGGAAGGCAAATATAAGAAACCAAGGAACACAAACGGATACAACAGAACCAGAAAAAACCTACCCAGACCGAGGAAAGAACGATGTGTTTCAATTTAAGAAAAAATCAATGGATACTAGCACTCAAACTATTCAGGCGAAAATACATGAGCCCAGCAACGAAAAAGTACCATTAGAAGCACTAGAAAAACACATCGAGAGATTAGTACCAAAGTGCAACAAAGATAAACCTAAGGGGGACACACGAGAAACAAACAGTACAAAAAAACACATGAACCCAAGAGACAAGCTGAGCGAAACTGAGACATCGATAAAAAGCAAAAGGAAAGACGATCACTCAAAAATACCACAAGAATCGGAAAATCTCAACATACAACAGGTTCAGAAGAAAGTGGAAAAAACAACTAAAACAAATGAACTAATGACAAAATGGATAACTGTCACAGACAAAAAACCAACTAAGAAAGAGAAGAGCAACATCCAGAAAAATCAAAAAAGAGAATCTAATCCGGAGCTAGATGAGAGTATGATTGACATATCTAACATCAGCACTTATTCTATTGAAAACTCTGAGTCTGAAATACCTCGACCAATGGCAAAAAAAAGAAAGGTATCATTTGCGGAAAACGAACCCCCAACACAAAACCGAAAGGCAAATCAATATAAAATACAAACGAAAAGTTCAGAACAAAAAAAAGAAAATTTGGAGGATTTAAAACACAAAAAAGATCGGATCACCCCAGAAAGAAAAACGTTGTTCCGACTATCAAATATAAAGCTAAACAAACATGATCATAGACAAGGAGCCAACGAGGAAGCTCATCCAAAGAACATCAAAAGAAAATCTGAAAATGGGAGACAAGAAGAAAAAACAAAAAGAAGTGATAGACGACATCAACAAACTTACTTGACCCCCATAGGACAAAAGGGAAAGACAAGCGAGACAAGATCACAGAGAAGTTCGGTCACCGAGACATACGACAGCAGAAGAAGAGACAAACCTTCAGAAAGGAGAAACTGGTCCAACCAAAGACCTTTGGACCAGTCCTCACAGCAAAACCGAATCAGAAATTCGGCGATATTTACTCGCAAGAGTAACTCGACACGAACACTAAAACTTGAAAGAAGAACCAGCTCGGAAGAAAAAATCATTTTGAACAGACGAGCCATGATGAAACTCCTGGACAAACTCACAAATGGAGACCAAATCAGAAGCATAGACATAAATGTAGTAGAATTTGAGCATAAAGGACGGACAGACAGCATTTTCTTACACATCACGTCCCAATCAGTAAAAAAACTCATGCTTCAGTTGAAAAAAGAACTTCTGAACAGAGGTTACCTCCTGCGAGAAACAACATTAGAAGAGAGAGGACATAAGAGCCAAAAAACGAACAGAACGAAACAGAGTCACAGCTACGAGGACAAAACAACCGAAAACGGTGATTGGATAAAGAACACCCCGAACAGAAAGTATGATCTGAAAGAAAAAAGAAAATACCCTCCAACCATGGAGAAATATGAACATACGAAAGAAGCAGAGAGCGAAGCAACCCGCAAACTAAAAGGTTCAAACTCGACACAAACTACAAGGGAAAAAGGAAAAGAAAAATTAAGAGAAGATCACCACATTAAAAGACACTGGAACGACGACGATGAGGACACAGAAAAAATCAAAACCAGAAAAATAATCGGCCCTATCAGGATGCAGGAGTCTACAGGCAAAGAAAAAAACACTGTGAGAGAAACAACCTTGACCCAGAATCGACAAGATCTAGCGGAAAAAAGCTCAAAAAGATGGGCATGGCCCCCCCAAGCGTTAATATGCTACACTGTTAAATAGCAGTCAAATGTTTCCCCTTCAGGTGAAGAATGGGAACAAGCAAAGATGGCAAATGCTCTATACAACAAAGAGCAAACAATCACTATCGGATCATGGAATACCAGAGGCCATATTCATCTTACAGAACCTGGCGAGATAAACCTAGGTGGATTTGACCTATTAAGTCTACAAGAAACTTGGCTGCTGCGGCCGCCTAGCATGGATGGCTATGAGGTCCAACTGTCTCCAGCCCACAAAGGCGAAGAGGTTGCCCAACATCGGGCCTTCTAACGGCCGTCCGTACGGGCGGATCTCTCCGAATAGCCCATAACCTGGTATCAGACACACTAATCCAGGCGATTGTCCTGGAATGGGCAAAAGAAGAAGACGTAACAAGAAAAAAGAACAAAGATCTTATCCTGTTGTTGAACATCTATTGGAACCCGGCCATAATTCACACGTCCGTCTTCCTAAACGAGATAGAAAAAATACTAACGTTGGCTATAACAACCTTCGACGTGGACCACATTTTAATATGTGGAGACTTGAACTCTACTTGCCCAACAGTAGATGATGTAAAAACCACTCTAGGAAACAAAATAAACTCCTGCTCAAAATCAACAGCAAGAGGCCTCGCGTGGGCGTAGTTGATAGAATCCCATGATCTGTACAATCTTAACTCCCTAGAAACAACCAGACCTAGGATCCCAACCTGGAAGGGGGAAGGAAATGCAAGCACCATCGATTATATCTTCGCATCCAGGGACCTATATTAACAAATCAAAAGTTTTGAGATAGTGGTATCGACTCGGAGCGACCATAACTTACTCAAAGCGACTTGGCATGCCAACAAACGCCCGCAACTTAAAATGTCGACTGAGATGGCAACAAACGCCCAAGGAAATCGACCTCAATCACAGTGATCTACAAGCAAGAAAAGCTAGGAGTAAACAAGAACAACACATTGAAAATTTTGGATTACTGTCCACTGTTTACTCCATATCTATGTCCCAGGCACGTGAGAAAAACAGGAAAAATCCACCTTCACAAATACAACGAGGAAATTCGCTCAAAGAAATCCAATTTACGAAAAACACTAAGAAAAGCCAAAAAATATCCTACACAGATAAATTTAGACTCCGCAAACAACCAAAAAAAAAGTACAAATCGTGGCTCCAATCAATCCGAAGAGAACTCTACCAAGAAGACGCAGAGACCATGCTTAGAGTAGTCTTCAAAAGAACTCGAACGACTTTTGGACTCTAATAAAGACCAACCTATCAGGTCCAGCAAAAACTAGTACCAACAATGTCCCTGAAGACAGATGGTTAAAACACTTCACAAACTTCTTTGAAGAACTAGAGCCATCGGAAAAAAGATAATTAAAATATGAGAAAAGTAAATGGATGGCATGCACGGAGGAGGAGATTCGAAAGAAAATCAGTAAACTGAATAACTCCCGTGCGCCAGGTCCGGACGGGATCACAAACCTCCATCTCAAACTGGAGGTGGAAACTTGGGCCCCGTTAATAGTAGAAATCTTCAGAAGATGCAGGAAAACACGATCTATTCCAGCTACATGGAAAACAGCTAACATCGTTCCAATTTATAAAAAAGGTCTGAAAGACGACCCAAGAAACTACAGACCTATCGCCTTATTGGACGTGCTGGGTAAACTCTTCGGATCCCTGGTGCTGGAGAAATTTCAAGACTGGCAGAAAGTGGCAAAGACAGCAGATCCACTGCAATCAGGCTTTGAAAAAAATCTAGGCACTTGCGTCAACATTATGATGATCAGTATCCTGAAGGCCAGAGTCTTCGAGGGCTACCCAACAATTTTGATAGCTTCGATCGACCTGGTACAAGCCTTCGACCGTGTAAACAGGAGAAAACTATGGAAAAAATTGGAAAAACAAATATGTCCATCTTCACTCCTCGAACCTATCAAAGCGCTATATAGCAATACCTCGATCAGAGTACGCCTGAATGAAGCAGGGTTATTGTCAGAAAGTATACAAATAGCAAGAGGAGTCAAAGGGAAGTCAAACAAGGATGCCCTCTGGCTCCTGCTCTCTATAAAGCATATATGGCAGACATAGTGGATGCAGAAATTGATACACGCTCCTTTCCTCCAAAAATAGGAGAGTCGAAAGTGACAAGACTGCTCTACGCGACGACATCTTTCTGCTGGACCAAACACCAATTAGACTGCAGCGTCAACTAGACAGCCTCGTAAGCTACTTGAAGAAGAACGATTTAGATCTGAATACAGCAAAAACCAAAATTATGATCTTGGAAAAATCAACTAGGCCAACTAAAAGATCACAATGGTTTGCAAACTCAGAAAAGCTGGAGACAGTGAAAACTTTCACATACTTAGGAGTGAAAATATCTCGCAGCCAAATAGAACTATCGATGCAAGAACACCTCATCCTAAAGATGAAAACATTGGCTGCACAAGCAATACTCTTGGAAAGGAAATTCGGAAAATTCACCATCCTCCCAGTACTAAAATTCTTCAAAGCCAAAGTCACTCCAGCATTAACTTACGGAGCAGAAGTGATGCCACATCTTCCTCCAACACTGTGGACGAAATTGGAAGGCGCTTTTTGGCGCAAAGTCTTACGACTACCCAATTCTACCCCAACAGCAGTTATCCGAAGAGAACTATGTCTTCAATCACTGGAATCAGTGGTAGTCAGAAACGGTCTCCTATTCGTGGGAAAAATTCTAGGAACTCCTCGGCCTACTATTCTGGACATCATTTATCAAGAAATGACGAATCAAAAAAACACCATGATGACATAATGGTACAAAAACCTACTAGACCAGTCAGCAAAAATTGGATGTTCAGAATGGGATGTAGAACGTACCCCAGAGAAAATCAAGAAAAAACTAAAAATCCACGATTGGATCGAGACCTTGGAAAAAGCTGAGAAGTACACACCACAGAGTCACCATACAATCAACACCCAAAGGCTGGACGAGACAAGGAACTACTTAAAACAATTCCCAGATAAACCACTGCGTACAATTTTCTTGAGAGCACGGCTGAACATTCTAAAGACGAAAGAAATTTTATACCTCAGAAAACAAGTTCAAGATAAAAACTGTCGATACTGTGACACTCTAGAAATCGAAACAGTGCGACAACTACTTCTTCACTGTTCGGGTGCAAACAGTCTCAGAACGACCTATTTACGACCACATAGAATGAAACATCTTACCACCAGTGAAGAAGATTGGTGGAACATGCTAATGAGCAGAGAATCCACAACATTGACAGTAGCAACACCCAAGTTCTTCGAAGGGTTAGAGTTGGAAGGAAAATCAAGTCGAGAACAAACAGAAAAACAGAAAAATTATGATTTTTAAAGAAACAAGCACAGAAAGGGGAGAATTTTAATCTCACAAAATCCTGGATTCACAATCACAACTGCCTTAAAATCATAAGTCAGGAGAAAGATTTTGTAAAAATTGTAAAACAATTAAATGCAAAAAAACCCACTAACATTCTAAGGTTGTCCACCTTCTTTCAGGGACCTTCAGTTTCCTACTGATGAAGCAATTTGGGTTTTCCCTGCCTTTCTCATCCAGCTGACTCAGAACTGCACTTATACCTGTAATGGAAGCATCCATTTGTACAATAAAGGATTGGTTGTAGTCAGTAGCTCTCAACACTGGTGCTTCACAAAGGGCTTTCTAAAGTCCTTCAAATGCCTTAGTGCACTCATCATTCCACCTGACTTTCTTGGGGAATTTGGGTGAAGAGATCACATTCATGGGAGAAGCTATGGTCCCATAGTTCTCAATTAAGTTCCTATAGTAACCTGTGAGACCTAAAAAGGCTCCCACTGGGGTTTGAGTAGTAGGGGTGGCCCAGTCGTGTACAGCTTGTATCTTGCTAGGCAATGGCCAAGGTAGACCACTTTACTCTGACCAATTTGAAATGCACTTGCCTTTATGGTCATATTGGCCTGCTCAAGAGCCAGCAATACATATCCTAAGTGGTCAATATGTTCCTTCCAAGTAAGGCTGAACACTGCACTTTTATCCAAGTATTCCATGCAGAGGTCCTGCATCCCATTTCCCAGAACATAATTTACCATCCATTGGAATGTAGCAGGTGCATTATTTAGTCCACAAGGCATAGCCCTAAACTGGTAGAGGCCTCCTGGGGGTGAAAATGCAGTTTTCTCCTTGGCATGGTCTGTCAGAGCTATTTGCCAATAGTCGGAGGTTAGGTCAAAGGTACTGAGGTACTTGGCTGATCCAAGCTTGTCCACCAGCTCATCTGTCCTAGGTAAAGGATGGGCATCAGTCATGGTGACTGCATTAAGAGCTCTATAGTCCACACAGAATCTCAGCTCCTTGGATCCTGCCTTTGGTACTGGCACAACTGGACTAGACATTGGACTAGTAGATGGCTCTATTACCCGGAGATCAAGCATCTTGGTGATCTCCTCCTTTGTGCGGGTTCTTACATGGTCTGACATCCTGTAACCCCTGCTTTTGACAGGGAGACAGTCACCAGTGAGGATCTCATGTTGGCCCCAAGGGGTCAAGCCTGGTGAGAGTGAAAATGAAAACAGGGGGAAAACTGATTTAACAAAACTTTGCACTCCTCCTGTTGTTCCAGTGTTAGATCAGAAGAGAGATTAACTCCTTATATCTTCGTATCTAAAGGTTGTCCCCTGAGGAGGTCAGGTAGAGGTTCACTCTCCCCCCTCCTCCTGACCAAAGGCTAGAAGCAAAGCTCCCAGTTCTGGTCTAGAGATATAGGCCTTGAGGCGGTTGGTGTGAAAGACCCTGGAGGCCTCCTTAGGATTGCCTAAGTCCACCAAATAATTGACCTCTCAAGTTTTCCCACAACCTTTAAGGGTCCAATCCGTTTGTCATGAAAGGCCCTCTGCCTTGCAGGTACCATAACTAAAACTAACTGGTCTTGAGTAAACTCAACCATGTTGGCCTTCTGGTCGTGCCAATGCTTCACCAAAGCTTTCAAGTTATCAGAAGCTTCTGTCAATATGTGTGTCATTCTCCTTCAGAGACCTAACACATAGTCAGTGACTCCCACTGGCTTGTGGGAAGGAGCACTCTCCAACTCCTCCTTTATTAGGGCCAATGGACTTCTAACCGGATGACCATAGAGAATGCTCAAAGGGGCGGAAGGCAACCCCTTCTTGAGGGACCTCTGTATAAGCAAAGAGAAGGCATGGCAGTTGAAGGTCCCACTTTCTTCTAAGGAGTTCTTCTAAAGCACCTATCATGCTCTTCATAGTTCTATTAAACCTCTCCACCAATCCATTGGTTTGGGGTTGGTAGACTGTTGAGAACTTGTAGGTCACTCCACAGTTTTTCCACATGGCTTGCATGTAGTGGGACACAAAATTGGTCCCCCTGTCTGAGATAACCTCCTTAGGAAAACCTACTCTAGTAAAAATACCAAGTAGGGCCTTAGCCACTGCCTGAGCAGTAACAGTCCTCATAGGTATGGCTTCAGGATACCTGGTAGCATGGTCTACCGCAACCAATATAAATCGGTTGCCTGAAGATGTGGGAGGGTCTAAGGGACCGACAATGTCAATTCCTACCCTCTCAAAAGGGACTCCCACCACTGAGAGAGGCATCAAAGGTGCCGATTCTTGGCTCCACTCTTGCCAGATGTCTGACAAGTGTGACAGATTATACAGAACTTATCTACACCAGACCCCATCTTGGCCCAGTAGTGATACAGATAAATCCTTTCCTTGGTCATCTTAAAACTTAAGTGACCAGCTAAAGGAATCTCATGGGCTAACTGTAGAAACAGAAGTCTCACCCCCTGAGGCACTACACATCTTCTGTAGTCCCCTCGGGTAGACTCAATAGGTTCACTCTAGAGGAGACCATCCTCCCAGTACAACCTGTGCTTCCCTGGATCCTGCCCTCCCAACTGGAAAGCTGCGTGTTGGTGAAGTCCTTCAAGAGTAGGACACTCTCTTTCACCTCTGCTGAAGTCTGCCCTACAGGGGCCACCTTCTGCAAGCAATGTCTGCAGCTCAGGATGGTTTTAAGGATCCAGATATCCGACAGGTGAAGGTCTTCTTCCAGCTCTGTGTCATCAATAGCTGATTCACCATCTTTTGATTGAACCTCACACTCAGCCTCAGCTGGTGGAGGAGTCACAGGTGTGACTTGGAACTGTCCTCTCTGGGATGTCCTGGTTTTGTGCACAGGAGTGCTACCCTTACTGTCTCCTGAGACTTTGGGTTTCCCCTTTGTCTCTTTCTTCCTGGAAATAGAAGTATGCTTTTCCTGTGGACTGGGAGTTAAACGTTCCTCTGTGTCATCCAAGGTGAGCTCTCTGGCCTTCTTTGTTTGGTCCTGCTTCATTTTACTGGGAGGCCTGGGGGTGCTTGATACAACTCCAAGAGTTTGTAAGTCATTCCCCGTCAGGACTCTCCCAGGCACCTCACTGTGTACACTGACAGGTATTCTTACAGTCATAGAGGGTCATTCGGAGTTTGGAGGTAGCCATGGTGCTATTAGCACCATGACTGCCTCCAAACTCGGGTCTGGGTAGTCGGAATGGGGATTTACCAGGACATTCCGACCTATGTGGACCCGGTAAGTCCTCATTTCGAAAACCATCCCCCATTCCCATTGAGCCCCCCATAGGGCTCAATGGGAATGGGGAAGGCGCTAATAACGGGCCCGCAAATTGCGGGCCCGTTATTAGCTCCATGGTCCCTTAACGGGTCCGATAAGGGCGGCTGGTAAAACCAGCCGGCCCCATTGGGACCCACTAAGGGACCTCGGAATGCGGCAGTAGGGGGTTAACGGCACCGGCATCCTTACCGGTGCCGTTAACCCGCTACCGCTATACTCGGAATGACCCCCATATTGTTGATCTGGATGGGAGCTGGTAGTATTGAAACCATCTGGAGAGGGCCTCAAGCAAGCTTAGTGGGGTCCTAGGTGCCTTAGCAACATCCTCAGGTTTGATCCACCACTGTGATGCTGGCCCAAGTGTCTCTAATGGCAGGGGTTTCCTGACTCTTCACAAGTACACTCTCCTTGTAGTATTCTTTTGTGTTATCTGGAATAGAATTATACACATCTACATTCTGCTGTTCCCACAGACCCAGGGACACTAAAGAAACACTGGCTGAGACTCAAATGTGGTCTTCAGCCAATAGATTAAAGTTTCCACTTGCCATATGAACTTCTCCCTGATGGAGAAAGGCTAAGGAGGCAGTGTGGACCCCTGAAGGTTTACCCTTGTATTTGGGATCCCCTTTCACATGGTCAGTAGACCCACAAGCATAACATTTACCAAAGGTTTTCTGGAATTAGGGTTTCTGCTGATATCCCTCTGTTTTGGCACCAGAGTTTTCACTAGACTGACCTGGTTTCCCATAGTATTTACCCTTCTTATGTTTGTGGCCCCCTTTTGGATTGGGAGGTTTTAGAATTCTTTGTCATCTTTCTTGTGCTGCCTCCCCTCATCCATTTTGTGAGTGGCCTCAGAATCCTTGTTAGTGGTCCTGTTGGCAACCCACAAGTCAGCAGCTTTTGCTAGCTTCTTGGGATCAATTTCTTTTGAGTCAGCCAAGTGCTGTTTCAGCTCAGGAGAGCAGGCATCAAACATAGATTCTAACAAAATCAAATTTCTCATTCTTTCAAATGTAGTTACTCTGTAACCCATAATCCAACCATCTCGGTTTTTAGAACATTCACATACCCAGGTAGCCCAAAGGGTACCATCAGTCTTTTTGAGGGTCCTACACCTCTTAAGGTACTGGGAAGGATTTTTCCCAAATATAGCTATCAAGCTAGCGTCACTTTTTCATACTCCAATTTTTCAAGTTCCCAACCTCCATTAAAGCATCAGTTGCAACCTGGAGGAGCCTAGACAAAAGCCAAGGAAGCACCTGATTCCCTGTGTAACCCGGCATCCCATGGTTATATTATAAACACACCCAACCAATCCAAAATATCAGGTTTTGCATCATATCTACTCACTGCTTCTTTAGGCATGCAAGGGCTCTTTGTACTGGAAGACCTAGAAGACTCTGGGATAGCAACTTTTTCAAGAGACAATTTCTTCATTTCAAGAGCATGTTGCATTTCCATTTCCCTTCGTTTGATGTCCTGGTGTCTGGTTTCAACTTGGATTTGTAACCTTTTGATTTCTAACTCAAGACTCATTCTCTCAAGAGACACACATTCTGGACTCCGTGATGGACCGTGTGGGGTCCCAGTGGCTAAAGGTTGAGGCAAAAGGGTCTGTTGAGGAAAAAAGGGGCTCTCTTCCTGAAACTCCTCTTTCTCCTCTAACTCCACTAAGACATTAGAGTTAGACTCTGAATTATCATCCCCAATGTCATTTTTCACATTTCCTGGGTTAGTAGGTGTGACAGGCCTACTACCCAGACTTTGATATTCAACAATCCTGCAATTAATTCATTTTTCTTTCCTTTAACAGGGTGACTCTTAGCCTTACACATTTCTTTCAGTTGCTCTACTGTTAGAATGATCAGGGCTTCCTGACTGAAGTTATCCATATTTGGCATGTTATTATTGCTATTTTAGTGGAGCTTGGCCTTGTGAAGGATTTTAGTTGAACCAAAGCAAAGTACATTCTTAGTGTAACAACTCTACAATAGATCCCACCGCTGCCACTAGTGTTAGGCAAGATTGTTTACAGTACCCTTTGGGTGCACTACAACAACCCTGACCTCCTGGCAATAGTAACCCAACCTTTGGTATAAGTCTGTACTACACAGGTTGGTAGTGTGGTCAAGTAGCCAGGCTTATCTCAAGAGGGGTCAATGTGAGCTGTAGGGGAGTTACACAGAGATTCACAGTGACAAGTATTCAAATAACTCTTACACACAAGGTTTCTTGATTAAACAATTATTACTTTATTCACCAGTCAGTTAGAATAAGCCTTCTTCAGAAGGGAGCAATATAAGGCAACACACAAATACCCTCCAAAAATACACCCTCTTAGTTTTCTAAATCAGCAAATACCCATTTGGGATGACACACATGCACTACCTACACCCTCAGGTGACTTCAATAGCTGGGGTGCTGTTGCCATTTATATCTCACTGTTGCATTTAGAATATTCTTGGGAATGGTGTTAAAGAGAAGAGAGTTCAGAATATAAGTATTCACACAGTTATTCTTAAGTAGGTAAGTACTTTCAATACAACCCCCCAATGCAAAGTCAGTTAACCCTTTCCTGGAAGGAAGGTAAAACACATAAGCAGAAGAGAGAAGAGTCACTCAGGGGGCCCGGCCAGCCAATGTTAAGTTAGCAAAAGCCAAGGTGAACTGAAGCACTGCTTGCAGGTAAGTAGAAAGTCTTGCACGATGTTTTAGAAGTCTTTGTAGAATAGAAGAAATCAAAATAGGGACAGAAGCTGATTAGGCTTGTGAAGTAAAGAAGCTGCAAGCAACTTTACACATGCAACCAAGCAAGTGTCCAATGAGGACTAGGGGCAACACCACAAGAGGTAAGTTCTCTTAGACTATACAATACCTTTAGGTTGACGAAAAAAGTGCAGCAGATGGCTTCTGTTGCTGTGCAGCTCTGCAGATCTTGCTGTTCCTGGGCCTCAGTCATGGGGACAAGAGGGAGGACTTCTGGGGACTCCTGCACTGCAATGGGACGGTCACAGCTCGCAACCGGCAAACTTCAAACAAGTGGGTGTTTGGTGTTTCAGCTCCTTGCGTCTACCGCAAATAGCAACACTGCGGTTCCTGGCTGTCGAGATGGGCTTTCCTTGCATCTGGGGTCCCACACTCTGTTGAGGGCGCTCAGGCTCAGTCAGTCCTGCTTCCTGGGAGTCTGGAGGATCTTCCTGGAGCTCTTGGCCAGCTTAAAAGCAATGCAAACAAACTGGTTTTCCTCTCCCTGGCTATCCGGTTCCAGCGATAATCAACACTTGAGCCCTGCGACTGTCGGGGAATGGTTATGAGTTCCCAGGTCAAAACTACTGCAGAGGATAAGGGGACACCCCATTTTGGGCAACATTTGGAGCATTTGGCAGCAGGGAGCAGGACTGGCAGGCATTACAACTTGGCCATCCCGCTGGGTCATCTTTGGGTACCGGGGATCAGGGACGTCATCCAGAACCCGGAGAGGTTCCAGACCTGGCATGAACCAGGGCTGGAAAGGCAGGATAGTCATGGAGAGAGGGCTACTTTGTTACGATAGAGGAGTTAGAAGAGGCTTTGGGACTGGGCTCGCCCTCAGTCTTCTTATGCCTACAGATGAAGGGAGTGATGACGAGGGAGGTCTGGAAAGAGAAATTACAGAGGGAACCTACACCTTTCGGGAAGATCTTAGACACCGGGTCTGGTTCCAGGGGATTAATCGGTGCATTATACAGGGCCTTAGTGGAGACGAAAAGGAAGTCCTCAGACAGGCTGAGACAGAGATGGGAGGGGGACATCAGGAGGGAACTCTCCCTGCCGCCATGGCAGAAAATGAAATGTGCGAAGGGGGCCTCACAGCCATCTATTTCCTGCCAGTTCAAACTACATGGTATCAAACTCTTACACAGGTGGCAGTATGACCCGGTTAGGCTTTCCAGAATGTACCAAGCATCAAGCCCCACGTGTTGGCATGAGTGTGGGTCTAGAGCCGACTATTGGCATATGTGGTGGGTATGTAAGGTGGTCCAGTCTTACTGGGAGGAGGTCCTAAATTGGATTAAAGAGCTGGACGGCGTTATGAGGGGGAAAGCACTGATGCTGGTATTACTTGGCCTGCAAGGACAGGAAGGGGAATTCACTAGAGTGCCGAGGATGATTCACTGTCTGCTCCTTGCTGGGAGGGCATGTCTGGCATAACACTGCAAACAGAGAGCTTCCCCCAAGAAAGAGTGAATGGGTCATTGCAGCCCAGCACCTATACCGGATGGATCGTCGTACCGCGGCCATTCACAGAGATGCCTGTGGAAATGGAATGGGGGACTTCTGTGTAAAATACTTCCAATAGAGCGGGGGTTACCAGCCCAACAGGACCCAGAAGGGGAGTTATGAAGCCTTGAATTTCCCATCTTAGAGGTTAACATCCACAAAATGGGACTGTCCCTTGTTCGGAAGACTAAGGATGCGGTGGCGGGGGGGTGGTGGGTGGTGGTAATGAAGCATTGGTGTACGTAAAAGAGCCTTTTGTTTATTAAGCAGTCAGGGTGTGAGGGGGTTGAGGGGGGGTAGTGGAGTGGAGTGGACCAAAGGACGCGCCTGCATAGTTAGTTTTCTTAATACTATGTTACATTACTGTCGATCCGGCTAATGTATATATGAAAATGTGAAATGTGATTCTCATAAAACTCAATAAAAATTGGAATCTAACCAAAAAAAAATGAAACCCTAGGAGGTTTGAGCCCAAAACACTTAGATATTGACAAAGGCAAAAGCGGTGGTGAAGAAAGATGGGACGCCATTTTGGGAGGCAGTAGAGCGACTGTGAAGTTATCCATGGTGGAAAGGACTGAACATGACTGGGACCTGGCTCAAGTCTCCTCGTTTCAGCTACATGTTTGCAGTAATTATCTCAGGTGATGACCGCCTGCCACTCGCAAGGCTAAACATTCCCTACGCTTAGTAATTACCCGTTACTCGCTGTCATCCAGCACACATTCTACTCCGGGAGCGGAATAATCGTGGGTGACCTAAATTATTGCCTCAGGGCAGGAATCAAGACCCAGCTGTTTCATATTTATTCAGATAATTTATACGATGCCCCGCGACCTTGGCCATTTGCGTGCCCGCCAGTCAGAAAGCAGGGGGCTAACAAGTCTCTCCTGACTCTTCTTTCGACTGGCTGGGTCACAGCAAAGCACTGGCAACCAAGGAAAACAAGCCTGCATTGTAACACATAAGATGGAAACATGAAAACACAAAAAAAGGCTTATTTGTAGAACAGGGCTGGATAAACGATACAACGCTCACAAGACACCATGCTCCATTGTGGTCTCACAAGCCCTAGGCTTGGCAGAAAGGCACTTGCACGCAGAAGGGGAGCTAGAAGGCAAGCAGCGTTCCCACCATTGCCCAACTTGTAAATATATGAAGTGCCAGGGCCCAAAATGTTTATTCAGAGGCAATTACCACTGCAGAGCCAGGGTGCTGGAGGGACACATGCTACATTTATTTCCAATTTGGAATCATGTGACTAGATCATACCTTCTTCAACCAGTATACATAGTATTCCATGTACACTTTATCAGGGGAAGCTGTTGTCCCGAATGTTGGGATTTACACGCAGAAGTGGAAAAACACTGTTTCTTTGGATGATATGGTGAAATCCCACCATTAGTAATTATAAAAATAAAATAATAATAATAATAATAATAATAATAATAATTTAACATTTTATATAGCGCTACGAACCCTCAGGTATCTGAGCACTGCTTACTATTACCCACGGTGTGTGGTGCTCATTTATCGACCTCGGAAGGATGAAAGGCTGAGTTTGGCCCCGCCGGGATTCGAACCTGCGTCAGCAGGCTCTGCACGGATGTCAAAGCAAGTGACATGAATTCAATTATGCCAGTATAGGGGAGGGTTCTGCAAACTTTGGCTCTGCGTCGGTTTCTAGACTACAACTCCCAAGATTCTTCACCATTGACTGTACCGGCTAGGGAGGATGGGAGTTTTAGTTGATAACATCTGGAGACCCAAAGGTTGCAGATCTCTGCTTGACATGCTTCACTGGATGGAATTTTTATTCGGTGCATTCATCACTGCCGCAGAACGACACACACATTACACAAGACCAGGGTGCAGGTCTCTTGAACTTCGTGTTTCTGCATAATCCCACCTGCCATTGAATCCTATGTGCCGCAAGACTACATGGGCCTTGCTAGGAGTTTACTCAGGAAGGGGAGTGGCAATCAACTTCCCTCCCGGCTTCCTGCTTCCTGTTGCTGCGCGTGCCAAGAAGAGAGGACTTGGAGTGCAGGTGTCCAGGCATGCGACTTATCTTCACAAAGTTAAAATGAGTGAATGCGTGTGTGCACATGGTGTTGGTGAAGTGTCTAGCGTGTGCATGTGTGTATGGTGGGTGCACTGGTGGACTTTTTAATAGTTTGAAGCACTGCTGTTTTGGGCAAAGCAATCCCAAGTGTTTTTACTGGAACAAATACTGAAATTGTGGGGCAAAGACATTAGAGATGTGGTCATAAAGGGGTAGACACTGGCACTTTGGGCAAAAGCCATCACGGGTGTGCACTTAACGTGGCAAACACTGGCATTTTTGGGCAGCACCATGATAGGTGAGACCTTACAGGAGAAAATCGGGCATGTTGGGGGCAAATCCATCCCACATATGGTCTAACAGGTGTAGAGGAGCAGGTAGACACGTCATCCCTAGCTCCCGCCCCCTCACCCCGTCATACTGGAATAGCAGGAGAAGAGCCCTATGTGGGACACCAGGTATCATCCCAATACCACATTGAGTGTATGAGAGACGATATGCACTCAGACAACCGTATCGAGTGTACCCTCATGCTGAAAGGGTGGAAGGATGTCGGCACACACCATTTGACATCATAGAGCTATAAGTGAGATCTGACAAAGGCAGAGTGATCTCATGAAGGAAACATATTGAGATGTACTGAAACAATATGCAAATACTTAATAAAGATGTAACTGAAGTAACAAGTGAAACATGTTATCGAATATGAAGAGATCATATATGCAAAGAAGATAGAGTAACCTGCTGACTAATGGGTATTTATACGCCGAAACGCAAGATAGATGAGAAAGATAGAGGCTTGCTGCAGAAGAAAACATAACGTGGCTATGGTGGCCATGATGGAAAGATGGATTCCGGACTCATATTGAAACCAATAAAGCTACCTCGGAGACAGACCGGGCTGCAGAATCAGGAGACACTGGAAAAACAGCTTTGTGTGAGGAATAAAGAGGAGTCTATTGGACTGGGATCAAGGATGCCACTTCAAAGAATAATTGCAAGGCTCAAAGGGAGTCAAAAGGATAAACCATGTAGTAAGACATGTGTCTCTTAGATTAAGCAAAGAAGAAAACATCTGCAAGGGACAAGTATGGTACCAATAAAGATGCAAAAAGCCTATGCAAGGTGGAGTGAGCAAGTCTCTAGAGGCCGATGGGAGTAGTGAAAATGAGCCCAACTGAATCAAATAGCAGTAAATAGAAGGTCGGGATTGACAAATTTGTGGTCACCTCACATGTGATTCAGAAGTCGAAAACAAGGGCTATTCATTAAGCTTCAGACAAATATAATGATGGGCCTACACTCCCTTAAAAGACCCAGAATAGAGAAGAGGATGCAAGGTCAACTACAAAGGAGAAGCCTTTGCATAGGGCCGGACCGATGAGAGATGATTGATGAATTGGGAAATTGGGGAGTAGTCTGACGTTACTCTCAGCACCTGAGGTCCATTTTGCTTATGTGCTGTTAACGAGCCGAATGTCCAAGGTTGGGAAAGCATGCCATCCAATCAGAGGGTCTATGTAGCAATATGCTGTACAGTGTTGCAAAGACTAATCCGCTGCCATTATTCTGCTATAATCAATATTATATGTATTTAGAGGTGGATTAAGATGTGCCCACCATATAAGGGGCATCCAGTAATATTGTTAATACTTACTTGGTATGTAGATATTTATGTATGTATGGTCCCTTAACCAATCCCTCCCTTCAATACAATTTGCCACATAGGATGATGTCATAGATGACGCATATCGAGGTATAAAACCGTTGTATAATCACATTTATGTGTGTGTGTGTGTGTGTGTGTGTGTGTGTGTGTGGACTACAGTTTGTTGTTCGCCAGATTTCCCTACTTTATTTTATGCTGATAATAACGTAGTAGTTTGCCATATTCTTTGAGTCTGTCTGGTTATTTTGGTCCGAGATTGTTATTGGTAATTACATCTAACACACAAGACACTTCCGGGTGCTAGAACACACAGGTGCACCTATTGTCATGCTGTGGAAAAGCATCACAGCCATGCTCTTATAGGAGAAAATCCTGGAATTTTGTGACAAGGACATCTTAAGTATGCACTTTCAGGTGCAAATATTACTATGTTTGGGGGGGTGCAGCCAACCCATATGTGGTCATATATGTTAAATGATGGAATGTTGGGGCAAAGCCTCAGAGGTGGAGTCTTACAGGGCCAAGTACTGGAAGGTGAGAGCAAAGTCATCAAAGGTGTGCTCTTAAAGGTGGCAAAATGGGCATTGTGGGAATAAGCCATTACAGGTGTGTTCTCGCAGGGGCAGATACTGGCATTTTGGGGCAAATCTGTCACAGGGGCGCTCTTACATGGGCAGATACTGGTATAGAGGGGTACATTCATCACACACAAGTGGTGTTACAGGGGCGCATACTGCCACAGCCATCACAAGGATGTCCTTATACATGGAACATTGCTTCCCCTCTCATTGGCCAATTTTCAGCTGGTTTATTGAATTTCTGAGTCATATGGATTCGTATCGCCCAGAAATTGGTCAAAGGGTGAGTGCCAGTGCACTCACCCCAGGATATATCGGCTAGTGACCTCATTTCAAATATTCTGACTTCAGCCTAAAGCCTAAATATTACAGTTATTTCATTTTTATCATATGTTAGTACAATGTGCTAATAGCTTTATAGATCTTGGAAGGGGTCCTTATAACTTGAGAATGTACCTCTTCAATCAATTCGAGGGTGGACCTTATCGCACTAGAATGATCACTCCCTTGCTCCTCAAGGCTTAGTAATCAGTGGTCTGAAGCCTTTGACTCCCCTGATGTTTTGCACTACAAATCCCATCAGCCCTAGCCATCTTAACCAATAGTGAGAGATCCTGGTGATATTGATATTGATATTTTATTTCTATTGCGCACGGACACAAGTGTTTCAGAGCGCGACAAGGCAAGGGAGGGGAAAAGGGGAGAACAAAACAGCGATCTTACTAGGCCCAGTGACATTGAGAACATGCAAGTGCATGGGAGATGGGGAGGGGAAAAGTGCATGGAAGGGGGGTGCAGTGGAAAGTGCGAAGCAAAGGAGAAACAGATAAATAACAATAAATAAATAATAAAGGCAACAAACAGTGGTAGTGCAGCCAGCAATTTGCAAGTGCTAGGTTTAAGGCAGCAGACATGGTAGGTCTGATAAGTGCGGGAAAAAAAGGGGGGCTGTATGGGTACAGATACAGACCCCAGTGCAAGGGGTGGCCCGGAGGTAGTGGGGGAGGGTGGCGGGGTGAACAGGTACCTGGAACCGGAGGACAGAGGGTGGCCAGGTGCACAGTGCCAAGAGAGAACAGATCAGCAGGGGAGAGGGGGAGCGAAGGCAGAAGAAAAGAGGTAGATCTTGAGGTGCTTGCAGAACCGGAGATGGTTCTCCTCAAGTTTTAGAGTGGCAGGGAGGCTGTTCCAGAGGGAGGCCCCAGCGGAAGACAGAGATCTACCCCCAGCTCATTTCTTTGAAAAACGACTGACCCTGAGGGAGTTAGAGGTAGAGGAGCAAAGAGCTCGAGAGGGGAGATATTTGCGGAGGGATAGCTGAAGGTACTTTGGACCCAGGCCGCAGAAAGCCTTGTGGACAATGCAGAGGGTTTTGAATTTAATCCTTGCATCCACTGGGAGCCAATGGAGAGATTTCAGAGCTGGAGAGATACGATCCCAGGGCTTGAGGCCAAGGACAAGTCTCGGAGTCCTGTTCTGGATTAGTTGCAGAGGGCGGAGAGTAGAGGCAGGTAGATTTAGAAAGAGGTGGTAGTAGTTCAAGGCACCTGCAGACCCACAGGTTGCAGATCCCAGGCTTAGATGGACCAGCTTCTTCTCTCTGTCCTGTACTGAGAGAGGGTAGCAGCATGCTCAGGTAGGGCATGCTGCTACCCTACCATCTTTGCATATTAGGGGCTAATGAACCACAGGGGAAGAGGGGCAATGTGGCAGCAGACACCATGTCAGGCTTCTCTAGTTACTACCCTTTGCCCCTTGCATGGTGGTCTGAGAAAGGCAGAAGAGCGTGGGGGAGGGGGGCACTTTTTAACTCACAATCAAGCAGGTGCTTTCCATATGGGTCTCTGGGCGTAATAGGTAACCCCAACTTTGTGTGTTGCTCCTCACTCCTTAATCAGGCACAGGTGTTGCTTCCTTGAAGCTCTTCTCAATCCTCTCTGTTTGCATATTG
This sequence comes from Ambystoma mexicanum, assembly GCF_040938575.1. Classification (NCBI taxonomy): domain Eukaryota; kingdom Metazoa; phylum Chordata; class Amphibia; order Caudata; family Ambystomatidae; genus Ambystoma; species Ambystoma mexicanum. Next base: position 64,615,395 of record NC_090938.1, read on the forward strand.
CAGAGATGCAGAATTTTGAACTTGCAACTCTCCAAGGTGTGACATCAAACCTTGTAATCACAGAAAGCGCTGGAGTGCTTTGCGGGCTGAACAAGCAATCAGACTCGACAGCACTTGCGCCAGCATGAAACCCCAAGCAACCATGCATAGAACATCTTCCTCGCAAACAGTCACCAGAGCCTCTGCTCCATTCATGGTGGAAGCATCTTGTGTGTGTTCTGATTAGCAAAGCAACATGTCTGTATGAGTCTGATGCGGGATTTTATTCAAATGTATGTGCAATATTGTTTAAAAAAATATATATTGTTCGACAATACTTTAAAAAAAAGGATCTTTAAGTCCTTTGCCAGGAAATCACATTACACCCACATACATTTTAGTGCATTTTAGGTATATTCTTTATGATATAATGCATATGCAGAAAAGTGCAAAAACATGTTTCCACTTTATATTTCGGATTGATAGGGCGCTTTAGTCAAAGGGTTGCACCGTACAGTTAACTGAAAGGTATCATCGCTTCATGTTTGAAAAAAGGCAAACAGTCTGTGATGCCCAGTTATGAAGGAGTTAACATGAGCCTGACCTTTCAGAAAAGAACGCAAAGAAGCCTGAGTAGGCGCAGACCTTAAGGGCAGTGGGAGAGCATTCCAGCGTTAGGGAGCCAGAAGAGAGAACATGGAGAAGCAGGGCCGTGCACAGGGAGGCACGAGGAGTAGAAGAAAGATGAGGGAAGAGCGAGGCTAGGAGAGTACACAGAAATACTGGAGATGGACAGAGAAAGAATGCGAACTCAGCAAAGCAAGGAAAGGAGGAACAGACCAACATGATGATGAATTAAAACTAGACTGAAGAGGAGACTGAGCAAAGGCAGAAGTAAAGAAGAGAAGAGGAGAACAGCGGTCAAGGTGGGGAGAATGAACTAGAGAACATGTAAGGTTGTTAGTAATAGATAAGGTAAGACAATGCTGTATTTTAATTCAACAAAGGTAGCAGGCGCCCCTCTCTCAGAAGAACAAGGCATGATAACCTGTTCAGTTGTTGTTAACCACATTGAGAGTTCGCAGCCATCTGCTTTTTGCTCACTGTACCTTTCACAGATGGGAAATATCCATTTGCATATCAGTCTTTGTCCCGCCCACGTGGGCAGTCTAGCACCGAAATGCTATGGCAATTCCTTTCTGAACAAGAGTACCAACAGCAACCCCATAGACGTGTTTCAGCCTTGTTGGGCATCATCAGTGAGGTGAAGCTGAGCCTCGCTAAGCACAGTGAGCAGGGAGTCCACTTCTGGTTGCCCCCAGGTAACCTAGGGTGACCAACCCCAAGTTCCTTCAAAGAATTCAACAAAGGTAGCAGGTGCCCCTCTCTCGGAAGAACAAGGCATGATAACCTGTTCAGTGGTTGTTAAAGGAAGACGGGGGGAGAGAGCGGCTAGGTGGGTATACAGAAATACTGCAGATGGACAGGGAAAGAAAGTGAATGAAGAAAAGCAAGAAAAGGAGGAACAGTCGAAGGTGATGAATTAAAACTAGACTGAAGAGCAGGCTGAGCAAAGGCAAAAGTAAAGAAGAGAAGAGAAGAACAGGGGTCAAGATGAAAAAAAACACAGAAAATGTAAGGGTGTTAGTAATAGATAAGGTAAGACAATGCTGTATTTTCCAGCTATTATAAAGGTGAGAATATGATGAAAGTGTGTGAGAGAGAGAGGCGATGTGGTTCGAATAAGTGAGTAAAGGGTGGAAGATGACCAAGACTCCGGGTAGATGAAGACATAGTGGAAGGAGGGCACTGGACAGAAGAAGGTGCAAAGAAAAAGATGAATTCACTTCTAGTGGAGATGGGGCGCAGAGAGTGCGGTGACATCCATGGCTTCATAGCCGAGAGGCAAGAAGGGAGAGTTGATCAAGCTGATCAGGAAAGTCAGGAAGAGAACGCAAATCTGAGAGAAGTCTGCATAGAAATGACAGTGAAGGACGAAGGAGCTACAGTGTAGAGTGACACTAGTAAAGCACCAAGGACAGTGATTTGTGGAACACGAAAGCATAAGGATAAAGAGTCAGAGGAGTCACTGGCACAAGACACAGAATAAGATGGACCGGAAAAATAAGAACCAGCCAGGAGTGAACTGAGACGGGTATAGCTGAGAAGATAGTCAAGAACAAAGGATAGACTTGTCCGTCGTGTCGGAATCTGCAGAAAGAGCGAGAAGAATGGGGGATAGAAGACTCTTTCTAGCCACCAGAAGAGGTCTGGACATTTGTAACATGCAAAGGGCAGTTTCAGTGGAATGACAAGGGCGGACCTGTTAATAGTGAGGGCCAATGAGAATAAGAGGGAAGTTAAAGAGATAGTTGAAAGTAAAGAGACATTCATACAGCTTGCAGGCAGAAGGGGTAGGATTTAATGGAACAGCCATACCGTGAGTAAGCAGAAGCTAAAGGCAAAGAGAACGGTTAGAAAAAGCAGGGTAGAAACAGAGGAAGAAGGCACAGAACTAGAAGCAGAGGTGGGGGCAGAAGAAGTGGAACTCGGGAGAAAGAAGAAAGAAAACAGACAATGGGCCTCATTACGACCCTGGCGGTAGCCATGCCCTACCACAGGTAATGATTTTTTAACGGGTCCAACAAAAGGGCAATAACCGGGTCATGCTGACCTTGGCGGACCCGGTAATTGCCCTTTTCTTGGACTGACTAAAAATCAATCCCCATTCCCATTTGAGCCCCAGGGCTCAGTGGGAATGGTGAGGATGCTAACAACAGGCCTGTTAATGACTGGCCCCTTGTTAGCATCCTGCCCTGCTAGCGGGTCCCGCTTTTCACGTCTGGTCTGACCAGGCGTGGAAAGCGGGACCCACTAGCAGGCCTCGTAATAGGGCAGCCCGTAATGAACGGTGCTGGTCCCGACCCGGGAGTGCCAGGGTCCTAATGCGGCAGAATGTCTCAAGTGAAATATGAAGCAAAAGTTAGAAAAGTGATAGAAACGAGTTCAGCATTGAGTCTGGAGAATGAGGACCCAGAAGATTGTAGACATAGGACACATCGAGGATAAAATAAGGCATTGGTAGTAACATTTATTTCATGAAATGCTTTCAGAGGAGAGGAGTTAACATGGAGAGATGAAGATCCGATAATATCAAAGGACTCCAGGGTTCTTTCCAACGCTGTTTTCCTTGATGTACCAAGCTCCGCGATGACGGCAGCGAGAGGGTCCAGTATGGGTCAGCAGGTTTAAGACAAGGTACAGAGAGTGAGAGAGGAAGATATCACTGGAGGAAAAAAAGAGCAGGAGAGTGATCATGGTGGCGTCAGAAAGAAAAGAAAGAGGAGGAAGAAAAGGAGGCCCATTAGCAATTGACCCTCAAAGCGAAAGACGCTGCGGCATAAAAACAGCAGAAGGCTGGGGTTTATGAATAGCATAGAGTGAGGGGAAATGAAACAGCTCGCTGATGGGAAACCATGGAGGTCATTCCGAGTAGGGTCCAAAGGGATACCGGGCACCGTTAAGGACATCGGTGCCGGTAAACCCTTTGCAGTCTACTACGAGGTCCCATTGCGGCCCCGTCCTTAACGCCTGCTTTTACCAGGCGTTATGGACGGGATCCGCAAAGGGACTTCAGAGCTAATAACGGTCCCGTAATTTACGGGACCGTTATTAGCACCCTCCCCATTCCCATTGAGCCCTATGGGCTCAATGGGATTGGGGATTGACATTTTCAATGGGGACTTACCCCGCAAAAGTCGGACTAGACCGGTAAATCCCCATTGAACGAGGGCGGACACGGTACCGGTAATGGTGCTCGTCATGGCGCTAATAGCGCCATGACTACCTCCAACCTCGGAATAAGGCCCCATGTCTGTAGTCTTTCCTATTTCCACATAAGTCCGTTTAGTCCAAGAGAAACCTGCCAAGATAACTCTGAAAATGCACTAGTGTGGCAAAAGCACAGGGGTGCACAGTAAAATTGGGATAATTTAGCAGCTCTGTATAGGTGGGAAGCTTAAAGGCAATGTCTAGTGTTGATCCATTTGATTTCATACACACAGAAGCGCCTAATTGAGTATTCTCCTGTGTGAGAGGGCGATGAGAACCTGACCTGAGCATGGGTTCAAAAGGGTCATAGGGCACCACGGAAAGTTAATTTAAAGATTTATTTCTCACAGTCCATAATAATTATAATTCAACTGGTGTACAGGCCCATGTACACGGGCCAAAGTGCAGGTTTTCATTGACACAGGAGGAGCACTGTATAGCCTAAGCCAACAACTCTCTCTAGTGGCACATTCTGTGCATTGGGGCAGCCTCTAATGTGCATGACGGCATCAGACAAGCATACACCTGGCCTTTTTATTATAGAATGAGTGCAAGGGAACTAAACCTCGACTGCAGATCCCACAATGCAATATTGGTCCCAGGGTGCCCACACAGCGTCGATTAACCTAATGCCTCAAGACAACCTTGACATTTTAAGAATTCACTTCTACCTTCTTCTCTGAAAGAAATTCGTGATTTAAAGCAAGGATTGTTCAAGAAGTGTGAACAGACAGAGAGAAAATGTATGTGGTTGAAATTTTACATGGCTTCTGTAAAGTTGGGCTTGTGCAACAGGGGTTCAATTACTAAGGTAAAACGGGGGGGGGATTTAGGGGGAGGGCAAACAAGCAAAGATATTTTGTTTGGTTGCCCTGAGACTAAAGGGGGCATGCGTGCTATGGACGCACTTGGCGGGTCTATATTACTGTGTAACCTTTTTCAGTCGTGTTTCACAATTTCTTTTGCATTGTGTGTATTTTATGACAACGCCAAAGGCAAGTTGTTTACATCCTTGGTCAGGAAGGAAATCCACATTTGAACCTTAATTTGTCCTGACATGCTACAAAATCTTATGCAATTGCTCCACTTGACGTATTTCAATATCATTTCATTTCCGGTGTTTCATTTGACTCGGATTTGAAATTCTTGATTAAGGAAGCAAACAATGATAGAAGAAGACATTGAATTATCATAAATTGGGGCCAACTTTCTAAGATTTAGAAATGCTTGGCATTAGGCCTTTCTTTTGAAAAGTATACGGGTTGGGCAAAGTGCACTGACACAGGCTAAGAAGCACCCTATGCTTCAGAGCCGAGACGATACTGTGAGAAAGTTGAGGGTATGGATGACACAGAAGAACATTCAGAACTGGGGCGGGGGAGAGGGCTGATTCGAACTGACAAGCTGGGGGCACGAGTGAGTGAAAGTATTTGAAGAGTGATGGATGGAAGGGTTGAACTACCCCTTCTTAACCAATTGGTCACAAAGATCCAAATGTGAGGGACTATGCAGCCATGTGTGTCCATGCTGTGAACATTTCCTCTGACATAGGTCGCCATCTATCTAGGCCTGTAGAGGCTTTTGAAATTGATTTGGGTTATGTTTTTTCTTAGACATGGTAGACAGTGCTAGGACAGACCTGGGGGGGGTGATCCCCCTCCCATAGCGCCACAAAACACCCTGCGAATGCAGCTTTGCACTGATCCTGTTTAACAAAAAGACAGGTGTCGCAAGCAGGTGTGTTTAGTCGAACGGAAAATACAGAATTATTCAGTTGTTAAGTCAACCCAGCCAGATGAACCCGACTTCCTCGCAAGCATACCATTTGCCACTGCAGGGAAGGGATGCGTTAAAATAAATCAGAAGCACCTGATCTGTGAGGCAGAAAGGCCCATAATGGCCCCCAGCGGAGAGTCAAAGCCAAGCGCACAAAGGCACAGAGTAGTACACATATTCATGTAGGTTATTGCCAACTTCCGGACAAATACCTAAAGACAAAGAAAAGAGATCTGTTCCTGCAAGCTTTGTCAAGGGGTTCCTTCTCCACTCCCCCAATGCTAACAATGACGTCATTCTGTAGAGCGGTCTGGGCGTCCCGCCAGTCTCTCAATAACAGAAGTCTGGGAACATTCTGTGCGGCACCATCACTGAGCTGGACTCTCAAGTGGCCCCATGCCAGATATGGTGTTGCATTCTGGTATTACTGGAGAGATACTAGAGTAATGGCAAGTACCAAGATGCCGCAGCAAAAACAAAGAGGTGATGGCTGGAAGGTTTCAAATGAATTTTAACCACTGGCATTGCTCTGGGTAACCCTCCAGACCATTGTTCTTCGCCTGCCAAGCCATTACAGAAGGGGAAACACCATATGCAAATCAGGCACGGTCCCACCCCAGAAGGGGCAGTACCATGATGCCAACATGTTTCTTCACAGCTCATACTTGAAGCTCGACAACTGGAGCAGTCTGCCAATTGATAATCACGTAGACTGTGGAGCAAGGATATTGACTTCCACATTTTGTAGGCAGGTCATATTTCAGAGATGACTTGCGATTTCTTTTCATGTTATTTTTTTGTTTTATTTTTTATTTTTAATATTCGATTATTGATTTATTACAAACCTTTTATCATAGACCACATCTTTCCATATAGCAATTAGGTTTAATGCATCAGATCATATTCAATAGCCCATTAGCTCCAATTAAATATATTTTAGATTCATTTCTAAGACATCTTTAAGGTACTTCACAAGACCGAATTTTGTCAAAAAGTGCTCCCCTAGCTGAAGGAAAGACCAACATTCATCTGTATCCGCACATTGTCTTCCAGAAACTTCCCTGCCCAAGTACTTATATCTTAATTCAGTCAAGCCTGGGCAGAACAGTGTAATGTGCTTAAGCATTTCTTTCACCCCTTCCATAAAACCAAATCTACAATCCACAGAAAGGACTTGCTTGTGCATTTTCAATATTTGTTTGGTGGGAATCGAGTTCTTCCTAAAGCGCATTAACTGGTTCCCATACCATCTGTAAAGAAACATAATTAAATACATGTTCTGGTCCGGCGGGGTGCTGGTCCGTTCTGGGAGGCGGTGCTAGAGGCCCTCTAGGAGATGGTGGGGTTCCGTATTGATCCTGACCCATTGGCGGCCCTTTTCGGACTGTGGGAGGGATCTGGGGCAGTGCGGGTTGCTAAATTCCTGAACGTGGGGGCTATATTGGCTAAGAGATGCATCCTGCAGTTCTGGAAGCGACAATCCCCCCTTCACTAGAAATGTGGCTGAGGGCTCTTACCTGGACACAGGTGTGTGGGGAGGACTACATTAACACACTGCCTGTGAATGCCCGTCCCAGGAATGTCTGGACAGAGTTCTGTACATACTTGAACAACAAAGCCGACCTGGTGCTCCTATCCTCTCCCCCGTCTCCGGTTTGCGCAGACAGGGCAGTCTGAACTGTTGGCAGCTACACCTGACGATATGTGCTCTCATGAATGTGACCGTCTTTTATTGTCATGATTTGGCCTGCTGGTCCATGTTTGTGATTCTGTGATATGCTTTGCTGATGTAATGCATGTGTCACCCGCTTCACCTCCTTGCCAATAAAGAAAAGTTTAAAAAAAAAATATATACTTTGGGAGAAAGCCCTGTGGCTTATGTTCGTCTCTCATAGCAGTTTGAATCTTGCAAGAGTTATTTTCTTTTATGGTTTTAATCCAGTTGTCCTGCCACATCTTCCATTTAACATTGGCAGGAGTGTTGATCAGCTCTTCCAAGTCAACCTGGAGGCGTTTTAAATATTTCTGGCAGCCGGTACCCCGCTCATTTAATAAGACAAACAAGTCCTAAAACGCACCGACAAACAGAAACCCCAGACACAATTGTGGTGAATCTAACGGCATATTCGGACAAACAAAACGTTCCCAAAGAGACAATTGCCTCAACGTCTGAAAATGCTGATGGGTTAGATGTGGACCCTAATCAACAGGTGCAGGTTGATGAAACAGAGAGTAGAAAGAAGAGTGAAATATACAGATTTTTTGAAAAGGGCAAGAAAATTGGGCTAACCCCAAATCTAAAATGGAAAGTGCAAAAAGAAAACAAAAAACATGGTGCAAAATAAAAACAAAATGTCAAGAGGGTCTTGCAAGTTCTTGAGGAATCTGAAGGCATTAAATGTAATGATTCGAACTGAGCTGCCCGAAAAGAAGGACGCCTCTAATCAAGAAGCAAAAACAAGATCAATAGCACCGCAAAAACAAACTTGGACACAAAGGATATGTGTGAAAGTGGAGAAATAACGGCAGAAGATCTATTGAATTTTTCAACTTATGAAACGGAAGAAGTGGAGGACCAGGACCAGACTGTCCGAACACCAGATCCCCGAGCTGTGATATTTGTAGAATCGGAGGCTGAAGGAAACCCATCTCCAAAAAAGGCGAAAGAAAAAAACGGTCCAAGGGCACAACAGAAAAGAGTCTGTGCCTTTGTACCTCTGCCCAAGACAGATTCCAAAAATCAGGCTTTGAAAGAAAATCGTAGTCACTCCAAAGGAGTATTTATGACAATAGAGGAAAAAAAGGAAAACAATCTGAGGTTTGTTGAGATGAAGGAAGAAAACGAGCAGAAAAACTACTTATCAGAAAATCATGACAACAGACAAAGAAGAGATAAAGATCGAGAACCACCAAACGCGCAGGGAGAAAATAAAGTGAGGCAAATTAAAGCGAGGAGTAAGGCAAAGACGAAAGAACAACCCAAGGCAAGTGAGATATGTCTACTTTTAGAACGCTGCAGCTCCAAGAATGATGGTCTGGTCCTAAACAGGTACAATGTGATGCAACTGTTGCATCACATTCAACACTTGAAAACAATCTCCTCGAATGACGTGAAGATAGTTGAATTTCTAGAGGAAGATGTTCTGCATATGTTTCAAATTCACCTACACTCAAAGATAATAAAATAATTCTAATTGAAAGCAGGGCTATGCTGAACAAACTGGGCTTTGATATAAGAGAGCATAATGGTTCCACCAATAGAGAAAAATCGAAGGGGCCTAACAACAAAGAAGAGGTGGAAAACAAGGAAAACACGAGAGTGAAGAAGGGTGAGAGGAAAGCAAATGTAGAAAAAAATCCTAGCATCGGAGCTGATGAAATAAACAATGTAAAAACAATGTAGAAGAAGAATGCTCGACAAAGAAAGAATGGAGCCCTAAGAAACATATAAGGATTACATTTTCTGGTAATAACCAAGATGAAGAGTCTCCAAACGCAGTAGAAGTGTACACGGAAGAGGGAGCAGACGAAGAAAACTGGTCCTGGATGTCAAGAGCCCTAGCACCTTCACGCCGAAGTTAATGCCTGAGTGTGTCCAGACCGAAGATAGAGTGTGGGACATGGAACACCAGCGCACATACGCACCTATTTACAAAATCTTTGGAAGCGCTCTTGAATCTGGACATTATATGTTTACAGGAGATCTGGTTGGTAAACCCTGCGTGTGTAGAAGGGTTTGAGATTGCATTCAATCCTGCGACCTCTAATAAAAAGGGCCATCCTATGTCTGGCCTAATGACCATTGTAAAACAAAAAAGTGGATTACGGATTAGAAAGGCCACGAATATCAACGCATATATACAACTGACATCAATAAACTGTGGGAAGGAAGGTGGTACATCGAAATCAAGTCTACATATACTTAATGTATACTGGCACCATCAGCTAGCCGGTGCAGAGATATTTGTAGAAAAACTGTGTGATATTCTCGACGACTTGAGGATGCAGAATGAACAGGACAAAGTAATTATTGTTGCTGACTTTTTAAACATGGACTTGCCGCTACAAAGAGAAGAGAAATTGGCTAAAAAAATTCAAAAGAACAAAAAAAGTGAATTGGCAAAAACATGGCTAGAAGAAATGGAGGTCAGACACATGAGTATGTTGAATTGAACCATACATGGGGACATCCCGCCAAAAGTGACATGGGAAAGAGGCCGACAATATTAGACTGTTTTTTCGTCTGTGAATCTATCGCTATGAAAACGTCAAGGCTAAAATGTACACCTGAAAGTGATCGCAATCTAGTTAAAATAACCTGGGAAACAAAAGCACAAGCAAAGAACAAAAGCTAGACCAAGGCCATAGAAATAGAACCGGCACTACACAGAATAAGGATGAACAAAGCTAATATTGAGGACCTCACAAATAAATTGAAATTACAAAAATAGGGCTGTGAACAATTGCCCTACGATGCTCTTCTTCAGAAATACTCAAAAATCTGTGGCAGAGGCAGGAAAAACACCTTTATGCATCATGCTTATGACCCAGCACTAGTGCAAAAAAAGAGAGAATTGAGACAAAAAACAAGAGCCCTATGGCACACGAAATCTCTAGAAGTACGTATGAGAAGAAGAAACTAGAAACATGTTATAACAACTGGATTCACAGTCATAGACATATTATGCAACAACAAGATGCAGAGAAAATGATGGCAACATTAGAAAACAAAAACCTGAGAGACTTTTGGACCTTAATTAACGATAAGGGTACGCCCCAAGGGGCTGTAGTGACAAACATGGTCTCCAACGGCAGTGGACAGAGCACTACGCAAAGCGATTAAAAAAACAAGGCGAGAAGGTAAGGGATGCAGAGAATCTTCTCTCCAGGTGGGACATCAAAATCTCAAAGGAGGATATTCTCCAAATAATAAAAAAATAATAGTTTGTCAAGCGCTCCGGGACCCGACGGCATTACTAATGTAATCCTGAAGGAACATCCAAATGAATGGGCGGACTTTTGTGAAGCATTATTCAAAGAAATCATGAAAGATACTACTGTTCCAACGTTGTGGACATCTGCAATCATTGTCTCTATTTTTAAAAAGGGTGAAAGATCTGACCCTAAAACCCTAAAAATTATCGGCCCATAGCCCTGCTTGATGTGATAGGAAAAGTGTTTGCTATCCATATACTACATCGTTTAACATCATGGGTCAAACAAGCAGGAGCATTTGATTGCAGACAGACGGGCTTTGTAAAGGGCGTTGGTTGCGGATTTAATCTACTAATATTAAATCTATTAAGATGGAAGCTCTAATGAAAGGAACTAAAATCTATGTAGCATTTGTGGACTTAGCTCACACTTTTGCCAGGGTTGACCGTGAGCTATTATGGGAGAAAATGTCAAAAATGAGGTGCCCCACGAGTCTGCTACAGGCAATAATTTTAAAATCCGTCTTGACCAAAGAGGAACCCTGACGCAACAGATAAACACCACAAGAGGCGTAAAACAAGGGTGCCCAATGGGATCCACTCTCTTCAAGCTTCTAATGGCTGATGTCGGTGAAGTATTGGAAGAAATCCCTGCATTCTCCCCGAAAATAAATGGGAACCATGTAAGCTGGTTAATATATGCGGACGACATCATCCTGTTGGATCAAACCCTGATAGGCCTTCAGCGAACACTGAACGCACTTGTAAACTACTTACATAAAAATGGGCTTTTAAGTAAATGCAAGAAAATCTGTGATAGTACAACTGTCAGATTTAAAGGGCCAAAAACGAGCAAAGAAATCCCTACCCACATGGAAACTTTGAACTGTGTCACTGCAGATAACATCTCAAGTGACCTATTTGGGAGTGCAAATAAGTGCAAGCATAATGGACGAAGCGATGGTGAGAAAAATAAAAACTAAATGTAAAGCCTTGGCAGTGCAAGGAGCAGTGTTGCACAAGAAAATTCTCATATAAGCCCATTGTAAACTTTTATAAACACCAAAGTGATTGCGGCACTAATACATGGAGCAAAGGCAATCTTTGGTTGTCCATTTCTGCTTTGGTCACAGTGTGGGAACATGGAAGAGGATCCTTCAAGTACCCCAAAATACACCGAATGCATGCATAAAGTATGAACTGGGCCTTCTGTCAATTAATGCCAGAGTATTATGGAATACTCTATCCACCTATAGAAAGATCATTGAGACCGATGGAGAACCGCAACATGAAATATTGAGAAATGGAAAACGAAATGTGAAAACATTCTGCTACAATTGTCAACGACAAAAGAGACGATGGAAAAAAATCCAAATGAAGTAAAGAAAAAACTATGGGAGATGGACTGGATAGAAACCATGGAACAATGAGCAAAGCACCTGTGCATGAAAGAATTCCCCCCGAAAGCAAGGCGCTAAACGAACTACGCAAGTACTTACAAACATTTCCATGTTCGAGGAGAAGGCACATTTTTCTAAAATAAAGATTGAATTTATTTTATACGATGGAGATTAAAAACATGAGAAATCGAAAGGGTGAGATTATGAATACCAACTGTCGTTTCTGTAACAACGAGACAGAGACGCTAAACTATCTTGTGATTTCATGCCTGATTTTGAGAGACTTGAGAAGTAAACTTTTGGGAGCTCAAATAAGAACATTCTCTACTTATAGTGCTGAAGACTGGTGGAAAAAAATGCACGAAGGAGAAAGTCAGAAATTTGGCCAAAAAAAAAACAATTTCCGCACATTTCACTCTGGTCACCCACCGAATCACGCTGCCAACAACACATGGCCTACCTTCCCACGTTCCAACATGTGACACAACAAAAATGGTACCTCACATGTGTGGGTGCACCTACCTGGGCGCAAAGGAAAAAGCCTAAAACACTGGTAACCCCAAGTCTTTCGTCAGAGCAGATTTTGCTCATTGTGGACAACATACAGATTTGGGTCTATCGTGTAGAAGCCACCAAAGAAAACGGGGAACCCCATGCATTTCTGAAAAGAGGACACTCATAGGAATTCATAGAGGTCTGACGTGCGTGAATCGGCCCAGGATTTATTACCCATAATCCCTGGCAAAGACCGAAATGTGGCGAAAAAACATGAGAAAGCGAAAGGGTGGGATTATGAATACCAACTGTTGTTTCTGTAACAACAAGACAGAGACGCTAAAACATCTTGTGATTTCAGGCCCAAATTTGAGACACTTGAGAAGTAAACATTTGGGAGCTGAAATAAGAAAATTCTCTACTTATAGTGCTGAAGACTGGTGGAAAAAAATGCACGAAGGAGAAGACGGAAACTTACCTTTGCAATGACATTCTTTTTGGAAGAATTCGACTCTTTGTTGAATGAGCTGGAGAAGTAAAAAAATGTAGAAGACATTAACGAGTTTGGAAAAATTTGTGATTTTAAAAAGTTTGTACCAAACTGAATTAAATTTAAAAAAAATAGGATGTTTCTATCGTTCATCAATTCTGTGCCCAGAATTTGGTAAGACTTAGGCAGAGAGGGCAAAGATATGTGTGATACAAGCCAAAGTGTTCCATATAGTTCTTGCTTGTAAGGAGATCAAGGTCAGCTCAAACCTGATGACCAAGGTTGGGATCAGGTTTGGAAGCTTCAACATTTTTCTCCAAAAACCTCCTTCTAAAGAGGGCCACAGTTCCAATGGACTTAACCACTTAACTGCCATGGGTATTTCTCCCCAGTATCAAAGCCTTTATTGGTGATTTTGGTATATCGCCATTCGATGCCTTGTAACTTTTTGTTGACATGAGAAACCTTGGCCAAATGTGGCCCCTTTTTTTCCCACATGTAGGCAGTCATACCGCCACCCAGGAATCCGAGTTTGCTGTAGAGGGGGTGGGAAGGTGAGAGAAAATAACCAAAAAGGTAGAACATTTTGGGTTTTTTCAGAAAATGTCAATAAAATGTTGTACACAGAAGCCTGTGGATTTTTCCTTGCAAGAGCTAGGAACCCATGGTTTGCTGTGCTGAATTCGCCCTTTTCTAGGCTTTCAAGATCAAGTTGAGTGGAAACCAATAAAACATATTTTGATATGCTAATCAGCCGTTTTGTGAGAGTTAGGCGATTTTGGCCTTTTTTGTCCAATAGGACATGTGTGGATGGAATGGAATAAAAGGGTAGGCAAGCTGAATGGGAAGCCAGAAAGGCATACATTTCTAAAAAAAGAGACAGAATTCCAAGTTTAGGAAGTGGTGATTTGCGCAGGTCAGGCACAACTATGTAGGGAAGAATTCCATAGTTTGGGGGACAATCGGGAAAATCACAGAAAAGAAAATACAATTCCCGCACATTTCACTCTGGTCACCCACCGAAACACGCCACCAACAACACATGCCCTACGTTCCCGTGTTCCCACGGGTGTCTGATGAAAACAGTACACACATGTGTGGGTGCACCTACCTGGGCGCAAAGGGAAAAGCCTTAAACACTGGTAACCCCAAGACTTGAGAAGTAAACATTTGGGAACTGAAATAAGAAAATTCTCTACTTACAGTGCTGAAGACTGGTGGAAAAAATACACAAAGGAGAAGACGGAAACTTACCTTTGCAATGACATTCTTTTTGGAAGAATTCGACTCTTTGTTGAATGAGCTGGAGAAGTAAAAAAATGTCGAAGACGTTAACGAGTTTGGAAAAATTTCTGATTTTAAAAAGTTTGTAACAAACTGAATTAAATTTAAAAAAATAGGATGTTCTATCGTTCATCAATTCTGTGCCCAAAATTTGGTAAGACTTAGGCGGAGAGGGCAAAGACATGTGTGATATAAGCCAAAAGTGTTCCATGTAGTTCTTGCTTGTAAGGAGATCAAGGTCAGCTCAAACCTGATGACCAAGGTCGGGATCAGTTTTGGAAGCTTCAACATTTTTCTCCAAAAACCTCCTTCTAAAGAGGACCACAGTTCCAATGGATTTAACCACTTAACTGACATGGGCATTTCTTCCTCAGTGTCAAAGCCTTTATTGGTGATTTTGGTATATCGCCATTCAATGCCTTATAACTTTTTGGTGACATGAGATACCTTGGCCAAATGTGGCCCCTTTTTTCAGAAAATGTCAGTAAAATGTTGTACACAGAAGCCTGTGGATATGTCCTTGTAAGAGCTGGTTTGCTGTGCTGAATTCACCATTTCCAGGCTTTCAAGAACAAGGTGTGGGTGCGCCTACCTGGGTGCAAAGGGAAAAGTCTAAAACACTGGTAACCCCAAGAATTTCGTCAGAGCAGATTTTGCTCATGTGGACAATGTACAGATTTGGGCCTAAGCTGTGGAAGCCACCAAGGAAAACAGGAAACCCCATGCATTTCTGAAAAGAGAACACCTGTGGGAATCCACTGACTAGTGCAAATCGGCCCAGGATTTATTACCCACAATCCTTGGCAAATTCCAAAATATGGTGAAAATAACACCACACTTTTTTCAGACATTTCCCTCGGGCCACCCACGGAAACACGCTGCCAACACCATATGTTCTACCTTCCCGCATTCCCACATGTGTCCTGACAAAAATGGTACTTCACATGTGTGGGTGCACCTACCTGGGCACAAAGGGAAAAGGCTACATTTGTTTTTTTATTTTATTGTTTTGCCCCTTCCTAGGGGCAGATGGGCACATGTATGTGCCCATCTGAACCCAGGAGGGGGGCAAAACATACTGCCCCAGACTTGGGGCTCTCTGCCTATATTTCTGGTGGCTCCCCCTCACCCCAAATGGATTGGGGGCATCTCATGTACCCCTTCCAAGAGGCAGAAATCTACCCCCAGGGAGAGCTACATGAGTTGCCTCCATCCACTTAGGGTAGGGGGGAGAGAGCCACCCCCCTTTCAAAAATCCCTGGTGGCTAGTAGCCCCACCCGCACCCACCCAAAACTTCATTTTTTTTTTTTTTTGCCCCCTTCCCTGTGGGCAGATGATCACCCATCTGCCCATAGGGTATTGTCCCCATGCTTTGGGTGTCCCGGGGGCAGAGGGCTGCTTACATAGTAAGCAGCCCCCTCACTTCAAAAACAAATCCGTGGTGTCTATTGGGCATTGCTAGGCGCAGATCGAGCCGTCCGTGCCTAGCAATGCCTCGATATGAGAGGGATAGAAAGGTGCATTACGCACGCCGACGTGAAACTAAATGTAATCCATTCCCCGGGCCGTGAGGAGGAACCTCCTCCTTACATACCCCTGGGTTGGATTACAGTTTTGTGCGAGCCCTGCTTTGCAGGGCTCGCACAAAACACAATGCCAAAAAGGACAAGCTATCTCGTACTTGGCACTACGGAGGTAATGGCAAGGACGAAATATCAAGTCCTTGGCATTTTGTAAACCCCTTGGCTCGGTATATTAATACCAGCGTGGCCTTAGCTTGAAAAAAGGTCAGAACTGGCAAGATGGAAAACTTACTGTATTTCTTTTGAATCAACCTACACTGGGCTATTAAGACTTTCATTTTGACCTTCAGGACTAGTTGGCGGGGGAGATCTGACTTACTGTTGTTAATAAGACCCCCCAGATAAGTTATCTGTTGGGTTCAAACTATGGGTTCTCGCTTAACATACCATTTGACCAAGGAACGTGACCTGTGACTCTGTGGGCCCAGTACCATGATGGTAGACTTTGCTGCATTCAACGCCAGTCCATTTTTGGCTATATATTCAGTGAGGGCATCCAAACTCTGCTGGAGGCTGATTGGTGCCTATCGACCAGCACCAAATCATCGGTGAATGTCTTGTCACACCTTGGCCTCCTATTTTTGGCAGAAATAGTCTGGCCTTATCCAAGGTCTCCCCAATGTCAGAAAGAAATCAGCTGAATAGCGTTGGCACCAAGGGGCAACCCTGTTTTAGGTCACCAACAGTGTTGATAGGCCTCGTCAAAAGACCTTGTGAATTAAGACAATTTGTTCATGTTAGTAGAGTCATAAAGTGTCTTCATTGTCTCCAGCAAATCTGGTGTACATTTCCACGCCTCCATTTGGGTCCATGGCAGTTGATGAGCTACACTATCAAAGGCCTTTCTTAAGTCCAAAAATACCACGTTGACCCTGGTCTTCTTGTTAAAGGATTTTCCTTTCAGGATGTTTATCAACAAATGGTTCAAGTATGTACCAACACCCTTAACGAATCCTGTCTGTCTAGGGTCCTCTCTTTCCACTTGTTTAATCCACTTCTGACATTGTTTTATAAAGAAAGCCGCAAATAATTTTCCGAACGAGTCTAAAAGTGCATTTGGTCGGTAATTTGAGAGATCCGCCCTGTCACCAGGCTTGTAAATAGGGATTGTAAGAGGATTCAATTCAACACTACAGCTAAGTCAATGCCTAGTCTGGGATACTGAATGGAAACCCTTACTGATATATCTTTATGTCCAGTTCATGCGTTCTGGATGACTACCCCTATATAACACCCCTCTCTTGGAATCCCCCTGACCCCACTGAGCCAAGAAGTAGTTCTGTTTTGCAAGTTAAAAGGTTTATTTGAGAATTTAAACAATATATATATATATCACACTTTATAATAAATTGATAATTGAATATCACACTTAATCTGATATTATAAAGATTAACAACGGAGAATCTGGCACTAGCACACTTCTTTATAATCATTAAGGAGTTGACATGAAATGGATAAGGTAGCACACTGGTAAATAGGGACATAAGAATAATGTGGTAGAGAATGCTTTATAGGGTTCAAGGAAGTGCAAGGTTGAATGAATGAAATGCAGTATAGAAGATAAACTGATATGGTTTCACAAAAGACAAGGTAATCACTTTCCCTTTGTGGCAATTCACCCCCCCTATACAATGTAAGGCGATGGAAGGAAGAGCACACAGTTCAGGTATACAATCACAATGTAATACAGAGTTCCAGTTTCCCAGCAAGCTTAGAGGAGAATAGATATGAGTTTTACACAGGCTCAAATGCTTTGAATATGGTGACAATGCAGTGAGAAATATGCTGGAAATGCTTTTAATTCCCTTCAGGAGGTTCAGGTTGAGGATTAGTTGGTTTAAATTAGTTCAGGCTTACTTTAGCAATGTTCTAGGAATGATTGGCAGGTTAAAGGAATTTTTGGCAAATGAAAGCAAGGAAGCTGCTGTTTTCACACGTGGAGAAATTTGCAAATCGCGGCAAATTTGCAAGTGCATTTTTCGCGATTGCGGCAAAGGTATAGGGAGTAGGAATGCGGTTCTAGGTTCGTTGAAAAGCAAAGATTCCCAGCTTTCAGAGGAAAGTCTCTAAGACAAACGGTCACGGAGATATGAGCGATATGGTAAAGGTTGTTTTTCAGATTTGAAATTTTAAAAGTTCAAAGTGCAAATTACAGCTTGCCACTAGAAAATGACAGGTGACAGCTTTGCAAATGACAGGTGACAGTTAGGAGACAGTTCTGGTTAGATTAAAATAGATTGAATTATATTATTTTAACTAAGAGATTGGTTCTGCACAGTTCTGCTAGGTACTCAGAATATATATTTGAAATAAATGGGCCTCGCCACGGATCTGGTCAACAGGTTTTCTTCACTCGCCACGGACGGTTTCTGCGCACAGCGGTCTGGGTCAGCTCTCTGGTTGTGCGAACAGCGGTCTGAGTCAGCTCTGCTCTGCCTCTGGTTCTGGATACTGCTCTGCTTTCTCTGGGTACAGCACTGCTTCTGGATCTTTCTGCACAGCTTTCTCTGGACCCAGCACTGATCTGCACGGCTCCTGGATGCTGCTATCGCTGTTAGCTTTGCTGGATGCTGAGGCCCACTGAGAAGAGTTCTCAGTTTGTGGGTTTAGGCCCTTGCTTTGAGTTCTGAATCAAGTTCTTTGGAATCTAGTATCTTCTGGATGTTGTGTGGTCCGGCAGAGCGCGTTGCAGCAAATGGAATTGAATGTCCCTATCTGTCCTGACTGTCTGCTTTTATGTGTTTTGAAAGTGGGTGGAGAGGCTAGCTTTCTAGGCCCAACCCCTTCAGAGTTCTGATAGGTTGGAGAATTCTTTGCGTTCTCACTGCAGAGCAGGATTGTGTGTCAGAATGATGTCATTTAATGGCTTTCAGAAAGGACACTCCCCTGTGAAATTGCACACAATCTATATTTTATCAAAAAGACATATTTGCACAGGTACACATTTGTTTAAAATTACATGCACCCATCACATATCACAGGAGGTATACCCTGTCCAAATCTGCTCTTCCTGAGAGCTTGCATTGAGAAATGGCAACATTTTGCACTTTTTAACTGGTTTTGCAATATCGGACATTAACCCAAATTTACACACATGTGCGCAAGGAGCATGGACATTAATTGATGAAGTGTCAGATTTTTAACAGGCATACATTTTAAGTAATACCTTCTTAACTGCTAGCTTGCCCCCATATCATACCACTGGTTCTAAAAACCTCTTAAAATGTGGGCAGAAAAATCACAAGAATTATGGTATCATTTAAATAATTTTCACAAGTCCGCTCTATGAATGATCCATCTTTTTAGAGTTATGTTCTGGCCCCAAAGGGGTGTGGTTTCCCCCCAGCACAAGGTTGAATTTCTGGTTTTTCCAGTTGTGCCAAGCTCAGAGACCCTGCCCCTCCCAGCTTCTGCCAAGAGGAAGCTGTTTTACGGTCCCCCCAATGAAGCATCTGCCTGGGTCCTGGAAGGCCCATTGTTCAAGAGGAAGCCATTTATGGCCTCCCTCCAATAAACCCTCTGCCTGGGTCCTATGTTTAGTCTGTAGCAGTCCCTTGGTAATTCAATCAGAGAAGTGTCATATCCCTTTTGGTGGGAACAGCAAAAGGCAGCTAGGCCTGGGAACACAGCTGTTGTGCAAGTCTCAACTCCTGTCAGGGGTAGCTGGTGGGCAGAATTCAGTTCCTTAAGCCAGGCCCCAGCTAATGTCACTTTTAGTTACCTAGTTTTCTGCATTCAAATAAAACTAACAATTTTTACATATGCAGCTAGAATGCTGATTCTAAGTTTAAAACTATGACATTTAAACAATTGCAACCTATGTGACACTCAAAGTAGGTCACTCATTTCTTTTAAACATTTAGATTTTTAGTGTCTTTCAGTCCAAATTTACTTAAACCGCTGAAATCCACAGCTCAGCCAGTCTTGTTATAAACCTTCAAGTCACTTCAGAATATAACTTTACATTGTATCCACCTTTCAGTAAGTGTTTCTTTGGCCTGCCTTGGGTTCATTTATTCAGTTTTACACAAAAATAAAATCTGGTGTTGTTTTAAAACGCCGGCTTTCTGATAGTGGTGAGTACTGGTAATGCACCCATTTTTGGGATTTAAGAAAATGAATTCCCCACAATTCTAGGTTGCTTTTGGAAACCACATTGCCATTCCCAATGGTTTCAGGCTACTGTGTGGGTAGTCCAATGGTGGTTTTAGGCAGTGCCCTTCTGTGCCCATAACATCGGCAAAATGGGTGGCAGCCTATTCTTCATGCACTTCCCTGGGCATTTTCTGGGAAGCTCTGGCCATCATGATGTTTTAAATGCCAGTACTGCACAGTTTTTGAGGTAGGGCTCGGATGCATGGGTAAAAACATCCCACAGGATGACTATCACCGATCTCCAAGAGCCTGGAATCTCACCCACTCTCATAATCTGCTTAAATAACTCAAAAGCAAAAGGGATCCAGAGCTCGGGAGATTGCTTAATCATTGAGTTTGTGTAACCGTCTTGACCCGGGGCTCTAGAGTGGATAGCATTCTTAATTAACAATTCAACGTCCAGTAGGTCCAGCGGAAATGGCCACCTACAACTTGCTTTAGTGGGCACACCCCGGTTGAAGCAACCTCTTTGTTTGAAAAGTTGTTAGTAGAAATTCAATCACCTCTCCTTTGTGACCACGTTTGTCAAAGAAATTTGGCACAAAGCACCAGCTTCAAATGGATCTTGCATCGTTTTTGGAAAGGTCAGTGAGCATACATTCTGCTTCTTTCTGGAAAATCTCAGCTTTGTATATTGCCAAACAGTTCTTGTACTTCTGTTTTCTTGGAACTCTTGCCGGTGATTTAGATATTTTAGATATTTCTGCAGAAGTTTTTTCTCCAGTCTAATTTTCTGGTCGAGCGTGTACTTGTGGCCACGAGCCAATGGCAGAGAGTTTTTAGGCTGGTTCTTAAACTCTGAAAGTAACAGAACATAGTTAACGTTATTCCCCTGCCTCGTCAGGTTAGTGTTGTTTTTAGAGAATGCTATAATGTTGTGAAGCTTCACTCTAAGTCGATTTACAGCTACAGTTGGTTCAATAGCCATTATACTTGCAAGTTGCTGTAGCCTCTGAAACCCTGCGCAGGTAAGTCTTAATAGATAATAGTCGCTAACAGTCTTCAGACTGATTTCAAAGGAAACCATGTCCTGGATTAATGAATTTGAAACAAAAACATAATCCAAGATACTGGACGTAATTCCATTAGACCAAGTTGCTGTCGGAGGACGATCTCCCAACGTTTGACTGTTGAGGATATGAAGATCCCTAGAGTTCATCAATTCTAACCAATTAGCAGCTCTAAATTCTCTTGAGATGTGTAAGCCATTTCTCAGATTAGGATGACCTGTTCCCTTTCCAATGCAAGGGCAATTAAGATCTCCTCCTACAATTATATACTCCTACAATTATATAATGTGGGTTATATTGCCAGACCCATCTATCCAGGGCGGACATAACAACATTGGTAAACATCATAGTGAAGGATACCAGAGGGCTCCATTAGATGTTAAGCACCAGACCTCGTCGAACCTCCTGGCCCGAAACTTTCTTAACGCTGATAAATTGCTCAAATGAATTTGGGCTCTCAAACAATTCTATTGTCATTCCATTCCCATTTTTAACAAAGGTGACAAGGCCTGCCACTGTGTGACCTCTAACACCCCCATAGGCAGGGGTAAATAGGGAAATGTAACATCCAAAGAGGACATCAGCAGGAGCCAGCTTTCCTGTAAGCAAGTTATGTCCATCTCACCTGTTTGTACGTCATAGTCTGTAGGTAAATGTGCGAAACGTCTCGTCTTTCAAAAAGCCATCCGCCAACAGACTTCTCGTGGTTAATCAGACTTCTGGTGGCATGTATGGCAAACACCCTGTCGTCCCTTCAGGCCAATTTTTCCTTGGCCCATATCCTTCGCAAAAGTAATTGTGCACTTATTTGAGTCTTCGTTGTTTCATGTTAATAATTTTCCTCATTGCGGTTTAGATTGTGGTAGTCAATGTGTCTCTCAATGTTAAATGTTTGGTCACGATTTTTTCTATCCTCCGTTTAGGATTTGTGTGACAGCAAGGCGGGTCTTGAATCAAAGGTGGTAGATATCTTCATTTCAGCTTTCGCTGACAGATTTGAACATTCAAATCCCATTGGAACCAAAAGATGAGCCATTTCCAACAGGGATGTCTTGACAAAATTTGATCGCAAATATAGAATCACCCTATCAGTTATATGTTCTTTGGGGAGTTCCATTATCATGATATCTGCTGATTGAAGGAAACGCAACAAGCCATCCTTTACAGGTAATACACGTTCCACCGTTACCATACGGGTTCACATGGTGTTAATTTCAGGTCTGTAGTAAACAAGCTTTTTATCATGAGGTCTGTTAGGATCTCTCCCTCCCCCCCCCCCCCGGTTGAGTGAGCTGAGTATCCTCTTGGACTCTACCCTGGGCACTAAACTGAGCCCCCCTTTCTGTTCATAGGTGTCCTGGTTAAACGTAGCAAAACTATTTAAGAAAGCTAGAGTTCATCTTTCCGCTAACGTTATGAACGGACTGGCCAATTTTAATACCTGCTGTGAAACCGTGACATTCTCAGTGGTTAAAAATAAACTAAAGCCAAAGTCAAATTGGTCCTCAGGGGAGCACGTTGAGCTAGTTGAGTATATTGTTTTATTGTTTGAACAGTTACCACAACCGGGGCTGAAGGAGACAGCATCTCATTGCGAGTCTTTTCTTCTACAATCGTATAAACTTAGCAGTTTAAACAGTCTTCGCCAATACCCTCAAAACTAACCACCATGTATTCTCTCTTGTCAGATTTTTCATTGAGGTGGGACCCAGTGGGTTAGCCAGGCCCTTTCTTGATGGAGACTGTTCTTTTCTCTGGGTGGGAAGCTGTAGGATTCTTCGTAGAGTAGGACGTTTTTTAATGAAAATATGAGCAGCGTTGCATTTCTTGCTCTTAGGCAATGGTAAATTCTTTATTTTCTTCCTCTGGGGCATCTCCCTGGAAGGCATTCTGTTGAGTTTCCTCTTTTTGTTTTTTGGGAAAATATAAAACGGTTGTAAGTCAGCCGTTATATCAGGCAAAATGTGGCTTTCAGTTAGAACTGATATAGCCCGTGTCTCTGTCATCTTTGTCGCCTTCCTCTTTAAGCTAACAACCTTCTGAGATTCTATCACAGTGTCCCGCCCACTATCCAATCCAGTTTGAGATCGGGTCGTCGCAAGGCTAGGTTTTTCCAATCTCCGAGTCTCAGGATCATTACCTTGAACATTAGATTTTGGGGAAATGTGTGTTTCGCCAGGGTTGGAACAATCGTCAATAGTCACATTAGACAAGTCTGAGTTAGGTGTAGCTAATTGCTCCACCTTTCTGCTTTGCCCCAGTGATTTTATTTGTATCAGTTCCAGAACTGAATTCAGTGGGCGTTTTGTGTCTGCTCTTTCCAAGTGCAGTGCGTCTTGGAGCTTTCTTTGGCTCCTATTTGCACATTCATCCTCGTGGTCCACTCTAGATTGCAACATTGTTATAAAAAACTCAATATTGATGATTTTTGAATGAATCATAGCAAGGAGAGTCGCCTGATTTTTTGTGTTTTCATTCATGGACTCATACAACTTCAAGAATGGTGCCACCTCAATGGTCAAGGCAGCCATCATATTGCATTGTAACTTAAATGCTGTCAAGTTCACACCCTGTTTTGTGTCCTCAAAGGGTTCAGGTGAAAAGACTGAATCGTCCAGTGAAGCCACAGTTGACGGGTCCTGTGGGATCTTAGAAGCCGGTTGATGGGCCTCCAGGTCAGTAGAGAAGGAAGTTAGGAGCTGTTGATCTTTGCCTAAAAGAATCATGTCTTTGGATATTGGATGTTGAACACAATCAATGGGAGATTTAATGGCAGTTTCCGACAAGGCCGAAGAAAACCTTAGTGCCTTAGAGCGTGTATAGGCAAAATATCCTGGGTTTCATCTTTGTGGATCTTACCACACAAGGCTTCTCCTTGCTTGCATTTTTATCCCGATCCGAAGTCGCCTTAGTTATCACAGGCAGGGCCTTTTCCACAGTTTTTTCTCCTTCAGCATGTCAGTTAGACCTGTGCATTCTATCCCCCCCACACAATCCGGCAATCAAGTTTTAGCATCTTTCATTACACATATAGACCCATTTTTTGGGGTCACCTCAGGTAGCGGCAAAACAGCCGTAGACTGTTTTGATGCCTTATGAGATTTTACTGCTAATCCCTCACCTGCAATTTCAGTTTCAGTCTTGTTCTAGGCATCGGAAAAAAACGTAGTGCATCCAACGCAGGTTCCATTACTACTCTGTGGCCAACGCAATGTTTCTCACTTCCTTGCTCTCCCCGACCTCCCAGGCAACATAGCCAACACTCCTGCACACTCTGCATCGCTCCACAACCGGAGAGAGGTTTCAGTGGAAAGCACTGGCTCAGCCGTAGAGATAGGAGAGAGACTGCAAACCTCCTCTGCAGCAGTGTTCAGCAGCAATAACAGAAGTGGCAGGGGTCCAACACAGCCAACACTCCTACACACTCCTTTATGTTATGTTATGTTAAATTGACTTGCACCATGCAACGTTACCTTTTGCATGGTCACCAGGCACGCACGTGGCTCAGTAAGAAAGAGGGCAGGCTGGGTTAGTGAGGGTAGAGGGATAGGATAGCAGAACCAGGAGAAACTGCCGCCTGTGCAGGTCAGCTCCGAGTGCGATTGGATTGTAGGCACTGGTTTGTTGTGTCTGGATGGGTAAAGCCTCGTGTCTGGGATTGTTTGTTTTTTGTGGATGTTTATTATGGTGGTTGTGTGATTTGTGTTTCATGTGTAGGGTGGATAGCCTTTTAGGGCGTGCGCGGTACTTGGGCAGTATGCAGGAGAGGAGCAGGGGTGGTAAGTACAGGGGCAAGCTTCAGGGTGTAGTATACTTTCAACACAGAGGCAAGATTGAGAGGGCAGCAGTACTCTATTCAGTACAGTGTCTGCATATCAAGATTCATCTAAGAGCAATACATTGATTCTCCTAACAATTCATCTAAGTGTAATACATTTGCTGCCCCCAAAATTCATCGGAGTGCAATACATTGGCTACCCATGAAATTCAACTAAGTGCAACACATTGGGCCTCATTTCGACTTGGGCGGTAAGGGATAACGGTCACCGGTAAGGAGACTGGTGCCATTAAACCCTTACCACCGAATTCCGAGGTCCCTTAGTGGGACCCGCAAAGGACGTGTAGTCTGACCACACGTTCTTTACGGGACCCGTTAAGGGACCTTGGTGCTAATAACGGGCCCACAATTACCGGGCCCGTTATTAGCGTCTTCACATTGAGCCCTATGGGGGCTCCAATGGGAATGGGGAATGGCATTTGGAGTGGGGACTTACCGGGTCTGCCTAGGTCGAAATGTCCCGGTAAGTCCCCATATCACCAAACCGGACCCGGACCCGGTTTTGGAGGCAGCCATGGCGCTATGGCTACCTCCAAACTCGGAATGAGGCCCACTGACTCTCCTAACAATTCATCTAAGTGCAATACATGTCCTGCCCTCAAAATGTATCTAAGTGCAATACATTGACTAGCCTAAGAATCCATGTAAGTGCACTGAATTTGCTGCCCTCAAAGTTAATTTAAGTGCAATACATCGGCTACCCACAACATTCATTTAAGTGCAATACATTTCCTGTCCTCAAAATTCATCTAAGTGTAATACATTGGCTACCCTCAAAATTCTTTATGTAACATTGTACTACAAGTAACAATTATCTGTAAAGAAGTATTTCGGCACCCATCTATCTGCAATAGTTGAAAAAATGATTAACCAGAAATTGAAATCCTTTAATGAACACAATTTGTCAGAAACAACAATTATAGAGAATGGCCGATTTGACGAACACACCTCCACCGCTTTGGGTATAAATGGGCCTGAGTAGAGGAGAGGGTTAGAGCAACAAAGCACCTGACAAGGAGGCCTCCTGGGGCTGGAGCATCACAATGAGAAAAGGCAACAGCAAAGCATGGCCTGGGAAACGCTGCAGGCAGGCGACGGCCGCGAATGAAGGATAACGTTAGTTAACAGCGTCATTGGCCACTCATTACCCCAACCCCGAGCGCTTGCAATTGGCGTTCAAACAATAGAGGAAATAAAGAACATTTTCGTCAGAATTGGGCAATGTATTCTTGACATGAAAGTCAGGATGGAAAGCGCAAGTGGATGCCTTTAACGGGCGAACTGTGTCTGATTCTATTTCCATAGCTCCGACGGAATAATGATGACAGAAGCTGCTGAGATGATTGTAAATGTTAGAGCCCCTGAAAAGGTGGACAGAAGGCCCACAGGAAGCTCTCGGCCCAGAGAGGCGGGGAAGAGGAGTGGAAGGTGGCTGTGAAAGCACCCCTTCCCCCTCACTTGCAGGATTGGCACCTACGCCAGCAGCCGAGAGCACAAGAACCGGTACACCGCTGCAAACAGATGCGCACTCCGTACTGGCACACACAGAAGAGGTGCGCCGCTGGCGGCAGAACAGAACACCTTTCTCACGTGCCGATTTCATACCAAACAGGCAGTACTAGAGCGTACCTTTCACATTACACACGCGCACACGCACAAACATGCATGCACACACAAACAGATGTGCAGACGCACACACGAATGCACATATACACACACACATTCATGCACACACATACATGCACACACATGCACACACACATGCATGCAGGCACCGACACACACATGCACGCACGAACACACATGCACACACACACACACACACACACAAACTCACACACACATGCAAGCATACAGAAACACACACGTAACTGACCTGGTAAGAACAGTGGTAACAAAACATGCTAGTAGGGATGGTACACCCTTGCCTGGTGTAAAACATTGGGAAGCAAATCTGTGAAATGAATAAATGTAAGAGGCTAGTTTAGTTACTATAATTCTGAGTAGCATTGGGTCATCCCCGGAGCCCCTGTTCTGTACATGGATGTCCTGCCGTCATTGGCTGCTAGATAAATAACATTGTTTCCAGTGATGTCATCGCTGATGTCATTGCAATGGCGTCACTGTGGTAATGGCCTTTGCAAGGGGGGGGGTCAGAGTTAAGGTGGAGAAGCATAGATTACGCCATTTGTGATAACATCTTTGCTGTCTCGTGTGTTAGCCTGAGCATTGGGCGTGAGTTATGGTTGCATAGCTTCCCATTACCAAACGTTTTTTTTTCTTTTCGATTTTGCGCTGCAACCATTACTTCCCTTTAACAACATTGTTTTCTCTGCATTTCAAGGGTCTTTATTAGAGTAAGCTAATCATAGCATCTCTTTTTATAAGGGTAAAAATAACGTCCCTTTAACAATGTGTTAGGCAGAAACCTGTGCAGTTCCCTTAGGGACCTCTGCACAGGTTTCCAAAATCCAACAGGTGTTGGCAGTAAACCCAATTGGTAGCAGTCTGTACCACCCAGATTTACCTGGTAGCTGTGGCTGAGCAGTCAGACTTCTCTCAAGAAGAGTTAGGCAGAATGTAGAGTATACACATTAGGTACAAAAATACAGTAGCACACGCAAACACTGACCAGAGCTTTGGTATAAAAGTATATAATTATTTATTTAAAAACACACTTGTAAAAATACACTGGCACTAATATGTCAAGCAAGTTCAAACACAGTCACTAGAAATATATACACCTCCCTGATTAATTATTCGACATGTCTTAGGAAAAGAACACCACTTATTATCAACACAGAGATGAGCGCTTAACCAAGATGGCACTCCAATAATTATTTAAAAAGGGAGAGAAAAGGCAGAAATAGTAAAGCACACAATACCAACACTTTTAAAGAACCACAGCAAGTCAAGAAAGGCAGGGTCTACTGTGGAGCAAAAAGTTCATAGGCCAGGCCCATTCTTGGAGAGAGCAAGGCGGAATGTGCCCAAGACCACACAGTTGAAGTACACTTTAAAAGTCTTTGCAGATAGTTCAAAAAGGAGTTAGATCAGTTCAGAAAAGTTAGTTAACAGGTCCCAGGTCACCCCAGGATAGAGAGTCAAGGTTTTACGGGACACCTTGAACAGTCTGTTGCAAGGGAGACCAGGCGGGACACAGTACCTGAAATGGTGAGAAAGCTCCAGCAGGGGCAGTTGTTCCTGGCAGCGGGTGCAGGTCGGTGCTTGGTCCAGGGGAAGAGAAGATCTCGACGTGGAGGAGAGCTGGAGGTCGTTGCACTGCCAGGGAAGAAACCAGCCACAGAGTTTCCTGGTTAAAAGGTACTACCCTTTTATTTGCGGTAGTGGTGAAGCGTGGCTATACGGCCGCTGGGGTGATTCGACCATGAGATGATCCAGGAAGACGAAAAGAGGGCAAACTGGTTAACCCCACCAGTTCAAAGGAAGAAGACTCTCCAGGATGAAGATCTTCTCTGTCGTTGGGAAGTGGTGAGTCGGTTCAGCAGGGCTCCACCGGTGGTGTTGTCGTAGCAGGTCGGCTCAGCTTCTACCTCTTTGGATTCTTTAGGTCCTGTGGTGACTTCTGAAGTTCCAGTCCCCAAAGCCCTGCTTTTATGCAGAAAACCCCCATTCACCAGTCCTAGCTGTCACTCAAACAAGCTAAGTGGTGAGCCGGCCGGCACACCACTGGGCCAATCACACAAGAGTGCGACTTGAGTTGCCGAGGCAACTCAGTCCAGGGTGCCTATTCCCCCCTCCCACACATGCTGTAGACCCAGACAGAGTGGCACCACTTTTGGAGGTGGAACAAAGCGCTCGACTTGGGTTGGAGTTACAGAGGCAAACACAAATGCCTTTTTAAAACCAAGTCCTGGCAAAAAGACCCAACCGTGGAATAAATATTAAATAAATAACCCGGTGGTATCTTTAACATTGCACCAAAAAAGTGGTGCGTTTAAAATGAATGGGAAAATCCCATAGGAAATATTCCGTTGGAATATTTCGCGTGGTAACCACTGCCACCAGCCAGAAACTCGACAAGGGGGGACTGGACAGTGCCCCCTTGGAAAAAAGACGCAGGGGCAATCTAAATACCACTACCGGTACTTCCACAATATGATGGTTTGTACTTGTTCTGTTCACAATTTGAGACTAGTAAAGTCAATGGTGACTTTACATGCCCTGGGAGACAGTAGCCAGTCCTAGGGTATGGAGTCTATGTATGGGGGCCACTATGACACCCCTGTGTTACTGCACTGAGGGTGCTGTGTAACACACTTACCAAAAACACATGAAGCCCTATGGAGTAAAAGACCCCATAGCCCATAAAACACATTACAAAGTCAAAGGACATTCTCAAATCATGCCTAAGAGTGGGAGAAAAAGAATCTCACTCTTAGCAGGAGAAATAAATAAACCCAAAAAATCCAGCAAAGCTACTGGGGGACTCACTAGGTTTGGGAAATTAGCCTTTTCAGAGAATTCTCCCTAACACAATGTTTTTCATTACATTTGAAAGGAGCAACTTAACCATTTAACAACTTTGTTTCACAGATTTTTCACAAGTTTTTATTAGGACAACTAAACCATAGTGTCCCTTTATCAAAGTTTTTCACTGAATTTCAACAGTTTTGTTTTATAACTGAATATGTTGCATGATGTTTCAGTGCTGTTGGTGAGTTCTTCATAATTCCACTTTTCACATATATGACTCCTCTAACAGCATATGTTTTGCAGCGCAGACTGACGAACGTCGCTTTGAGCAGCAGCGCATGTGGGTACAAGCCATGGTTGAATTGTCTTGGGCTTGACCCTCAACCATGGCCCCCACCCCACCAAACCAATCTCTATATCAACTGGACCCAGTGTCCACTAAACCCCATGCGACATCAGGCAGTGGCCAGTGGCCATAACTCCTGCGGCATGGGCTTCCGACATATCGCAGGCCCCACCAATCAATCTACAGTAATAATTGGGCAGGGCAACTTGACCATAATGGTGCTTGAATAAAGTTTATTCAGTGAATTTAAACACGTTTTATAACAGAAGTAGTTTTGATTCTGTTCCACCACTGTACGTACGTTACGAAAAATTCCTCTTTAAAATATATGAAACAACATTAAGAATTGATATGACAGAGCCTTTCGGGGAACTTTGAGATGCATGGGGCTCTGGACAAAGATTGTCTTAGTTTACAGGGAATCTGGATCAGTCAATGGGGGGAGCTCTCTATCTCTATCTCTCCTTTCCTCTTTCCCCTCCTCAATTTTGTAAAAATTGTTTTATACAATTAAACAAATAAAAAAAAAAAAAAATAAAAGAAACAACATTAACGTTCCTTTAAGATCTATTTTTGCAGCAAACATTGATGTGAGCCACTTTGAACAACACATGCTGTGTTTGCAACTTATGGCTGACGTGTCTGGGCCATGAGGTTCAACCATGCCCCAGACCCCGCCAAACCACCCACAATAGCCGCTGGCGTATACTGCAGCCTGGTGCAGTTTCCACTACGCACCCATAATGGGACCATGGCCCACAGACTTTGGCTGGTGACCATGGACTATGGCCACAAACACTCTGCCATGAGCTTCAGAGATGCTGCCGGACCTCAAAGCAACCCATAGAAGAGATTGGGCCTGTCCTCCAGACTGGCCCAGGGGCCACTATACCGCCAATGTGGGACCATGGGTCACGCTACTTGCACCATGAGATTCAGCGATGTTGCCTGCCTGCCCAACGAAAAAACCCACATTGGTCATGGCTTGTAGGCTGGTCCAGTGGCCACTTTACCCCCTTAATTGGACCGGTGGCCACTGTTCATGGCTTGCAAGCATGGCCATTGGCCACAACCCTGGGGCATGTTGGAGGCCTCACTAACCATTGCAGAGTAGACATTGGCATTTCCAGGGAGCAGGCCCAGTGCCCACTTGAACCCCATAGCCAGTTCCCTGGTGGCCATGCCAGTGGACAGATTTCCTGTGGCATTGCCTCAACCCTTGCCCCAAACAATAAGTGCATTGGCCATTGCCACAGGCATGCCCAGACACTAAATAATTCATATCACTATTGTTTTGTACCCACAATTTGGCACTTTTACAAAACTTAAACACAGGACGGATTAACACCAAATTTGTAAACGTGCCCTTTGGGGACCGGGCCAATGCTCGTCATGCAAGTTTGGTGAAAATCCGTCCAGTGGTTTGGACTGCTGTTGCAACAAACATTTCTTTCCCATTTAAGTCAATCTGTGGTTTGAAAGTTTTGGGACCCCTCCTGTGACGTTGGACCCACTTAATGAAACCACAGCAAACTTAGCAAATAGTCTACAGATTTGTTGTAAAGTTTTGTGCAGATTCGTCATGTTGCACAAAAGTAGTAAGAGACCCAATACGTGTTCTTTAAATGGACACAATCTCAAACATTTATATATGTATGCATATTTAAAGAAAAAACTTTCGTTTCTGGGACGTTAAGGCGAGAACTTGATGCAACAAAACCCGTGAAATTCAGCTTAAACCACTTTAACTTCACGCCCCTTGTTTGCATCCTATAAGCACAATGATGACAACACGGATGACATCCATGTTGACATCACTGATGACATCACTGGTGGCATCACTAATTACATCATCTATGACATCACTGATGGAATCACTGGTGACATCACTGGCAACATCACTCACTATTTACATCATATATAACACCGCTGATTACAACTGTGATGGCATCAGACATAATATCATTTAAGACTTAGCTAATACAAACTTTGATTACCTAAATAACAATTTAGGCCGTGGTGGACACAGCCTTTGGCCGTAGCCACTGGCCATGGCTGAAGGCCATAGATAGGGGGCCATTAATGTATTACAATATGCAGAGTATATGGCCGAAGGCTGGGACCACTGACTATGGCCGAAGGCAATGGCTAGTGGCTGGTGAGTGTTGTAAAATATACAGTTGGCATGGGTGAAGGCCGTGGCTAGGGTCCGTTAGGGTTTGAAAATATACAGTGAGCAGGGCCGAAGGCCATTGACACCAACCATGGCTGAAGGCCATGGCTAATGGACTTTAATGTGTTATAGGATGCAGGAGGGATAGCCACTGGCCATGGTCGTTTAGTTTTATGAAATATACAGTGGGCACGGCTAAAGGCAGTACACATTGCCATGGATGAAGGCCATGGCTAGTAGCCCCTTAATGTGGCAAAATATACAGTGGGCCTAGCCGACGGCTATGGCTAGTGTCAGGTTACTGTTGGAAAATATACAGTGGCCACAGCCAAAAGCTGTGTCCACTGTCCATGGCCGAAGGCCATGGCTATTGGCCCCTTAATGTGTTAAAATATTCAAGGGGCACAGCTGAAGGCCATGGGCACTGGCCACAGCTGGTTGATGTTGAAATCTATTCAGAGGTTCCATCAGTGATGTCATAGATGATGTCATTAGTGATGTCACCGGTGATGTCATCAGGTATGTCATCTTTGTTGTCATCATTGTGGTCATACGCTGCACAAGTGGTGCAAAGTTAGGGTGGCCTTAGCTGAATTTCAGGGGTTTTGTTGTGTTGAGTTCTCACCTTAATGTCCCTGCAACTAAGGTTTGTTCCTTGAATTTCAAGGGGTTTGTTGTTCCATAGAATATTTTCTGCACCACTGACCATGGCCTTTGGCCATGGCCAGGGGCTCCGCTTTTTGCCGTTCCCACTGTGTCTTTTAAAACAATACCAGACCACTAGCCATAGCCTTCGGTCATGCCCACTTCCATTTTAAAATATTACCAGATCACTAGCCATGGCCTTCGGCCATTGCTCATTCTGAAACACTACCAGACCACTAGCCTTGGCCTTCGGCGATGCCCACTGTATATTTTAGGACTCTACCCGACCACTAGCTATGGCTATGGAAGACTGACCATTTTAGAACACTACCAGACAGGGCACAGCCTTCGGCCAAGCCCAAAGTCCTTTTTAAAACATTACCAGACACTAGCCAAGGCCAGTGGGCATGGCCGAAGGCTGTGTCCACTCTGTATTTCAAAACACTTGCAACACATCGTTCAAAGATGTTCATCAATCACAGCTTGTTTTATGGCTGGTCACTCAGTGGCTGTTGTGATACATCAAACAACCCCAACTTACTGCATTTCAGCAGCACGGAAAAGGGGAAAAAAGGACAGGATGCAAGAAGAACATATGACCAGGTACTGGCATAGTGACATTCAAAAGCTGGCACCCGTGAATATATGCACAGTAAGGGAACGTATATCCAAAAGTGAAAACAATATATATAATTAGTTTGAGAATAAAATCCCAATATGAGAGAAGTGTTTGTGGTCTTTTGGGTACGCGTCTGCACTGGCAACATGACAACCTGAGTAAAACCCTGGTATCCAAATATTTGAACAAGCTTGCCAACCTAAAAAAAAAACAAGCGGTTGCGTATGCCATCTGAAAAAAGGTTATGCTGTCCACCCACATGTGTCCTTTACTTGTGTCCTGAAAAGCAACCACAATCAGGGGAAAATGACTGCACCCGTGTCCAGGATTACAAACTCGCTTGCCACATTGTGGGCAAATACTCATGACTTGCTTGCCCTCTCATCATTTCCCCCTCCTCACCTCCATGTCTGGCTATCAACAATGCTCTGCTTTATAAAGATATCTTGAAAAGTAGACATACCATACCGTCACTCAAATATATAAATCCCCATAGAACAATGTTAGGCAAATAAGTGTACAATTGTGGCATTATTCCCCCATCTTCACTACAAGGTTACAAATACCATAATGCAATTGAGCAAAAGTCAAATACATGTTCCCTCAGGGTTCTCAGAGAGCACTGGGAACACAAGAAAGGAGCCATCCCCCTCAGGCCATGTTGCTCCAAGTGGTCTTGTAACTTCTGGTAATTTATTAGGCAACATTTCTGAGGGGGCCAGCCGCTTCCTCGCTATGAAGTTAAGCAGGGTCAGTCCTGATAACTGCATGGATGGGAGTTTTAAATGCCTATCATGTCACTGGCCGTGACATTTCACCCCAGATGTCATTGTAGCGATGAAAATATATTTTTTAAGACCCCTTTTTCTCCATTGCTGTGCACAACTGAACTACAGATACCCTTGTCTATCTGTAGTCATTTTATAGCCATGGCAATAGGGAAAATGGTGGGAAAAAAATCTTTCCTGCTCTTCCAAGCCCTCACCAAGTGCTCCCAACTGCTATTTCAGGTCCCCCAAACCCCTGATGGCCTCCTCACTTCCCCTGCCCTCTCACACTCCCACACAACACACACTGTTTCCATGACGCATTTTGCTTTGAAATGTTGGCTATACGCGGCAATTATGTCCATAACCGAGGATATAGAAAAGCTTTTTGTTGCAAACTCATTCCCCAAACCCCGTACAACTCCCACATTTCACTTGGTGTCCACTTACCTTTCCTCCACCTCTAGACTGATAGCATTTACATGTTTTCTTTAACCTAAAACACCTTTTTTCTGCATTTCATTTTCCGATACCCTCGGCTTTAGCCGTGGCTGGCTCTCGCATCGAGCAAAAAGAAAGATATCGGCTGTTTCATTTATAAACTCTCACTTTCTCTGAAATGTACCCAAGATAAAGCTATCTATTTTGGAGAAGGGGGCACCCACTTTTCCATCAAATATTTAAAAAATACTGCACGGAATAACCCCAAATCACAAAAAGGCCTCCAGTCAATGATCAATGATTGTTGTTTTGGACCTGGTACAATTCCGTCCAACGGTTTGGCAAAAATTGACCTTTTTTGTCTATGGGAAAATGAATGGGGAGTCAGACCGACTATTTTTTGTTTTTGTTTTCTTAATAACTTTTAAAATGTTTGACAAATCTTTACCAGATGTTGCAGTCTTAGGGTGCCCACGCGTATTTAATTGACTTCAAGGTTTCTGCCAAATCTGTTGCGTGAGTCCAACGTTATAAGCAATTCATTTTTTCAGGGTTCCTATGGGAGTCCAACTCACCATAACTATAGGGCAGCCACCGCCCCACTATAAAATATGTATACATGTATACATATGCATCAATGCCCTCGGACAGTTATTAAGTTTGCGAACATCAAAGAGATGTCCCCAAAAATCTGAGATATTCTTAGACATTGGAAAAGTAAAAAACACACATTGTTCTGCCCATTTCTGGAGCTATACCACCCCATTCTCACCTGGCCTCACCAGCCGAGAGGTTGTTTCCTTTGTAAAAACAAGTGTTATGTGTTTTGCAAATCCAACCTGACGTCCGATTCAAATGGAAGGGAACAATCACATTCTTACAGGCCATGAACAGTAAGGATGTGAAATTAACTATCGTACTCGGCCTGACGACATTTCAGATAGTGCAAGAGCTAAGGCATAGATAAGGAAGGGAGGGGGAGAGTGGGAAGGAAATGGAAATAGACAGGCAACTACCGTACTAGGCCTGACAACATTTCTGGTAGAGACGGAGAAAACAAAAGGTGAGGGAGAGGGGTGCAGAAATGGAGGCGAGGTACAAAAGAAGCGACTATCGTACTAGGCCTGATGACATTTCAGATAGTGCTGGAGGTGGGGTGGCAAGTAAGGGGAGAGTGGACGAGACAGACGAGGTTGCTATCATACTAGTTCCAGGGACAATTCTGATAGGGAAAGTGCATAGAAGAAAGTAAGGGGAGGAGGGGAGGAGATAGGAAAAGGGAGAAAAGGAGAGGAGGAGAGAACAGAGACTAAGCAGTCAAAAAGAGTGGAGAAGCAAGTGAGGAGAGTGAATTCAAATGCAGAATTCAGTAGTAACACACAATGTTGCAAGCCAGGATACAAGATGAAGATGGGAACAGCGTGATTTACGGCCACCATGAGAAAGGGTGACGCACCGTGAATCAATGAAGTCCATAAAAGTTAAATCCAGCATTGACCACAAGACGGTGATGGTGAAACCAGAATGTATCAGGACAGACTCCTGCAGAAGTAGGCTGGAGGGGGTGGGGAGCAGGGTAGAAGAATCAAGCAAAACAGGCAACACCTGTGTGTGAGAAGGGGGCACAAGGGAACATCACAGGGGGACCAGATGGGTGGGGATAGCCTTTGGGGAAAGAGGGAGTAAACACACGTTGGTGTATACTTACCTGCTGTCTGAACAGGTGTAGGGCCCGAGTCCTCCTGGTCCGAACAGAAATTGCCCTTTTCTTTGACTGCCCTTTGCTTCGGAGTTCCCAGGCGAGAAACACCCTTGATCTAAGAGTTAAGAGCAGGAAGGAAGAGGCAGGGCTAAGAAGGTGGGCGGAGCTTAGGCCAGGTGACCCAGATCCACTTGCACCTGCTCCCCATCTGCAAAGGATAAGAGGCTGGAGGGGTCTTTAATTAGGGAAAAGGGTGGGCGGGGCTTGCTAAGTGGAGGAAAAGAGTGGCAACCAGGAAGGCAAAAGGTGGGAGCACAGGAACAGCCACACTTAATCAAAATGCATAAAATGAGGCAGAACACCCATCATTTTAATCAATGTGCCCCGGAGATAGAAACTGAAGAGCTGACCCTGTAGTAGAAGCTGTGCTTCCAAACACGGAAAAGCCAGCGCAGATCACAGCTGCTAGACAAGTATTTCTAACAACGCAAAATAGGAACAACACAAAGAGAGAACCCCATTGAAAAACGCTTTGATAATCAGTCCAGAGCCTTTGCAATCACACCTGGTGCTTTCAAACAGTGGCAGCTCAAGCATTTGACACACACCTGTATAAGTACGGCAAAGAAATCAGCCACAGAAGTGCACGCTCCACTCCCACACAAACAGGCAACACATAATACCCTTGCAGAATCGTTTCATACGCTCAACATGTAAAGTATGGTTGGGAGCAGTCCAGGCCTCCTCAAATTCACAAAAAGGAAAGAACGTGCACGTGCTTCTTTCTCTCTCTCTCTCTCTCTCTCTCTCTCTCTCTCTCTCTCTCTCTCTCTCTCTCTCACACACACACACACACACACACACACCTATGCACTCTGGCACACATCCACTGCACGCACACACATACACCCAGGCACTCTAGCACACACACATGCACTCTAGCACACACACACACACAAACACTCTACCACACACACACACACACATACACACATGCACTCTAGAACACACACACACACTCAACCACACACACACACACACACACAATCACCCAGGCACTATACCACACACACACACACATGCATACACACACAGACCCCTATCTCTGAAAGAAAATCTCCCCTTTGGGCAGTTCCTTAGGATCAGGCGGAACTGCTCGGAAAAACAGGACTTCCAAGTCCATAGCAAAACACTAAAGGACAATCTAATTGCCAGAGGGTACCCTCCGTACACCATTAGGAGGTCGAATAAGAGGGCGAAAAAAATTCCAAGAGCTGACTGCCTCTCTAAACAAGACCGAACTAAACTAGATAAAATCACATGTGTGACAACGTTCACCCTTGTCAGTAATGCCTTGAGAAGATCCATTTTAAAAAACTGGAAAATGATAAACACAGTCAGGGTAATTCATAGAATTTCGCAGAAAAGTGTCGCAAGCGGCTGGCGCAGAGTGTCCGCGTGCGATTGACTGCGCCAGGCACGTGCGCTAAAACCGATTTCCGCGCACAGCGTATTCATGGATTTCATGCTCCCAAACCAGCCGTGGCGCAGAGTATCGCAGCGACCCTGCAGCAGCGCCAGTAACGCCCCCAAGAACGCCCTCGCGCAAGGAAAAGCCAGCAAAATCGCTAAATCATCGCAAAGGGCTGCGCTAACCCTGGACCAGTTTACAGGGCAGCCAAACAAGGAACGCAAAGCGGGTAACGTGCATATCAGGGGTACACGTGAAGTCATACACGCGATTAGCCAGGGTAAGTGTATTACAGGGGTACACGTGAAGTCATACACGCGATTAGCCAGGGTACGTGTATTACAGGGGTACGCGGGAAGTTTAACACGCGATTGGCCAGGGTACGTGTATTACAGGGGTACGCGGGAAGTTTAACACGCGATTGGCCAGGGTACGTGTATTACAGGGGTACGCGGGAAGTTTAACACGCGATTAGCCAGGGTAAGTGTATTACAGGGGTACACGTGAAGTCATACACGCGATTAGCCAGGGTACGTGTATTACAGGGGTACGCGGGAAGTTTAACACGCGATTGGCCAGGGTACGTGTATTACAGGGGTACGCGGGAAGTTCAACACGCGATTAGCCAGTGTAAGTGTATTACAGGGGTACACGTGAAGTCATACACGCGATTAGCCAGGGTACGTGTATTACAGGGGTACGCGGGAAGTTTAACACGCGATTGGCCAGGGTACGTGTATTACAGGGGTACGCGGGAAGTTTAACACGCGATTAGGCAGGGTAAGTGTATTACAGGGGTACGCGGGAAGTTTAACACGCGATTAGCCAGGGTACGTGTATTACAGGGGTACGCGGGAAGTTTAACACGCGATTGGCCAGGGTACGTGTATTACAGGGGTACGCGGGAAGTTCAACACGCGATTGGCCAGGGTACGTGTATTACAGGGGTACGCGTGAAGTTATACACGCGATTAGCCAGGGTACGTGTATTACAGGGGTACGCGGGAAGTTTAACACGCGATTGGCCAGGGTACGTGTATTACAGGGGTACGCGGGAAGTTCAACACGCGATTGGCCAGGGTACGTGTATTACAGGGGTACGCGGGAAGTTTCACATGCGATTTGGCCAGGTACGTGTATTACAGGGGTGCGTGGGAATTATCACACGCGATTTGGCTTGGTACGTGTATTACAGGGGTGTGCGGGAATTATCACACGCAATTAGGCTGGGTGGGTCCTCACAGGTGTTCCCTGTACACCCTCCACAGCCCCTGCAGGCAGCCCACAAAACAGGGGACTACCCTGCACACCTGCTCATGTCCCCCTGCACCCCCACCCCCCAGCAGTGCAGGGGCAGCCTCCACCAGGCCCCCACTCATGTCTCCCACCACCCCCACCCCCCAGCCACCAGGGGCACCCTCCACCAGGCCCCCACTCATGTCTCCCACCACCCCCACCCCCCAGCAGTGCAGGGGCACCCTCCACCAGGCCCCCACTCATGTCTCCCACCACCCCCACCCCCCAGCCACCAGGGGCACCCTCCACCAGGCCCCCACTCATGTCTCCCACCACCCCCACCCCCCAGCAGTGCAGGGGCACCCTCCACCAGGCCCCCACTCATGTCTCCCACCACCCCCACCCCCCAGCAGTGCAGGGGCAGCCTCCACCAGGCCCCCACTCATGTCTCCCACCACCCCCACCCCCCAGCAGTGCAGGGGCAGCCTCCACCAGGCCCCCACTCATGTCTCCCACCACCCCCACCCCCCAGCAGTGCAGGGGCAGCCTCCACCAGGCCCCCACTCATGTCTCCCACCACCCCCACCCCCCAGCAGTGCAGGGGCACCCTCCACCAGGCCCCCACTCATGTCTCCCACCACCCCCACCCCCCAGCCACCAGGGGCACCCTCCACCAGGCCCCCACTCATGTCTCCCACCACCCCCACCCCCCAGCAGTGCAGGGGCACCCTCCACCAGGCCCCCACTCATGTCTCCCACCACCCCCACCCCCCAGCAGTGCAGGGGCAGCCTCCACCAGGCCCCCACTCATGTCTCCCACCACCCCCACCCCCCAGCAGTGCAGGGGCAGCCTCCACCAGGCCCCCACTCATGTCTCCCACCACCCCCACCCCCCAGCAGTGCAGGGGCAGCCTCCACCAGGCCCCCACTCATGTCTCCCACCACCCCCACCCCCCAGCAGTGCAGGGGCAGCCTCCACCAGGCCCCCACTCATGTCTCCCACCACCCCCACCCCCCAGCCACCAGGGGCACCCTCCACCAGGCCCCCACTCATGTCTCCCACCACCCCCACCCCCCAGCAGTGCAGGGGCAGCCTCCACCAGGCCCCCACTCATGTCTCCCACCACCCCCACCCCCCAGCCACCAGGGTCACCCTCCACCAGGCCCCCACTCATGTCTCCCACCACCCCCACCCCCCTGCCACCATGTGCAGCCCCCAGCAGGTCCTCACAATGTGCGTAATGGTCAGCCTCCACAGCCAAAAAGCCCTACCAAGTAACCCATTCACCCACATGGAAATGGAAATCACATGTTACACCCCCAATGTTCATGAAGCAAATGAACCCATGTCCGTCACACACATATTTTCCAATTGAATGGGAAAACACACAACATGACATGCATGAAACCAATGAGATGAAACCACACAGTGAACAATGTAAAAAAAAATGTATTAGAAAAAAATACGAATGCTAAAGAAAGAAAACTAACTACAATGTAAATGTGAAAAAAGAAGCTGCATGTCCGCATAAAAACACAAAAGTAGAAAATCCAATCCAAAAAATTTTGTCCAAAGTGAAATGTCAAAACTCTCCGTGCAACAAAGAACTATGTACAAAAATAACAAGGGTCCATCATCACAACAGAACTAAGGAAACCTCCTAAAAAACCTACCTAAATATCAACTATATACAAAAAGTGGAGCAGTGTCCGTCGACTCCAAATCATAAGAAAAAACAAAGGGAACCTAAAACTAAAGAACTATATACAAAGGCGGCGGGCAAGTCCAGCGGCTCACTCTGTGGTGTTCCGGGCCAGGGCATCATCGAACTCCTGTTCGATGTCCCGGAGGCGGTCCAGTTCCATGGCCCCGAGGGTCCGCAGGGACGACGCTGTGTCCTCCTCCAACCCCCTGCGGATTGCCTCGAGGCACTCGGCCCGCCTCAGGGCCCTCCGCATGGAGTTCTCCGCCCTGACCATTGTGAGCCGCGCCTCTTCCGCCCGCCGCCGCTCCGCACCTATGGCGTGGCCCAACCGCTGCCACACGGAAGACACTCTCTGTCCTGGGTCCTCCTGCCCTCCGGCCGTTGCCTGCCCCTCCGATGTCGAAGGCCCCGAGCCTTCATGGCTCCCACCATCTTGCTGCTGCTGCTGCTCTGCCTCTGCACGTGCACTGCCTCCTGCTGCCTGCACATCCTCCGCCGGCTGGGGTGCAGTTGTTGATGTGGCCACCCCTGCTGGACGTCCGACTCCCGACTGTGGCAGGGATGCCTCCTCCACCAGCCTGGCCGCACTGTCAGAGGCAGCTCCACAGGGCACCCAGGTGACTGATGGGTGGGAAGATGGCACAGAGGACGACTGGCGCGTAGGGGGTCCAGTTGAGGAGGGGGTCGGAACAAGCCCCATCAGACGGAGGAATCCGGTCTGGGTGACCTGTCCCAGCAGGCTGACGTGGTCAACGAGCCATTCGAGATGACGTGCAGTCTCTCCATGAAAAGACTGCAGGTCACCTCGCATGGCCCGTTGACACAACGCCACACCAGCCAGGACAGGCTCAACCCGGACCTGGATAGCCACGTCCGCAGGCAGAGGAAGGCCAGTTGACGTCAGCTCATCCCCTGCCTGAAAACGGGTCTGGACGTAGGCATCCCTGCTGGTGCAAGATGATGCAGGGACAGGATCGGGGACAGGATTGCACACAGGCACCTCCGCGGCCGCCTGTGCTGCCTCCTGTCCCTGGTCCTGCACTGCACCACTAGCACCAGTGGGATCCCCACCTCCAGACCCTGTCTCTGGTGCTTGCGCGGCCCCCTCCTCCACCAAACCCCCCACCAACCTGGATGACTCTGTGCCATCTTCCCCTGTTGGGCCCTGTGGGGTCCCAGCTGCCCCTTCTGCTGCCGAGGAGTCCAACTGCAACCTCCGCCTCTTGGACCTCCCCCCGGCAGCTGCGGCCTGGGACGCGGCACCGG
Source organism: Ambystoma mexicanum (assembly GCF_040938575.1). Taxonomy (NCBI): domain Eukaryota; kingdom Metazoa; phylum Chordata; class Amphibia; order Caudata; family Ambystomatidae; genus Ambystoma; species Ambystoma mexicanum. The sequence continues at coordinate 64,656,980 of NC_090938.1, forward strand.
ACTCCTCACTCCCCGACGAGATGACAACACGGGAGGGGAGCCGGGCCTTGCGTCTCCGGCTGGCGGTCGGATCCCCGCCGCTGTGCTCCACAGCACCTTCTCCGCCCTCTTCATCAGTTGACGCTGCAGACAGGGAGAAACAAAACACTGGCATCAGGGCACTGTACAATGGACACATACACGCATGACAGTTGCACATGAGTGGCATTGGCAAACCTCAGACATGTCATCACAATCCCCAACACACATGTCATTGCAACTGGCACACATGAGCCATACCACAGCCATATCGCAACTGCCACCACCATCCCTACACATACAACAGCATCAGCAGCCAAAGGGGAGCCATACATCACATGCAACACAGGAAGTGCACCACACATGTACACACACCACCACACTTGCATGCATGTCTACACCTCTGCCAAGTGTCGCACTGTTCAGACGGGCATCCATGTCACATCTGCCAATCAGGCTTCCACATACCGCTGTCACATGCATCCATGTAGCATCACTGTTGCACCTTTGACAAATACACACACATGCACATGTACACAGTGCTCATGCATGCAGCCGAAAACAACATACATGCCTGACATCACGGACATGTCTACTTACATACACATTCATCCAAACATGTGTGCACGCACAACTGCATTTGCCATGCAAGCCCACACACACAAGCACCATCCATGTCTCACACATTACAGCCCTCGCATGTGTCAGCCCCACGGCCCTGTACACCCCCACCCATACTCCACCCCATACAAACAGATGTGCAACCGGCACAATGGGGAATGATCACCACACGCCCTGCTCACAACCAGGATGCATGTACACTCACCGCTCGACTCCAGACGGCTCTGCTTCTCTAGGACCTGGACGTGGAGCGCTGGGGATATGCGTTCCAGGACCCCCATCTGTTCTTCCGACAAGTGGCCCCGGCGCCCCTTGGCATCCGCTGCCTTCAAGAGGCGCCGGGCCTTGTTCAGGGTCCTGGACCTGAAGTCCTCCCAGCGCTTCCTGACATGTTGTAAGTCCCGGACTGCCACCCCCTCCGCGTTGATGGCAGTCACGATGTCTGTCCAGATCCGAGTCCGTCCTTCCTTGTCGGCGCGGGAACTTCCAAAGAGGGCATCATACTGCCCCAGGACTTGCTCCACCAGGACACCAACTTCGGTGGCACTGAAGCTGGTGCCCCTCTGCCTCTCTGGCCGGGGGTTGTCAGTGGTCACAGATTGTGTTAGCCCCGACATGACAACCCCAGAGGCAGGAGTGGGTGGGCAACTGGGTCCTGGGGCTGGGCTGTGGAGCGATGGAATTCCAGTCGGGAGTCTTCTGTTCCAGCAGGGGTGGTCACAGCAACAGCACCCCTGGCTGATGTGCAGGCAGCAAATGGCAGTGCACGTGGGCAGCAGGCAGTCAGGCAGCAGCAGATAGCAGGTGGGAGCGTGCTCGGGGCTCTGGGGGGCAGTAATTCGGCCTTCTGGGCAGGAGCGTGGTCTCCCGTGTGCTCACGCGTGGCCAGCTTGGTACGGAGTGAATTGGCACGTGAAAATCCTGCACGTCAGCGTGAAAACCGAGGAAAGGCCCTTAGCGCGTAAGCGCGTCAGCACGCATACGCGATTCCATTGGACCAAAGGCCCTCAGCGCGTAAGCGCGTCTGTGACGTGACCCGCACGGGTGTTTCCCACACAGCACGTGATGACAGAGCACACGTGGATAGACTGCACGTCAGAGTCTCATCGCGTGTAATTGGACAAAAGTGCGTGTACACGCGATTGGCCTATGTACGTGTATATGAGGTGTGCGCGGACACTTACACACGCAAGTACGTCAGCGCACCTGTATCCGGGTGTACGGCCATTTCCACCAATCACACGCAATGAGACTCTGACGTGCAGTCTATCCACGTGTGCTCTGTCATCACGTGCTGTGTGGGAAACACCCGTGCGGGTCACGTCACAGACGCGCTTACGCGCTGAGGGCCTTTGGTCCAATGGAGTCGCGTATGCGTGCTGACGCGCTTACGCGCTAAGGGCCTTTCCTCGGTTTTCACGCTGACGTGCAGGATTTTCACGTGCCAATTCACTCCGTACCAAGCTGGCCACGCGTGAGCACACGGGAGACCACGCTCCTGCCCAGAAGGCCGAATTACTGCCCCCCAGAGCCCCGAGCACGCTCCCACCTGCTATCTGCTGCTGCCTGACTGCCTGCTGCCCACGTGCACTGCCATTTGCTGCCTGCACATCAGCCAGGGGTGCTGTTGCTGTGACCACCCCTGCTGGAACAGAAGACTCCCGACTGGAATTCCATCGCTCCACAGCCCAGCCCCAGGACCCAGTTGCCCACCCACTCCTGCCTCTGGGGTTGTCATGTCGGGGCTAACACCATCTGTGACCACTGACAACCCCCGGCCAGAGAGGCAGAGGGGCACCAGCTTCAGTGCCACCGAAGTTGGTGTCCTGGTGGAGCAAGTCCTGGGGCAGTATGATGCCCTCTTTGGAAGTTCCCGCGCCGACAAGGAAGGACGGACTCGGATCTGGACAGACATCGTGACTGCCATCAACGCGGAGGGGGTGGCAGTCCGGGACTTACAACATGTCAGGAAGCGCTGGGAGGACTTCAGGTCCAGGACCCTGAACAAGGCCCGGCGCCTCTTGAAGGCAGCGGATGCCAAGGGGCGCCGGGGCCACTTGTCGGAAGAACAGATGGGGGTCCTGGAACGCATATCCCCAGCGCTCCATGTCCAGGTCCTAGAGAAGCAGAGCCGTCTGGAGTCGAGCGGTGAGTGTACATGCATCCTGGTTGTGAGCAGGGCGTGTGGTGATCATTCCCCATTGTGCCGGTTGCACATCTGTTTGTATGGGGTGGAGTATGGGTGGGGGTGTACAGGGCCGTGGGGCTGACACATGCGAGGGCTGTAATGTGTGAGACATGGATGGTGCTTGTGTGTGTGGGCTTGCATGGCAAATGCAGTTGTGCGTGCACACATGTTTGGATGAATGTGTATGTAAGTAGACATGTCCGTGATGTCAGGCATGTATGTTGTTTTCGGCTGCATGCATGAGCACTGTGTACATGTGCATGTGTGTGTATTTGTCAAAGGTGCAACAGTGATGCTACATGGATGCATGTGACAGCGGTATGTGGAAGCCTGATTGGCAGATGTGACATGGATGCCCGTCTGAACAGTGCGACACTTGGCAGAGGTGTAGACATGCATGCAAGTGTGGTGGTGTGTGTACATGTGTGGTGCACTTCCTGTGTTGCATGTGATGTATGGCTCCCCTTTGGCTGCTGATGCTGTTGTATGTGTAGGGATGGTGGTGGCAGTTGCGATATGGCTGTGGTATGGCTCATGTGTGCCAGTTGCAATGACATGTGTGTTGGGGATTGTGATGACATGTCTGAGGTTTGCCAATGCCACTCATGTGCAACTGTCATGCGTGTATGTGTCCATTGTACAGTGCCCTGATGCCAGTGTTTTGTTTCTCCCTGTCTGCAGCGTCAACTGATGAAGAGGGCGGAGAAGGTGCTGTGGAGCACAGCGGCGGGGATCCGACCGCCAGCCGGAGACGCAAGGCCCGGCTCCCCTCCCGTGTTGTCATCTCGTCGGGGAGTGAGGAGTCCGGTGCCGCGTCCCAGGCCGCAGCTGCCGGGGGGAGGTCCAAGAGGCGGAGGTTGCAGTTGGACTCCTCGGCAGCAGAAGGGGCAGCTGGGACCCCACAGGGCCCAACAGGGGAAGATGGCACAGAGTCATCCAGGTTGGTGGGGGGTTTGGTGGAGGAGGGGGCCGCGCAAGCACCAGAGACAGGGTCTGGAGGTGGGGATCCCACTGGTGCTAGTGGTGCAGTGCAGGACCAGGGACAGGAGGCAGCACAGGCGGCCGCGGAGGTGCCTGTGTGCAATCCTGTCCCCGATCCTGTCCCTGCATCATCTTGCACCAGCAGGGATGCCTACGTCCAGACCCGTTTTCAGGCAGGGGATGAGCTGACGTCAACTGGCCTTCCTCTGCCTGCGGACGTGGCCATCCAGGACCGGGTTGAGCCTGTCCTGGCTGGTGTGGCGTTGCGTCAACGGGCCATGCGAGGTGACCTGCAGTCTTTTCATGGAGAGACTGCACGTCATCTCGAATGGCTCGTTGACCACGTCAGCCTGCTGGGACAGGTCACCCAGGCCGGATTCCGCTGTCTGATGGGGCTTGCTCCGACCCCCTCCTCAACTGGACCCCCTATGCGCCAGTCGTCCTCTGTGCCATCTTCCCACCCATCAGTCACCTGGGTGCCCTGTGGAGCTGCCTCTGACAGTGCGGCCAGGCTGGTGGAGGAGGCATCCCTGCCACAGTCGGGAGTCGGACGTCCAGCAGGGGTGGCCACATCAACAGGTGCACCCCAGCCGGCGGAGGATGTGCAGGCAGCAGGAGGCAGTGCACGGGCAGAGGCAGAGCAGCAGCAGCAGCAAGATGGTGGGAGCCATGAAGGCTCGGGGCCTTCGACATCGGAGGGGCAGGCATCGGCCGGAGGGCAGGAGGACCCAGGACAGAGAGTGTCTTCCGTGTGGCAGCGGTTGGGCCACGCCATAGGTGCGGAGCGGCGGCGGGCGGAAGAGGCGCGGCTCACAATGGTCAGGGCGGAGAACTCCATGCGGAGGGCCCTGAGGCGGGCCGAGTGCCTCGAGGCAATCCGCAGGGGGTTGGAGGAGGACACGGCGGCGTCCCTGCGGACCCTCGGGGCCATGGAACTGGACCGCCTCCGGGACATCGAACAGGAGTTCGATGATGCCCTGGCCCGGAACACCACAGAGTGAGCCGCTGGACTTGCCCGCCGCCTTTGTATATAGTTCTTTAGTTTTAGGTTTCCTTTCGTTCTTATTATTATTTGGAGTCGACGGACACTGCTCCACTTTTTGTATATAGTTGATATTTAGGTAGGTTTTTTAGGAGGTTTCCTTAGTTCAGTTGTGATGATGGACCCTTGTTATTTTTGTACATAGTTCTTTGTTGCATGGAGAGTTTTTACATTTCACTTTGGACATAATTTTTTTGATTTGATTTTCTAGTTTTGTGTTTTTATGCGGACATGCAGCTTATTTTTTCACATTTAAATTGTAGTTAGTTTTCTTTCTTTGGCATTTGTATTTTTTTCAATACATTTTTTTTCCCATTGTTCACTGTGTGGTTTCATCTCATTGGTTTCATGCATGTCATGTTGTGTGTTTTCCCATTCAATTTGAAAATATGTGTGTGACGGACATGGGTTCATTTGCTTCATGTACATTGGGGGTGTAACATGTGATTTCCATTTCCATGTGGGTGAATAGGTTACTTGGTAGGTCTTTTTGGCTGTGGAGGCTGACCATTACGCACATGATTGGGGATTGTGAGGACCTGGTGGGGGCTGCACATGGTGGCAGGGGGGTGGGGGTGCAGGGGGACATGAGTGGGGGCCTGGTGGAGGTTGAGCCTGCACTGCTGGGGGGTGGGGGTGGTGGGAGACATGAGTGGGGGCCTGGTGGAGGGTGACCCTGCACTGCTGGGGTGTGGGGGTGATGGGAGACATGAGTGGGGGCCTGGTGGAGGGTGACCCTGGTGGCTGGGGGGTGGGGGTGATAGGGGACATGAGTGGGGGCCTGGTGGAGGGTGACCCTGGTGGCTGGGGGGTGGGGGTGGTGGGAGACATGAGTTGGACATGGGTGGGGGCCTGCTGGCAGGTGCCCCACAGTGCTGGGGGGTGGGGGTGGTGGGAGACATGAGTTGGACATGGGTGGGGGCCTGCTGGCAGGTGCCCCACAGTGCTGGGGGGTGTGGGTGGTGGGAGACATGAGTGGGGCCCTGGTGGAGGGTGCCCCTGCACTGCTGGGGGGTGGGGGTGGTGGGAGACATGAGTGGGGCCCTGGTGGAGGGTGACCCTGGTGGCTGGGGTGTGGGGGTGGTGGGAGACATGAGTTGGACATGGGTGGGGGCCTACTGGCAGGTGCCCCACAGTGCTGGGGGGTGGGGGTGGTGGGGGACATGAGTTGGACATGGGTGGGGGCCTGCTGGCAGGTGCCCCACAGTGCTGGGGGGTGGGGGTGCAAGGGGACATGTGTTGGTGTTCATTAGTTCAAGGAGACATGTGCCTTTGCTGGGGGGCATGCCCATGTTGGGTGGGCTGCCTGCGGGACATGACCAGGGATGCAGGGTAGTCCCCTGTGGTGTGGGCTGCCTGCAGGGGCCGTGGAGGGTGTACAGGGTACACCTGGGAGGACCCACACTGTCAAATCACATGTGGGACTCCCCGGCACCCCTGAAATACACGTACCGTGCAGAAATCGCGTGTAAAACTTCCCGCGCACCCCTGAAATACACGCGCCCAGGCTATTCGCGTGTAAAACTTCCCGCGCACCCCTGAAATACACGCGCCCAGGCTATTCGCGTGTAAAACTTCCCGCGCACCCCTGTAATACACGCGCCCAGGCTATTCGCGTGTGGAACTTCCCACGCACCCCTGAAATACACGGGCCCAGGCTATTCGCCTGTGGAACTCCCCGCGCACCCCTGAAATACACGCGCCCAGGCTATTCGCGTGTGGAACTTCCCGCGCACCCCTCAAATTCACGCGCCCAGGCTATTCGCGTGTGGAACTTCCCGCGAACCCCTGAAATACACGCGCCCAGGCTATTCGCGTGTGGGACTTCCCGCGAACCCCTGTAATACACGTAGCCCGCTCCCCCAGGCCCGATCGCGTGAGGAACTTCCTGCGCACCCCTCAAATTCACGCGCCCAGGCTATTCGCGTGTGAAACTTCACGCGAACCCCTGAAATACACGTAGCCCGCTCCCCCAGGCCCGATCGCGTGAGGAACTTCCCGCGAACCCCTGTAATACACGTAGCCCGCTCCCCCAGGCCCGATCGCGTGTGGAACTTCCCGCGCACCCCTCAAATTCACGCGCCCAGGCTATTCGCGTGTGAAACTTCACGCGAACCCCTGAAATACACGTAGCCCGCTCCCCCAGGCCCGATCGCGTGAGGAACTTCACGCGAACCCCTGTAATACACGTAGCCCGCTCCCCCAGGCCCGATCGCGTGTGGAACTTCCCGCGCACCCCTCAAATTCACGCGCCCAGGCTATTCGCGTGTGAAACTTCACGCGAACCCCTGAAATACACGTAGCCCGCTCCCCCAGGCCCGATCGCGTGAGGAACTTCCCGCGAACCCCTGTAATACACGTAGCCCGCTCCCCCAGGCCCGATCGCGTGTGGTACTTCCCACGCACCCCTGAAATACACGGGCCCAGGCTATTCGCCTGTGGAACTCCCCGCGCACCCCTGAAATACACGCGCCCAGGCTATTCGCGTGTGGAACTTCCCGCGCACCCCTCAAATTCACGCGCCCAGGCTATTCGCGTGTGGAACTTCCCGCGAACCCCTGAAATACACGCGCCCAGGCTATTCGCGTGTGGAACTTCCCGCGAACCCCTGTAATACACGTAGCCCGCTCCCCCAGGCCCGATCGCGTGAGGAACTTCCCGCGCACCCCTCAAATTCACGCGCCCAGGCTATTCGCGTGTGAAACTTCACGCGAACCCCTGAAATACACGTAGCCCGCTCCCCCAGGCCCGATCGCGTGAGGAACTTCCCGCGAACCCCTGTAATACACGTAGCCCGCTCCCCCAGGCCCGATCGCTTGTGGAACTTCCCGCGCACCCCTCAAATTCACGCGCCCAGGCTATTCGCGTGTGAAACTTCACGCGAACCCCTGAAATACACGTAGCCCGCTCCCCCAGGCCCGATCGCGTGAGGAACTTCACGCGAACCCCTGTAATACACGTAGCCCGCTCCCCCAGGCCCGATCGCGTGTGGAACTTCCCGCGCACCCCTCAAATTCACGCGCCCAGGCTATTCGCGTGTGAAACTTCACGCGAACCCCTGAAATACACGTAGCCCGCTCCCCCAGGCCCGATCGCGTGAGGAACTTCCCGCGAACCCCTGTAATACACGTAGCCCGCTCCCCCAGGCCCGATCGCGTGTGGAACTTCCCGCGCACCCCTCAAATTCACGCGCCCAGGCTATTCGCGTGTGAAACTTCACGCGAACCCCTGTAATACACGTAGCCCGCTCCCCCAGGCCCGATCGCGTGTGGAACTTCACGCGAACCCCTGTAATACACGTAGCCCGCTCCCCCAGGCCCGATCGCGTGTGGTACTTCACGCGAACCCCTGAAATACACGTAGCCCGCTCCCCCAGGCCCGATCGCGTGAGGAACTTCACGCGAACCCCTGTAATACACGTAGCCCGCTCCCCCAGGCCCGATCGCGTGTGGAACTTCCCGCGCACCCCTCAAATTCACGCGCCCAGGCTATTCGCGTGTGAAACTTCACGCGAACCCCTGAAATACACGTAGCCCGCTCCCCCAGGCCCGATCGCGTGAGGAACTTCCCGCGAACCCCTGTAATACACGTAGCCCGCTCCCCCAGGCCCGATCGCGTGTGGAACTTCCCGCGCACCCCTCAAATTCACGCGCCCAGGCTATTCGCGTGTGAAACTTCACGCGAACCCCTGTAATACACGTAGCCCGCTCCCCCAGGCCCGATCGCGTGTGGAACTTCACGCGAACCCCTGTAATACACGTAGCCCGCTCCCCCAGGCCCGATCGCGTGTGGTACTTCACGCGAACCCCTGAAATACACGTAGCCCGCTCCCCCAGGCCCGATCGCGTGAGGAACTTCACGCGAACCCCTGTAATACACGTAGCCCGCTCCCCCAGGCCCGATCGCGTGAGGAACTTCACGCGAACCCCTGTAATACACGTAGCCCGCTCCCCCAGGCCCGATCGTGTGAATAACTTCACGCGAACCCCTGTGATGCACGTACCCTGCAAATCGCGTGTGACACTTCCCGCGCACCCCGGTATACATGCACACGTATTTTTTGTCAGCGGGTGTCCGTGTTTGTGGGTACCCCTTTGCACGTCATTTTTCCTGGAGGGCCACAGTATGGGACATTCATCATGGCAGTATATAGGTGCTATTTGTTGGCGCACCTTTCGGCGCACATTTCTTACAGCCGCAGAGACGCTACCGCCTCCTTTCTTGTGGCGGTCGTGTTTGTGCCTGTGCGCTGGTTTGAGCGTGCGCTTTTTTCCCCTATTCTATTCCATGAATACGTGTTGTAGGCGAGCGTGTGGGCGTTCCGCGCAGTTGTGCCCTGTACTTCCCCCGTGACGCCCACGTTTTGGCAAGTTGTTCCCCATTCCGAGTGTTACGCCCGTGTTCCGCCTACTTTTATTGCGTGCGCCGCGCTATGTGCGAATTTCGCTGTGGCCTGTGCGATTTTCGCTGTGACCTGGCGCACGCTGTTAGATGGCCTGTGCGCCAACGTGCGCCAACGTGCGCCGCGCACTTTTTTTTCGCACATCCGCTGGTTTTCTCGCGCACGGCCTTCCATGAATCGACGTGCGCTGCTTTTTGTGCGATTTTCGCACGTTCACTGCGATTTTCGCTATTCCACTGCGAATCGCACGTTTTTGCCCACTTGCGCCGCGCTAATTATTCCATGAATCGGCCTCAGAGTCTTTTTCCATTCCACCTCCCCGGTTTGCTTTTAAATGGCTACAAAATCTTGGTGATAGACTAGTACATACATATCCCAGACAGCCCACCAAAGCACCTACACAACCAACACTATGGGGTTTGCCCCCAGTTGTAGGCCACTTTAAATGTGGAAAATGCTTGATGTGCAATTACACCGAAAATGCTAAATGTATCAAGCTAAAAACCGGCATTTGGACGTTCAAATCATTCTCAAATTGAGCAACCAAATGGGCTATCTATTGCATCATCTGCCCATGCAAACTTATGTACATTGGCAAAACAAAACGCACTGTCAGGACTAGAATAGGGGAACATCGCTCCTGCATCAAGAATAACATTAAAGATAAACCACTAGTAGACCATTACAGTAAGATGAAACATTCACACAATGACATGACATGGTTTGTCTTACAAACCCTTGATGCACACCCCCGAGGAGGAGACAGGGACCTTAACCTGCGGAAATTAGAGCAAAAATGGATTTACAAACAAGATTCTGTGAAGTGTGGACTAAATCTGTATATTGAATGGAACTTGTTTGTACATAAATAGGCTCCGGAGTGACACACATGGGCTGTAGCACTTTCTCCCATTGGGCTTCCCATAATCAGTCAGCTCCCATATATGGGGCCACTTCCATCTTTCAGCTCACGCAGGTCAACACTGTATAGTACCTGCCCTCTCTTATTCATTCCCATTGCCATATGGGTACTAGCCATGGATATCTATTCAGACATGCCAACTACTAAACTGGGCTTTTTGACACATGCAAGCGTGTGACGGCTTCTATAGGTCATTTTATGACTGTATTTTTCATCCAGTGAAGTTTGCCGCAAATAAAAATGTCAGAGACATGTCTCTTTCTGAGTGGTGCACTTTTTTGCGCTGAGTCTTGCTAGGACCACCGCGCTTATATATTATTGGCTTCCCTTTTTTTGGACACTCCAAGATGGCTGACTCCGTTTATCAGCTGATGGAGTTCCATACTGTCCAATTCGGGGCCTCACTGATCCGTTCCCGATGTCAAAGGGTTAGTAGCCACTGACACGCAACACGAAGCACGGCCAGCCTATAAGGCTTTGACACACATGTTTGCCCCTCCTTGGTGCGACTAGACTATCCACTCAGTAACATTGACTACTCAGGCACAAATACGAAATTGCATTTTGTTTACTGTGTCGTGTTCGAATCCGTTTAACATTACCGCACCAATAGAAGTATGGCCTGATGTATACATTCTAAGATGGCCGACCTTTTTTGCAGCTCATTCATGGTATCACGCGAGTATGTAAGGACGTGATAGACATCACATGATCCACTGGATCCACTCGAACTTGGCGATGCCGCTACAACAGAAGGACAGAGAGCTCTAAATTTGCAAGTAAGCCGATCCTTACCCAAATTAGAGAATAGTTTAATACAGGAAGCGTAACAAGGACGATTCACTGAACAGTGCTTCATTCACTTTCCCGTGTCATTTAGAACGCAGCGAATATTTGTGCCAGAGTCGGGACGAACTTCACCAACAGTGTGGTTACGCCCATTCCGAATAAACCACCGCTGCGTTCTCCAATGTGACTATCTATAGAAGGTAGGAGGACATGTACATGTACTTCTGTATAATACCACATGGGATAGCACCCAGGTACCTGATGACGCATTTTCTTGCGTCTCTCTGTTTCTTTTGTGTCTCTCACACAGCCAACTACGGCCATTACTGGCATTTTCTTGCCCTTCCAGACTTACATGGAGTGCTAAGCCACAGCGCCTGACCCACATAGAACACCTTCTTGAAGTTCTACCGTAAGGCACCATGCTAGTTATTAATGTTTTTGTTAAAATGGGGCAAGTGTATAAGTATAACTAACATCTGCTGTCCTATGGTATCGCATTAAATGTGAAATCATACAAATATGTAAAAAGAATACACACTAAATAGCCTAATGACATAGATGTTAAACAATTTAAAGAGATATATACATGATTGAATTTTGAATATATCCAGGTTGCACACTAGTCACGATATGCAAGGGCTGGTTTTCATTTTGAACTGTTGTGGCATCTGTCACTTGTGCCATTTACAATATAGCTAGTTTTTAACATACATGTTTGTTTGTAGAGTTACATCCTTAGACATCCTACACTTACTATGAAGAATACGACACCTGGGTCAAAGCTGTCGTTTTTCCGTGTCCTGACGAAAGCCTTATCTGGTCCCACATTCATCTAATGGACAACAGTCACCCTTAAACTCTTGAAGACTGTCTTTTAAGGCTGGAAATAGAATCATCCTGTCGACACACTCCCCACACGGGTTCATGTTCACACATTGTCCCGACTGGGGCCCTTGTAGAAGTACTGCCATCCTTTGTCTATGATATGAAGTCACTCTTGTCATTACTAACACCACCTTAGAAATATAATAGGGTTGATGTATAACTTGAATCAAGCAAATAGATTCACGTGATTGTTTACACATGATTCCTTGCTTAACAGGACTGTGATTTCTTTCTGTTTTGTCGTATGTTTTTTTAACAATTGAACTGATCATGTTCCATTCTTTTAACATGTATTAGAAAAATTAAATATAAAAAATTGTTTTCTCTGATTGACCAGCTGATGTGCACTTCTTGTGATATTTGTTTTGATACAAGAATGTGATTCACCCTTTGCCTCCACCTAGTCCACATATACCAGTTCAGTAGTGTGACACCAGTAGGTAGTTTGTTTTGGGAATCCTCCCTTGTTCTACACACACAGACATACAGACACATGCACACACACACTCACATATAGACCCATGCACTCTAGCACGCACACACATACACCCATGAACTCTAGCACACACACACAGAAACGCACAGAAACACACACACACATACACACATGTACTCTACCCCCCCTCCCCACACACACACACACATACACCCAGGCCCTTTAGCACAAACGCACACACACATGCACACAGTGCCTATCTAGACTCAGACCAATGCCTTGTTCAGTTCAGCAAGTTAGGGGCCACGGTCCCTTCTCCTGGATGCTGTCTACAGTTCCTACAATTCTCAAAATAAATGTACCTTGAGGCAAAAGTATTGACTAAACTTAAATAGCACCAATCGGCCGGCTACGAGGCGGCATCAATGGCTGCTGTACATATCCTGTGTATTCTTTATTCTAGGTCAAGTGCAGCTGTCACCCCCAGGGAGTTATTAGTAATGAAAGTGAGACACTTACATGCAGGTATCCTTCAGCACACAAACACACAAACACACACAAACACACACACTCCTAAGAGCTCCCTTGGCAATGCCATACGTTTCCTTGCCATTCTGTCATTAATCCTGAAATAATGTGCTTAGCCTCAAGCTCACTCTTTCATTTCTGGGTAATGCAGTGGGGTCGTTATGGGCTCTGCCAGTAATCGTTTCTGGCCAAGATGTCCTTAAGGTTTGGTGCTTTTCCTGTGGTTGGGTTTAGGCTTCTCTTATTGGCCCTGCCAATGTGCCTTTATTAAAGTCATTGGCCCTGCGCCTGCTAGTCCATCCCCAGCAGGGTTCATAGCCCTAGTCCTGGCAGAATTAGTGGGTGGTTGGTGGGTGAGGGGCGACACCATGTATACATGGCTCAGCGCTCGCCAATTGGCCCGCTCTCGCTGGATCCGAGATCCGGCATCAGATATGTCGCCGGATCTGGAAAATCCGGCCAGCCTCATCCCTTAATAGCCCATTATAAACCAAGTGCTCGAAGTTTGTTTCATTTTTATTTATTTTTTAAAAACCCAAACCAAAGCAGTTGCCGCACTACGGTATGGATTGGGGGCAGAGCCACACACAGCACATTGGTGCCATGAGAGCTCTTCAGGCTCCGCCCCATGCCTATGTCACAGCAGGAGCCAATGCAGACTGAGGGCGAACTTAGGTGCTCGAGCCCCCAGGTTCGCCGTGGGGCAAACACCCTGTGATGAGTAGAAAGCGCACTGTGCGCACAAAGCAGAATCCATTTGGAAAATACAATGATCACCGAGCCCCCAGCTTTGCGAGCTCAGTGATCGTTGCCTTTCCCAAATGAATTCTGGTATTTGCTGTTTTTTGGAACATGCTCGGCTGAGAAAGATGGCTTAAAAAGTACACAAACTATAATAAGGTATGCTTACTATGGTTTGTGTACTTCTCAAGCAATTAAAGAAATTGCGCCCTTTTTAAGCTATTATCTGGAACATTTCCTTTGATCAGAGTTCAACTGTCAGCTCTGCCCCCCTCTGAACTCTGCTTCCTCAGAACTCCTCCCCTCCTCCAAACTCTGCCCCCCCACGAGCCCTTCTGGGACCCGCCTCCAGATTTTTCTCATTTCCACCACTGGCCTAGGGTGACCAGATTTTTCACACAAAAAACCTGGACATGCCATAGACATAAAAGTAGGACTAACATAAATAAATAAATAAAATACAGTCCGACTTCTATATCTATGGCCTGTTGCAGGGGCTCGGCAGGGGTGCGCTCACATGCACACCCCTCTCATTGGAGAAAAGTGGCCGGGGATGGGAAGGGGGAGGAAATGGGGGCGTGAAATGCTTTTCACGCCCCCATTCTCGCAGTTAGAGTTGCGCCGGGACCCGATTTCGCGATTTCGAAATCGGGTCCCGGCACAAACAGTGACCGTGGGCACCCACCATTGCAAACCCCAGATGGGGTTTGTAAAATAAAAAACTATCGCGACCCCGGGACGGAGGGCGATTTCCCCAGACTGTCCCAGGAAAACTGGGACGTTTAGTCACCCTACACTGGCCCGAAAGGCGACAGAAAAGAAGAAGGTAAACGTACCTGAATCCCCGGCGGGGGACCATGGCAGCCTCCAGCCATGTGGAGGCTCGCAGCGGGGATGGCCCTGCTTCGAGCATTCTCATTGGCTGAAGGGTTGCCATGCCCCACACCGTGGACAACGCGTCTTGAATCCCGTCCGAGAATCGAGGCATTCTCGGCTGCGTAACGACCTGGCAAGAGCCAAACAGAATGTTTTTTACATTCTGCTTGACTCTCACCGGGTACTAAATATATATATCAACCCACCTCGTGTTTCAGAAGAAGGCAAGCACAGCACCCATATTGACTTGGGTTCATACATATAACTTGCGGATATAAGACTTCATGATTTCTGTGGCCTTGTGTTTAACACTTTTGTCTCTCGGTTCTTCAGCCCTGGGTTCGCAACCAACCAATGCTTTAATTTTTTTAATTTTATTAAAATATGGGTATTGTAACACACAAACGTGCTGGCCCCAAAAGATCTCTGTGCCAAACTGGGCGCGCCAAAGTGGGTCTTGCGGCATAACGTCTGCGCCAAACCGGCTTACGGCGAAATGGGGAACCGACCCCAAAACCCTGATTTCAGTGGGTCAGACGTTCAGATTCAAGATATTGAGCGAACAAGTATTATGCCACCTGTTCCAGAACTTTAGAGTAATGGGCGCCAAGATAGACAGGCCACTTGTTCACAGAGCGGCACTGATTAGCCGAGGGCTTCTTCCGGATGGGGGGAGGGGCATTATTGATTTCAGAGGAAGATTCCAGAGAAGAGGGAAAGGTTCAAGAGGAGGAGTGGAAACAGCAGGTGAAGCAAGAAATGAAAGCGCTTGTTATTTTTTGGGTGATTTCCGCTATTGTAACTAAACTATGCAATGATTCTGGGTGAACGAACGCCAGTACAAACATTATGGAAACTGCCATTTTTGCAATCTTGCCTTTAGCTAGACATTGAGTGTGTGTGGCGCGGGGGTGCAGGGGTGAGCCATATACCAGGAAAGGTTTGCTTGTAAACAGAGCCAGCAGCTAGCCAAACTGCAGTCTAGTAACAGAGAATGGGGCATGAAAGTACATGAAAAACAGTCTGTCCCCAATCTCCATTCCCCTCAAAGCAGAAACAGCGCCAGGAATGGAGCGAACCTCTGAATTATTGAACCTTCCCGGCTCCCCGAGGAGCAACCCTTAGACAAGGCGATCACTGCTGCTCCAGAGGTGCATTCGGGAGCCGTGCAAGGAATTAGAAATGCGACACTCGGCTGCCTGGAGGAGGCATGGTGAATAGAGTTGGCGGGAAATAGACAAGAAATCAAAACCACATATGTGGTAAAAAGCAAGAAGGAAAGCACATGCGCTGCCCTAAAGGGGCTCAGAGCGCCAAGGCATAACAGAACTGAGGGGTCAAGCCCCACCCTGCCTGCTGCCTCAGTAGGGAGGCACAGACAGGAAAAGGAGGTTGGGCCATATACTATGGACCCTATATAGGGTACCTGCGCAGGGGAGCGGCCTCTTTGCATGTCCTCTCCGCTCCTGCAGCAGGATCAGCGTTGTCCGTGGTGTGGCAGCGCTTGGTCAAAATCCAGTAGAGAATACAGAAATACTGAGAAGGACTTTACGCTCGCCCAGCCCAACCTGCCCGCAGCGCCCCCCAAGCAGAAGGCCGATCAGGTGTGGAGTACGGCAGTCGAGAACGATCGAGGAATGGTTCAGCGGTGAACAGCATCAGGAAGCAGTACCTGACTCCCCCATCAGGGAGCAGCAACCTTGAAGGTCACTTAACAGGGGGCAGGAGGGCTTGCAAGAGGTTGGCACAGGCACCGGAGCAGGCAAAGGTCTCCCGGAGTGGCAGTGATCTTTCTGAGGAAGCCGAAGGCCGGATGGGTGTGGGTGTGTGAGCATGCAACCCCTACAGCCCGCTAAGGCGGCACAGGCATCCTGAGGAGAGCAGGGGTTTGATTTCGGCATTTCGGTGTCCCGACAAGAGGAAAGACCCTGCAAGCATGGAGGCCATTTGCTGAACAGGGAAGTAAAGACCAAGAAAAGACTACAGAGTGGGCGGCCATCTTGGAAGGGATTGAGGAGCAAGAACCAACATACAAGGGTTGAACTGAAAGAGCAGAAGGACCCTGCAGCAGGGGGTACCAGTGGTGGCCATATTGGAATGGGAGAAGGGATGAATGCTGTGGGCAGTCAGGGAGCTCAAATAATCTTGGGACAAAGATTTAGATCTCTGGAATAAATTAGTAAGGACACCAGAAGTCCAGAAGGAGAAGCAGGGGTGTCGGCCAATGGTGCTGCAGCATTCCTCAGGTGGAATGGGAAGCAGTAGCAGCAGCCGAGTTGGAGGCAGTGATGACTCATCCTCCTCGTCACTCATCTTCCTCGTCACAGTAAAGAAAATAAATTAATACATTAATAAGAACTTTACATTGCTGTCCTGCGAAGCCTGACATGCAACAGGCACCAAAACAAATGCAAGGAAGAATGAAAAGTCCTGAAGAACAGGCCTAACTACAGAGGAGAAGTCGAGCAGCCACAAGAATCAACGGCGTGGACTGGCTATAGCACAGGCAACAGCAAAGAAAGAGAAGGAGCAAGAGGGCTTCGTAGTGCTGGAAGACACCAAGGGAGAGGATCACATGCCAGATACCCCCCCGGAGAGTGGGCGGCCGGAGCCCAAGGAGAGGGCGAGTGAGACATTGGGAGAATACTCTGAAGCGCAAGAGAGAGAGGACGCAGCTCTAAAAAGAAAGATCATGGAAGAGGAGAGCGACCCACCAGCAGACAAGAGATCGCAAAGAGCCAGGAAGTCTTTGTGGAAGGCGGCGGAAGCTAATGACAACAACGAATCCCTGAAGCAGAAGCAACAGGCGAATGCCAGGTCTAAGAAGCCACTAGGGGCCTTGAGGGCAGCGGCAGACAGGACGCGTCGGGTGAGAGGATTGCAAAGATTGTAGAGACGCATGTAGAAAGAGCGCTGAAAGGTTTGCTTGGCAGCAGGCGGGTGAAGAATGTGAATTCTTGCAGGGATAAGTATGGGTTGCAGGTCGGGGGCAAATGTGGAAGGGTGCACAAGCGCAGCGCTGGAGGAGAGAAGAAGCCCAGCGATGGGGGGAAATGATGTAGCCATTGCGCACGGGTAGCGCAAGTGAGGGGTACAGCAGTACCAAGTCAGACACCGCAGGGATGGGGCACAGCCCCCAAACTTAGTGGTGGAGATCAAGCAGGAAAGGGGGGAGCTGGTCCCCCACCAAAGGGCTTTCCTGGGGAAGCATGAGGGCTCAAAAAGAGGAGCGTCCAAGGGGCAGAAATAATAGCAGACATGCACGCATCGTCGGTGGGGGTCAGGAGGGGCCCGGGGTGCACACCCATGACCACATGGGCTTCAGGTTTAGTGTGGCATGTGTGAAAGAGGAGTATATGGGTGCACAGACAGGTTAAGTAAAGAGTCTGAAAGTAGTAGGATTTATAAATAAGAAATGTATCAACAAAGGGTAGTGTTCAGTATTACAATCAGTCTTATGGTGCAATCGGGCTGTCGTCACAAGGCCACTTGGGACAGAAGAAAGCAAAAGAATCCAAAGCTGTGTATTGCTACACAGCAAGCCCAGATGCACTCAAATAGGGAAAAAGATATCCCTCTATTTCTATTAAAAGTCATTAAACATTTGGTGCCAAAAGAGGCGTAAATTTTACGATGTGTTAACAACATGTGAACTTCTCTTATTTGCAACAGAAAGGCTCATTTAGAGCATTTGGCAGTATTATTCAGGATAAAGTATACAGTCATAGAGGTCAAACCGATAGAACAATCAGAACGAAAACACTAGAGCTGACTTATGGATTTTAATCTTCTGAGTCCAACAAGTCGTACATTAGTAAGCAAACAGTAGTACAATCAGTGTTCCCTATTTGCACATGGAAAGGCCTACAAGTGTCCTTTCCATGTGTTGGACTCACCTCCTGAGGGAGATTTAAAAGGACCAAGGGTCACTGGCCACCCAGAAGCCTAACACAGCGGGTGGCCGCATGGTATAAAGAGGAGGGACACCCCCCATCCCCGTCAGCTTCCAGCTTGTGCTAGTGGGAAAAAAAAGCATAACGGTACTCCCTGCAGCCCATTAGCCGTGCCAGCGAATGTGTTTCGCCCAGACCGAGATGCTCTGGGAGGTTTGGGGAGTGGTGAGTTGACTGTAAATAAATGAAGGAAAAGAGAAAGGTGAAAAGGGGGGTGCCAAGGAATGTGTGAGAGGAAAGGTGCTGCCGATCGTCTGGGATTGTAGTCATATATTGAAGGTTATTGTTTTCTTTGAAGTGATAGTGTGACATGTTTAAAATAAACTCTGGCCTTGTTATGCCACAAATGAGGAAAAACTGGTCTGGCCTCAGTCATTTAGCCAAGGTGGGCTACAACGGGATGTTATGTATCTTGCCAGGTGGGGGGCGAGCAGTACCCGATTGCCCATGTTAGCACATGGCGCCGCCCCGAAGGGGCTCAGAGTGCCAAGGCATAACAGGGCAGAAGGGGCAAGCCTCCCTCCCCACCTGCTGCCTCAATAGAGAGGCACAGGCAGGAAAAGGAAGTGGGGCCATATACTATGGCCCGTATATAGGGTACCTGTGCAGGGGGAGTGGTCTCTTTGCATGTCTGCCCCCCCTGCAGCAGGGTCAGCGCTGTCCCACCCAACCCACCGTAACATGTAACTTTCTTTGCAGGTTGTCTAATGACTGTGTTTTTTTGTCACAGACGGTAACTCAGGCAATCGAGCAGTGCCTAAACTAACCTCCTGAGGGAGGTTTAAAAGGACCAAGGGTCACTGGCCAGCCAGTAGCCTAACACGGTGGGTGGCCGCATGGTATAAAGAGGCGGAGCACCCGCCATGGTCATCAGCTTCCAGCTTGTGCTGGTGGAAAAGAAAAGCATAATGGTACTCCCTGCAGCCCGTCACCAGCGCCGGCCAATGTGTTTTGCCGAAACCGTCAGGCTCTGGGAGGTTCGGGAGTGGTGGCCTAAGTTTGCTGGAAAGGAATGGACAAGTAAAAGAGAGCTGGGTAGAAATAAATGAAGGAACAGAGAAAGGTGAAAAGTGGGGGTGCCAGGAATGTGTAAGCAGAAAGGTGCTGCCTATCATCTGGGATTGTAGTCATGTATTGAAGGTCATTGTTTGGTTTGAAGGGATAACATGAAATGTTTAAAATAAACTGCAGCCTTGCTATGACACAAATGAGGAAACGCTTGTCTGGCCTTAGTTATTTATCCAAGGTGGGCTACAACGGGATGTTATGTATCTTGCCAGATGGGGGGCGATTTTAGGTCCAAGGAGGCGAGGGTGGAATACTCATGGAACCTGTTCTCGCGTCTGTAAACATTGTGCCGGGTGCTACGGCGGGGTGCAGTATTCTGTACCAATATTAATATTATTATCAGAACTGCAGCAATAAAGCGACAGGTATAGGCTGACATGCAAGAAAGGAGGGGGCATCCAGGTTGGATCTATCCTACCCTCGTAGGTCATAAACTTTGAATTGATTTAAGTACCTCTTCCTAACAAGAAGGAAAGCTGCACTGACCAAACTGAAAGCGTGACCGGAGCCCAACGTCACAAAAATCTAAACGAATTAGAGATTATTGTTTCTATATGCTAATGATGGGCTGCGTCATCCGCAATGCGTCTGACGTCACCCAACGTATAAATAAATGCATTTCCAAAATGGCGACTGAATGGCCATGCATAACGCCAGCGTTAAACCCATTGGAGTATCGGGCCTAAACCACCCGGACTATTGTGAGTGTTTGGATTCTGTGCTTCTGTTACTTTTGGTCTTTTGGCTTAGAAGTAAATAGCTACGTGCGTTACATGGTGTTTTTTGATTTTGGGAATTTGGAAGTGAGGTGCATCCTTGTGGTGGAATTTTTTGAGACTTTGGATTTTTAACAATAAGGACTGAGGTAGGGTAGAACATTGGACCCATATGGTGATGCAGCAAGATGTTAAGTAATCTTTCTGAGACTGAGTTTAAGTAACATTATTACATTTTGATAATAATTACTTTTTCCAGCGCAGAGATGGACTAAGCTATGAGGATTTTACTTTAAGAGTTGGTGTTATTTTTGGCAAGGGACAGAGCAATCAGCACTTGGTAATGGAATCTTGATGTATTTCACTTGGTTTATTTTTCACTTTGGGTGAATTTGTGATTTTTGAAACTTATTTTGTCATCACAAAGACCATTTGCACACTATTTTTGGTTTTGTTGGTGGTGGTACCGTCCCATTGGTTTTGGATATAGTTGTTCATGTGGAAACTTCCACCTAGGTGGATCGGTGAAGGTAACCAAGACAATGTGGGTTGGGATGCTATCCAAATTATTTTAAGATGTCCTATAATATGGTTGAGTTAATATAAACTAACACTGTTTCTTTCTCCCCTGTCCCCCTCCCCTTGTTCATTGTATACCCCCCCATGTGTATCATGTAAAACTTCTTTCTCCCATTTATTGTTTTGCTGGTTTTAATTTTACACGCTAATGATTGTTTTTTGTAAATACTTAATTAATGACATTTTGAACTGATGGATGTATTTTGGTGTGGCATAACATCCCTGAGGAAGACCCTTGGAAGGTTGGCTCTTTGAAAATTAAAATATTTGGAACTGTACAGTTTGCTGTGTTTATGAAAATCTGTGGGCTCGGCGCAAGTGGTCAGACTAACTAGTTAGCGTGTATAGGGTAACTTTGTAGTGATACGACTCAACCGATATTGCGTCAGTGAAGATGACGAGTAAGAAATCCATATGCTGTAAATGACCAGCATTTTTTCATTTATAGCTTTCGGCTATCAGGTGGTGCATAAGCGTCACGTGTTTGCCAAATCTATTGCATCGGGAGGAAGATGGCATGTGAGAATGGACACACAGCTTTTAGGTGTTGTTTGGCTATGCTCCCACCCATTGACTACCCATGGTTCTGCTAATCCCTGTTGCCATTCGCACCCAACTACCCGCCCCTTCCTGCCCCAAGACACATCCTCCTAGGATCTCTTTGCACTAGCTTTATCAAGCAGTAATACCACGTTTTCCCCTGCCATTATTCTATCTAAACAGTCCTCTTGCGATTGAATGGCTTAATTGCAGTTGTTAATGTGTTACTGCTTCAAAAAACATGCCTTAACCAAGTGTGCCTTCATGCACTTGATTTATAAGCAGTACTTGTGTTCCTGCACTGAAGACCTCTTAAATACAGTAATTGGCAAAGCCAACACTTTTGGCCTGTGCATAGTCTTAGATAAGCATTTGCCAGGCACTGACATCATGCTTACATAAACAACTAAAACTGCAAGTTTTTCCACTGCCTGTTTAACATTATTTTTAAATTAGGTGCAATCTGCATTTTAAAAGTGAAATCCCTGGGCTGTCATTGGGGACATCATTTACCCTTGCTATATGTTGTTTGTAAAGCAGGTTCCAAGCCACTGCAAGGGACTAAGTAACGTGCATGCACTGCCCTCTTTCAACCTCATGCTGTCGCAGCAGTCTGTGCCACCGGTTCCTATGTCTGTTTCTGATGTTCATCGCTTTCTTGGATGCCAGTTTGCACGAGAATGCAAAACGAAAGAGTTATTGATGGAGGTTTTAATTGAATCTTAATCACTGCCATTGCTCCGGGCAACCCTCCAAACCTTGGTTTTACAATCTATCAATGCTTTGCATCCCTCCATAGCACCAGCCATCTTCCACGTCGGCCTGCACTCTCTTGCCCCAGACCAACATCCCCTTTTCTAGCACCCCTTCTGCCTTCACATGATCAATAGGGCCACCGTCCTTACATCTCCCTAAACCTTCTTCAGCCACAATCCCAGATCATACTTTTTCAAAATGTTCTAGAATCTTCCGAATCGCTCATGAGCATTTAAGGGCATTGACAAATGACACTGAGCAATCTTCATGCAAATATATATATATATTTCAAATACGAACGGCATCAGAAGAGACTGTTCAGGCGAGCAGCACTCCACGTACAAAAATGTTCCAAATGACGTAATAATCACGGGCAACCAACAGCAAACACTGCAACGCCGGTTGTATGTTATGAAACAACCTTTATTTTTTATTTGCAGCAGTTAAAAAATCCATTAAATTCTCCCAGTGAGAGTTTTCTTGCCAGACGGCAGTCTGACGCGTTTCGCCACTACCCAGTGGCTTGTTCATAGTCACTCATCACCCACAGGAAGTTCGTTTTTATAAAAAACACACACCTCAGTGAAAAACATAGAAAAGGTGATTTACAGACTCAACATGATGGCTGTTAGCCTTTTTGGCTTGGGCTACTAATTCTCATTACCAATAATGTAAAGTAACTATCAATTTAACCTGTTGAGTATGTATTGTACAGACAAAACCTGGCTTTTAAGCCGGAGCAAAGCAAACACAATTAATAGCCTTTAGATGTTAATGTTATTCAACTAAGCAATTACATATTACGCAATCCGTAATCGGAAAAGCGGTGCTTAGTCGTGCGTGCTGCAATGTTGTTAGCATTGTGTTATGGACTTCATTTTTTAAAACAAAGAGTTTAACATATTACTCCAATTTGGAAACCAAGAATATGTTCACCAAGTCACTTGTAATGAATGAATTCATCATCACTAATGATTTTTGAAAAAATAATATTTGCCAAGTGAATAGGCATAGAACAATCTCTACCCTTAGCCATGGCAAAAATAATATAATGCTGTAAAATCTGCGAAAAGAATTTGCAGACCGAGGTAGTCATTATATATACCTATCACCATGTCAATGGGGATGTATGTGATTGAAATTAGTATCTCACTTAGTAAGCAGTGTTGTAAAAATGTAAAGTGCATAGTGCGTATTCAATATATTCAGGGATATTCCAATATACATTGTTATTTTTTATGTGCAAAAAATGCATTCCTATGATATAGATAATTTCTCATTAAAAAGAACAATATTGTCATATTATAAAGTGCATAGTGCAAACTATTGATGTTCTCTAAAATGCTTTGATACAATAAATATTTGCATAGTACAACACAGAGAACCAGATATCTTGCAGTATCACATACTAAGGATCTACCTCAAATAATACATTACAATGATGTATTCCTATATTTGCTTTTTTAGGCATAGTAATATCAAAATGGGTATAAAGGAGAGAAATGTTCTAAAGTGCCAAGTGCATATATAAGACAAAGAGTAACACAGTCCTAACACTAAACTAGATTTCTAATCACACTATTGTAAAAACATCAGATCACTTAAAGATGTATAGAAGATACCACTACTCAGATACCATGCTAAAATTGTGTTGTCATCAATAAAAATGCCTCCTTGTGTACACAGATTTGCCAAATCAATTCAATATTAGAGTCGAATTGTAAGTCACCACAAAAAGTGAAAGATAAAAAGTGATAAGCAAAAAAGGAAAGAAAGAAAACTTTGCTCAGAAAGTCAAACATATAAGGTTACAATGTAAGGTCATTAGAGTTGATGAGCTGATAGGGGTACTGTATCATATTAAGTATAGTCCTTATGTCCCCAAAAAGGTGTAGAGCTCCTCATCAATATTATGTCCCACCGTGGTCTTACTCTCAAAGTCTAAAATATATTTAGTCTCTTCTTGTCAGAGTGTTCTCTCATTATCACCTCCCCTGGGACCGGGAATGACCTTATGTATGCCAAAAAACGTAAGGTAAGCTGGGTCGGCATTATGCATTTCCGAAAAATGTTTAGCCATGGGGTAAGAGCAGTCCTTGTTGATAATGGCTCTAACATGTTGCAAAATACGTACTTTGAGCTTGCATTTGGTGCTTCCAACGTACCATTTGAGACATGGGCACATCAAAACATACACCACCAGTTCAGATTCACATGCAATTTTGCTGTTAATATGGACCAGATGTTTCAATATTGGATGCTCATAGCTTTTACAATTACTTGCGTATTTGCAAATCTTACACCTGGTACATTTAAAGAAACCAACTCCTGTTGAGGAAAGCCAATTGGTATTCATATCATTCCTTTCCACGGCCATATAGCTTTTCACCAATAAGTCTTTTATGGAGGCGCTTTTACAAAAGGTAATATCGGGATACTTATGTAGCATACCACCTATGTCTTTATCTGCTTTCAGCACTTTCCAGTACTTATTAACTATCCGTTTGATGATGCTTGAGTGGCTACCAAATGTCAAAATTAGCCTGGTAGTGTTTTCCTCCTCGTCTTTTGCTAGGTCCTTCTTGGATGTTATTAACATTTGTGTCTATTCATTTCTCTGACCTTTAGATATGCCCTTTCAATGATCTTTTTTGGGGTACTGCTGTTGTTGAAAGTTTTGAGCCGTTACTTTACTAGCTAAGTCAAAATCCACAATTTTGCTGCAGTTACATCTGATGCGGATAAACTATCCATATGGAATGCTCCATAGAAGAGTCTTGGGATGGGCACTATTTCAGTGTAACGGGATGTTGGCACCTGTGATTTTTTTGTAAAGGCAGGACTCAATTTTTTGCTCCTCTATCTTGACTTCTACGTCCAATAATACGATAGATTGGCGGCTGTGGTGTTCCGTGAATTTAAGATTTACATTGTTGGTGTTGAGTAGTTTAACAAATTCACACCACAACTCAGCGGAGTCATCCCAAATTATGAATAAATCATCAATGTAACGAAGCCACAACACGATTTTTTCATTGTACTTTTTGTTAACTTCTGCCCATACTGTCGTTTTCTCCCAGTATCCCATCATTAAGTTCACAAATGATGGTGCGAAAGTCGTGCCCATCGCAGTTCCTTGGGTTTCAGTGAAAAAACTTAGATAAAGGGAAGTTGCAATAATAAAAAACTATGAAATTCAGTGAAAAAACTTTGTTAAAGGGATGTTATGGTTACAAGTAAAACTAAAAACACCTAGAAATTCACCTGTTATGGTAAGCTAAGCAACCATAACTCGCGCCAAGGAGTCAAAGAGGATAAGCCATGTACATAGGACATATTTCTCTTATATTAAGTAAAGGAGTGAACATCTGCGAGTGCCAAATATTGGACAATTAAAAAGGCAGAAAGCATATACAAGATGGAGCAACCAAGTCTCCAGAGGCCAAGAGGAGTAATAGCACCTAGTTTAATTGAATCAAATAGCACTAAATACAAGGACGGAATAGAGAAATCAAGGTTTCCTCACACGTGGTGCAAGACCAGAACACAAAGCCTATTCTTAAAGCTTCAGGTGAAGATAGCAATGTACCTTCACTTCCTTTAAAGTTCAGAGGAAGAGAACAGTCAGCACGGTCAACTACAGAGAAGAAGCCTTGGCTTAAGGCCTAACTGTTGAGAGATGGTAGGATAACTGACCAAGTGGGCAGTGGTTTGACATTGTTCTCCGCACCTGTGTTTAGTTTTGTTTACGTGCTGCTAATGAGCCGAATGTCCAAGGTTGGAAGAGGATGCCAACCAATCAGGATGGCCTCTGCGATGATGGAATATACATTGTTGCAGAAGCCAATCCGCTGCTATTATTCTACTATTATCCGTTAGAGGTTGTTCTAGGCGTGCCTACCAGATAAGGGGCAACCAATGAGGTTACTAACACCTAAATAAGCTATAGGTAAATATGTTCCCTTAACCAATCCCTCCGCCAGATAGGTTTTTTACTACTTGCCACATAGGATGACATCATAGCTGATATATATTGAGGTATTAAGCCTTTGTGTAATTGAAATGTGTTTGAGATTGCGTAAGCTGCGACTTGTTATGCCTGCCATATTTCCCTACTTATGCTGATAATAAAGTAGTACTTTGCCATATTGTTTCAGTTTATTTGGGCCTGAGATCAGTTATTGTGGTTATTCCGTCGAGCACTTGATATACTCCAGGTGCTACTGCACAGCAACATAGAACCCCTGGTGCTCAGAGCAGATCATTAGGGATAGGTGGCGTAGAAAACCAGCCTTCCTAAATTATCTTGGCTGGGTATATCATGGAAGATGGATGTCTAATTTTGCCAATATATCTTACCTTGCTTTGGTGCTTGGCTGGGGTGTGGGACCTTTGAGAATCTAAAATGAAGTTGGGTGCACACCATAGTTGGTGCCATATTAATTACCAATGAATACATCAATAAATAGGCCCACAGAGACACCGAGTATGGGTGAGCGGGCATGAGCCATACAATGTGAATATTGGCAGCTGAAACCTCTTCTAGTGCAGACTCTCTGCAGCTTCACAGGCCCTGATTGACACTTGTCTGGGCAGGAGGCTAGCGCTGGCAACCTGTAGGGAAGCACCGAATGTAACCATGAGAATCTACCGTTCAACGATACACTTGAACCCCAGTGCCTGCTTCTAATTTGGGGTGTACTAGACCCTTTGCCCAGCCTCAGTGGGCAGAATCTCACCCTCGCCTACCACTGGAACACCAACAGGACTGTTGTGGCACCAACACTGCCGCCACCTTTCTCAACCGAAGTAGGGTATTGTTACCTGTGCGATTTTAACTGTAGTGAGTTGATCGCTCTGGTGGTGTTGTCGCTGATTTTGTCGTCTTCTTTTAAGGTGATACTTACAAGAACTCTGTTGCTGAACCACCTAATTAAGGGTGATTAAGTCATTTTAAGCAGAAGCACTTGGTACCATCTGCTCTTTTGAGCGGGAGAAATGGCAGCGTACGCCCTCTGACGCTCCATATGAGGTGTCATTCCATGACCTTTCACCATCTTTAACTGGAAACTGCAGAAAGCCACTTAATGCTTATTGATAAGCCCACACAAATAGGCTCTATGTTCTTAGATCACCAGTTTTTTGTTTTTATTGCAGTCTTTTAACAAATATTTTTGGGCGAAAAAACTGATATTTTTTTTTATTTTTATTTGGGGAGTTTCACCCCAAACCCCACCTTCCCTGTTATCTAGTACCTATTCCCCACACACTCCTACCCCTTATATTCCATTACCCACCCACCCCATATTTTTCAATCGTTTTTTTCGGCCAAATATTTTTGGCAAAAAACTCTGTGGAAAAAAAAGCCTGGCGATGTAACTACGTTGTACCCACAAATAACCGGAGAAAAATATCAACTGTAAAAGATATGCTCCAATCAGTTCTCAGGTTGCTTAAATCACAGTGGTGCATTGCAGCCCATATTTAAAACTGCCTATGTTTCTAACTACCCATTTCTAATGATTATTTCTGGTGTATATTGAAGTCATAGTTCGAATGGAGCACTTGTTTTACTGAACAAAGCACAATCTGTAAACATAGAATAACTTTATGAATCATTTTCTGATACAAGTCTCTCATTCCAAGGTGGACACTTGTGGTACACTCATGTTTTATTCTTTCGAAACATCTCTATGAGAAAGGGGAAGGCATCAAATAGCATCAGCGAGGTCTCCTGGATTCTTTGCATAACAGCAAACATCATTTCACAAATCGAAGAGCACAGATGCTTTATATGTGACACATATGCCCATAATGCAAGGTTGTGCTCTTAGTCACTAAGTGCATAATGCACATTCGGCTTGGCACTCATTTTGTTTTTCGCAACCCCCACTGCTCAATAACCAATATCATCGTAGGTCCTCGGTAGTGTAATGGACAATATGGCTTGCATTGGGCATTCGTTCATTTTTTTTATGAATTGGTATATTTGATAGATTGGCAACCTTCTCTCACTATTGTATTACCTCTTTGTAAGGACAAAGATTTATTTCAGTGTGACCAAAGTAATATTTACATTCTCACTGAAGGAAAAAAAAAGAACACACGGAAAAAGAAATGTGCTTATTTGTCCACTTCTTTGGAAACCAGTGCTTATATTTCCCAGGGTTCAGCGTTTTTGTTTCTATTGATGATTGCAATTTATCTGATCCCCGAAATTGGCATGATGTGGCGACTCGCGGACGCGCTCAAGCGCACGCGCGGGCGCTCCAGCGTTTGACTCCCTTCCCCCGGATCTGGAAATTGATGAGGCGTTTGCGCGGCCATTCGCCCAAGTTTCCAAGCGCCCTCCCATGACTGCACATGGCAAATGCCCGGCGCGGTCGAGCAAAGAAGCAGCGATTTATTACCCTGGGCTCCAGCGCCTTTCAAATTTAGGCGACAAGACGTCGCCTTGTCCTTGGAGGACGGTGGCGCAGTCTCTCGTCCTGTGTGCGCGGCAGTCAAAGCTGAGTACTGATGTCTGCTGTACCCAAAGGCGAGAAACACACCTTGTGCTATGTTATAGTCATTGGCTAGCTGTGTGGTACCCTCAGTGACCCGGGGACACTTAATGGTGTGACACATCCCAGAATGACAGGGGTTCACCTGCCGCCTCGTTGGCTGTAACACATATTTTTGAAAAAGTGCATTATTATTCATAAGTGCTTCAGGCCATTCGCAGGCTCCTACAATGTGCCCAAGTGCCACTGCGTAGGTTCCCCGGTCCCCGTAGAATTTATTTAATGCCTGAAACTGCCTGTATCTTCTTCCAGAGGCCTCCATCTTCAGGGAGGTTCAGGCAGGTTTGGGGTGATTCTTGGGAAAGTCGTACACAAAAAAACTTCAGATGGAACAGATGGGAGCGATCGGGTGGTCCTGGGGGGTGGGTTTATGACGAAGAAATGGGGTACTGTGAATGTGATCCGAGTAGGACAGCACATTGAACTCTGCAGTAAGATATCTCAGTAGTGTAATGCACCTGCTGCAGAGATAAGTGTGTAAAGTGAAGGAGCCAGATTTGAATCGGGGTACGGAGAACTCAGCTATTCATGAAGTCGATCAAATTAGTCAAGTTGAAGTGGTGAGTTGTAAGACTGCACTGCGTATGGGCAGTCCCCAAAGAGTATGTATTTATTGTATTTGTTGGTAGCGCCCATACCCGGAGGTATCACACCGTTGAAGTACATGGTTTGGAAAACATTGTGATGTTACATGGCAATCTGAGCAATATGGTGGTTACATTTTGTCATAGGTCAGGAGTCCGGTACAGAGTGGGTAGGGTAGATTGCAGTACATTACAATATTTGTTGAACAGTAAAGTTTTTGCTTTCTTACAGAAGAGAACGTAGGCAGGTTCGTCTTGGATGTGCTGATGGAGGGCGTTCCAGAGTTTGGGAGTGATGGTGATGAAGCAGGAACCCCCGGCTCTTTGTCTGGCAATTCTGGGTATGCTCAAGGCAGAGGTGGTGGAAGAGTGGAGATGGCACATGTTGTGTTTCTTGGTGATACGGTTGGACAGATGGGGGGCTGTGTTGTGTAAACAGCGGTGGGTAATGGTTAGGCGTTTGAACTCAATGCAGGCTTTGATGGGAAGCAAGTGAGCCTCCCGTCTGATGTCGGAGATGTGTTTGGAGTGCTTCAAACCCCAGACTGCTCTGAGGGCTTTGTTTTGGACCAGTTGGAATTTGTTCATGTTTTTGGTGGAGGTCCTGGTTAAAATGGCAATTGCAATAGGGTAATTTGCTGCCTATGATGACTCTGGCTAGGGGGAGCCAATTATCGGAGGTAAAGATCTTTCCTAGAGAGGTCTATGAGTTTGGTAGAAAAGGCTGTAGAAGAGGCGATAGCTTTGACACGTTTTTGTATGTTTAATTCTGCATCCAGGTAAGTGGCTAGCGTTTTTACATGTTTGGACACAGGGATGTGTTACCATCTACGCAAAAGAAGAAGGCAGGGCTGAGAAGCTTCAGGTGATGTGGGGATCCTGCGATAAGGTGTTCTGTTTTTCCATCATTCAGGCAAAGATGATGGGAGGCCTTCCAGGCTTGTATGGTGCTGAAGACACCATTGATGAGTGTAGAGTCAATATTGTGATTGGCGGAGAGTTTGAGGAGGAACTGTGTGTCACGGGCACATTTGGTATAAGGAATGTTGAGGCTGTCAAGATGGTCAAAGAGTAGTTTGGTAGTTTGGTATACATGTTGTAGAGGGTGGGGGAGTGGCATGAACCCTGTGGGACACCATAGGACACAGGTATGGGGTCAGCTGACTCAGGGCCCGCATAGACCCTGGTAGTTTGGCCATAAAGAAAGGACTGAACCCAGATGGTGGCTTCTGGGGTGAGGTGGAAAGTGGTGGTGAAGTGTTTGCAGAGGATCTCAAGATCAACTAGATCGAAAGGCTGCAGAGAGGTCTAACAGTAGAATCTTCCTCACAGAAATACGTGTTGAGGAAAGCTGTGTTTGGGAGTTTTGTAGA